>NW_028261384.1:11126169-11446169 GCF_051295495.1 Thamnophis sirtalis | reverse complement strand
ACATTTGTAGCTCACCCGGAAGGTGCCTTGGCCTACGATGGGGACTTGGTTCCCCTGGTAGTCATGCAGGCGGACGTCAGGGTTTCAGAGATGACGTTTCTGGACCTTTGGGATTGCTTGATTGAGGACTGACCATGGAATTATGGTAAGTGACGATCCGGTGTCGATCTCCATTTCTCATGGGGAGTCCTCGATGAAGACAGTGACCTTCAGCTTTTTGGGGCACCTGTTACAGATTTGTCTAACCGGGACATTGACATTCAGCTTCCTCAGGCGCCTGAAGCGGATTTGTGTGACCGACGTATGGTTGGCGACTCTGTCATCACTTTCTGATGGTTGTGAGTACTTTTGCCAAGCCCCTGGTTTGGACTGCTGTTGGTGGCTTTGCGACCCTCTGGGATGTCTGATGGCAGTAGGGAATTCACTGCAGCACACCTTGGCGATGTGCCCCTTTCGCTCGCAAGTTGCTTCGTGAAAACGGCAGGATGCTCAGGCATGGTCTCCTCCACAGCTGGAGCAGAGTGGAGTTTGGGAGTTGAATTTTCGTGCCAGCTTTGCGCAGCTACTGCTCATGCGGTAGCTGTCATCCTCCCCGCTTTTGGAGCTCTCAGGCTCAGTGGTCTCACGATGTACACAGGTACTTTTCTGTGCGTTTTGAGGTGTGCTCTGGTGCTGTAGGGTTTCTGTCGACTTGGCGGATGATTCGGACGTCAAGTGTGATCTGCAGAGAGGCTGATATAATTTAAGATATTCTTTTAATATTTTCTTATTTTACGGAGGGTGCCTTTGACCCTGAATTGGCCTTCAGTTTGTTTCCTCTCTGACTGCCAATAACCTTGATGCACACAGATTCTCTTCCAACTTCGGGCACATACACATCCCTCTCTTAGTTCAGAGATATTTCTTTCCATTGGAGGTTGGGTCAGCAAATGTTCCTCTGAGTACAGAATCAGAATGAAACCATGATCGCATCTGACTCTGTGTGTGGAGTCTCCTCTGACAAATGAAGGTTCCAACCCCAAAAGGAATCTCAGTTCAAGACTGTTAAAGAGTAACCCACTGCTTGGGTTCAAATTCTGCAAATTCTGCTTGCTCGTCACTGTGACTAAGTTATAGTCTGCTGGATTGGGGGCATTTTGTTCCATTTCCTTTCCAGGGGAAGAGAGTCAACATAGATGGATAAGCAGAGAGGGAGGCAAATAAATAGGCCAGCAGATAGGAAGGCAGAGGGACAGCCAGGCAATAGATCAGTGACCTTTTTGTCCTCACATGCCGAAAGCATGTGCTTGCCTGCGTCACAGCACCCACGCATGCCCGCACCCGTAATGCAATGCACGTGTGATCCTCCCATGCACCACACCCCACACATGGACATGTGACCCCCTGCATGTGCCATGCCTTCTCACATGTGCATGCAAAGCCCTACATATGCCCTGCCATCCTGCATGCTTCCAACTTCCCCCGGCGCCTGTGCTCTCCCGTGCATTGCCCCCCCCCAACATTTTTGGCTTCCAGGTTTGTACAGGAAGCCTTTCAGGCCCAAAACGGAGCACAGGGGGGCTCCTTGCATGGTGCCTTCTTGCCCCATTTTGGCTTCTAGGTTGGTTCAGGAGACCTTCCAGGCCCAAAACGGGCTCATGCGCTAGAAGGCCTCCTGCACCAACCTGGAAGCCAAAAGGGGGCAAGGGGAAGCAGTGCAAGGTCCCAAGATGCAATGCGAGCACCCTGGACACATGCGCCCTGTGCCCCATATATGAATGCACATGTCCCCCGCATGTACCCTGTCCCCCCACGCATGCACGACAGAGACCCAAAGACCAGCTGGCCAGTGGGAGGCATGCACGCATCCGCAGGGGAGCAGGACTGGGGCAACGGCTGGCATGCCCATAGAGAGAGTTCTGCATGCCACTTGTGGCATGCATGCCATAGGTCCATCATCACGGCAGTGATGCGATTCAAGCCGGTCCTATCCAGTTGGGACAAACTAGTAGCGGTGGCAGTGGAAGGCTCCGCCCACCCGCCTGGACATCATGACGTCCAGTTTTTGATGCTCTGTACATGTGTGGAAGGTCCTGCGCATGTGCGGAGGTAGTGCATGCAAGCGAAGCAACTTCGCATTTGCAAACCAATAGTAAAGGTAAGTTGATTTCACCCCTGCATCACGGCGATAGATGGTAGAGAGAGATGGACTCAAGACATCTCTAGTCCTATGAACTGGTTTAAGATTGAGAATAAATAATTGTCCTATTTATTCTTTAAACTGTTCCCAAATTGGGGCTTTAGTAAAGCTACAGCCCATTCAGGCAAGGAAGCTTATTGTGCCAGTGATGGAACCACAAGTCTCTTCCAGCCCTAAACTTCAAGCCATAATAGAAAGGCTATTCTACAGGTAATCTTGACTTACAACCATAATTGAGACCCAATTTACATTGCTAAGCAGGCAGTTCTTAAGTGGGTCGCACCTGATTTTATGACCTATTTTACCATGGGTTGTTAAGCAAATCATTGTAGTTGTTAAGTGAATCCCAAATCTGACCCAAGAGCGTCTGGAAGGTACATCTTACTGACGTTTGGAGGGGCTGAGCAGGCAGAGGGGGGAGCTGAAGCCATAGCTAACCCAGAACCAGCCCTTGGAGCCCTGGGAGTTCAACCAGGACCAGGGCAGGGCAGGTGGCCGGGGCTCAAGTGGCAATAGCTGCTAAGTACTCCCGGAGAGTACCCCCCCCCCCAGAGGCTACCTAGGAGTGAAATTTGGAGGGGATCCCAAAACTTGCTTCTGTCATTCGGTTTGCTTGTTGGAAACCAGTTGGGAGGGTCACAAATGATGATCACATGTCTCCAGGAAGCTGCACCGTAGTAAGTACATTCAAATTGCCACGTACATGAATTACAGGACCTGCAAGAATCATTAGGACCAGTTATAAGTGACTATTTTCGACACCATTGTCATTTTGGTAAATGAGAAATGTAGTGAGAGATAAGTGCTGTGGCCAGTTGACAAATCTACTTTCTACAAATCTAAGATCATCGGCCATTGATGATTGCTACCTTCAGCATGTTGGTCCACTTTTTCCCCCAATCTGGTCCTAGGCTGAGTTTTCTGCAACTCTCAGTTAGCTTGTAGTTGGCTGTGTTGCATGGAAGGTGGACCTTCACATTTGGAGGGCATCACGTGTCAGACCTGGAAGCCACCTTTTGCATTGGGCCTTCTGACCTGCCACATTTTGGGAGGGGGAATTATATGGAGTATGGGAGATATACAGTGACGTGCGGTGAGGGATACCGTTGGTGAGGCAAGACTTATTAAATAAGAGGGAAGCGGGGGAACCCTTGCAGGGCAGAGCTGAGGATTATGCCCAATTCTTAGCGGACAAAATTGCTCGGTTTCGGTCGGACTTGGACTCCATCTCTGCAGTTCCAGCCGAGGCACAAGAGGATGAAGTAGACCATCTCTGGGTTGAGTTTCAGGATGTTGCCCCCGGGGATGTAGACAAGGCCATGAGGGCTGTAAGTGCCTCCACCTGTGTGCTGGACCCGTGTCCCTCATGGCTGGCTACTAACAGCAGTGAGGTGACACGAGGCTGGATCCAGGCGGTTGTTACCGCCTCTCTTCGGGAGGGGAACTTCCCCGCCGCGCTAAAAGCGGCGGTGGTGAGACCCCTCCTGAAGAAGCCATCTCTGGATCCAGCTGTTCTTAATAACTATCGTCCAGTCTCCAACCTTCCCTTTCTTGGGAAGGTTGTTGAGAAGGTGGTGGCCTTCCAGCTCCAGCGGTCCTTGGATGAAGCAAACTATCTTGACCCCTTCCAGTCAGGCTTCAGACCCGGTTACAGCACAGAAACCGCTTTGGTCGCATTGACCGATGATCTTTGGAGAGCCAGAGATGGAGGACATCCCTCCATCCTGGTTCTCCTTGACCTCTCAGCGGCTTTCGATACCATCGACCATGGTATCCTTCTGCGACGACTGCGGGAGGTGGGAGTGGGAGGCACCGTGTTGCGGTGGTTCTCCTCCTACCTCTCGGACAGGTCGCAGTCGGTGTTAGTGGGGGGCAGAGATCAACCCCTAGGCCCCTAATATATGGGGTGCCTCAGGGTTCGGTCTTATCCCCCCTACTATTCAACATCTACATGAAACAGCTGGGAGAGATCATCCGCAGGCACGGGATAAGATACCATCAATATGCGGATGATACCCAGTTGTATCTGTCCGCCCCGTGCCAACTCAATGAAGCGGCAGATGTGATGAGCCGGGGCCTTGAGGCCGTTATGGACTGGATGAGGGCTAACAAGCTTCTACTCAACCCAGAAAAGACCGAGTGGCTGTTGTGCTTCCCTCTCAAAGATTCGACCAATATTCCATCACTCAGGCTGGGGGGTCAAATTTTACACCCCTCAGAGAGGGTTCGCAACTTGGGAGTCCTCCTGGATCCACAGCTATCCTTTGACCACCATCTGACGGCTGTGACCAGGGGGGCATTCGCCCAGGTTCGCCTGGTGCGCCAGTTGCGACCCTACCTGAATCGGGAGGCTCTCACAACAGTCACTCGGGCCCTTGTGACCTTTAGGCTGGAATACTGCAATGTGCTCTACATGGGGCTGCCCTTGAAGAGCATCCGGCGACTTCAGCTAGTCCAGAACGCAGCCGCGCGAGTGATTGTGGATGCACCTCGGTTCACCCACATAACACCTATCCTCCGCGAGCTGCGCTGGCTACCTGTCGATCTCCGGGTGCGCTTCAAGGTGCTACTAGTCACCCATAAAGCCCTTCATGGTAGTGGATCTGCGTACTTGAGAGACCGCCTTCTGCCAATTACCTCCCTGCGACCAATTAGATCTCATAGATTGGGCCTCCTCCAAATTCCATCTGCCAGCCAATGCCGGCTGGCAACTACAAGGAGGAGGGCCTTCTCAGTAGTAGCTCCGACCCTTTGGAACGAGCTCCCCGTGGAGATTCGTACTCTCACCACCGTCCAGGCCTTCCGCATAGCCCTTAAGACCTGGCTAGCCCGTCAGGCCTGGGGACAAAGATAGCCGCCCCTCCCGAATGATGAATGAATGTTGCTCATTATTTTTACTTATGTGTGTCCATGTCATTGTTTGTATCCCCTTTCCCTGATTTTATGTGAGCCGCCCTGAGTCCCCTCAGGTAAAAGGGCGGCCTATAAATGTTAATAAACTATCTAAACTATCTAAGAGCGCGGCAGCAGCGAGAAGCAACGTCCCCGCTGCTGTGTCCGACAGGCGTCTCTCGTTTATGATGGACATAAACGTGAGATGCCTGTCGGACACAGCAGTGGGGGTGTTGCTTCTCGCTGCTGCCGCGCTCTGCCGCCTCGCCCCCCGCCTCCTCTGTCCCCGCTGACATTCTTGGGAGCAGGTCGGGTGGCTGGCTGGCTGGGAGGAGAAGAGCGGTGAGTCTTTGTGCCGGCTGGCCAGCCAGGCAGGGAGCAGGTCAGGTGGGGGTGCTGGCTGGCTGGCTGGCTGGCTGGCTGGCTGGCTGGGAGGAGAAGAGCGGTAAGTCTTTGTGCCGGCTGGCCAGCCAAGCAGGGAGCAGGTCGGGTGGGGGTGAGTGGCTGGCTGGCTGGGAGAAGAGCGGTGAGTCCCTCCCCAGCCAGCCACAAGGGCTCACCACTCTTCTCCTCCTCCTCATCCTCCCCGCTCGGTGCTGGGCTGGCTGCAGAAGAAGGTTCCACCACAAAATCGCGGAGGACAAAATCGCACTCGACGAAAGCGCGCATTTGACGTCATCACAGTGCGACGAAAACATCGTGCTGTGATCGAAAAATGTAAAAATAAAGCTAAAACCTTCCCCTAACCCCCCCAAACCTAACCCTAAACCTAACCCTAAACCTAACCCTTAACCTAACCCTAAATCTAACCCTAAACCTAACCGTTAACGTAACGAAAAACCTAATGCTAACCCTTAACCTAACGCTAAACCTAACGCTAACGCTCTAAACCTGACCCTAACCCTTAACCTAACCCTAACCCTAACCCTTAACCTAACCCTTACCTTTATGTGAATCGGCTTGCTTTAATTTTAATTTTATTTCAATTTTTAATTTTTTTCGTCGCGCTGTGATGACGTCACATGCGCGCTTTCGTCGAGCGCGATTTTGTCCTCCGCGCTTTTGACGGGTCACGCAGAAGAAATGGTGGCTGGTGAAAGAAAAACCTCTCCAGAATCACCCTTGCACTTGCGCAGTCGCTCAAATGCAAGACATGATTCGCTGCTCTCAGATCAGGAGGCGGGAGAATCAGTGCCTCTTTTGCATATTAAATCTTTTGCTTTTTAACTCTGCCTTAACTTTTAAAAGGCGAAAAATTCCTTAAGCAAAAGAGGCTCCGAGTTCTCTGGCCTCCTTCTAGTTAACACTGAGACCAGACACCAAGCCACTGTGACTTGAAATCTGGTAGCAACTATCCTGGCTTTAATTAATTTAAAAAATATATTTAAATCTCTTTCCTTTCTCTCAGGAGACTGGGGAGGCTCCGCCTCCCTTGCCTCTAGTGACTGCACATCCCTGGAGATATATATAGTGAAAATAACATTCCTTTCTCAGAGAGTCAAGGTCATCTTGCCCTGCACCTTGAGGGGTGTGACTGGGAGGCATCCCCAGTTGGGACAGTGCCTGATTGGGCTTGTGATGGACATGTGGGTGCTGGGTAGGGACTTGAACTTTCAGTTGTGTGGGGAAAACCTGGAAACTTTCAGATTCGAGTTTTCCCAGATGTGACATCTCTAATAAAATGGAACTTTGAGGAAGATGCCTTCCTTGGAGTCTTCTTTCTGTTGGGGGTGTCACTTGGACACCATGTTGTTTAAATCTGATCTTTTGAGGCTGGCAGTGACTCCGTAGGATTTCATATATCATTCCTTTCTTCTCACCTGTTAACCTGAGGGTTGAATTTAGATATTTCTGCATTCAAAGCCTATTTTCATCTCCTGCACAGCTGGAGAGTTTGCAGCTCACCAGATGTTATTGAGTGACAGCTCTTCACTCGTTTGCTATTAGCCTTGCTGGGGATTGGTGTTGAGAGGCGTCTCCCGATCTCCCTCTGCTTTCCTTCTCCTCTTTCCGTCTAGCAAGAGCATCACGATGAACCTGGGAACAGAAAGGAGAAAGAAAGGCGTGGGAAATGCTGAGGGCAAATGTGTGACCCCCCCCCTCATTGCTCTAATCAAAGTTCAGGTTCAACTATACTAACCAAAACTAATCTATAGATCTGAGTATCAATCACTTAAAACCGTGATGGCAAACCTATGGCACACCTGCCACAAGCGGCACACAAAGCCCTTTCTGCGAGCACGCGAGTCATCGCCTAGCTCAGCTCCACTGTGCATGCGCGCATGCCTCTCACCAGCCATCTCATTTTTAGGTCTCTGCCAGAGTGCCCCCACTGCTCCCGGCAGCCTGGTTTTGGTCGCAGAAGGCTTCAGGGAGGTCTGTTAGGCCCAAAAGAGGCCATGGGAGGATCGCACCCATGCACAGAGGGAGTGCGGGGGGCAGTGGTGGGATTCAAATAATTTAACAACTGGTTCTCTGCCCTAATGACCAGCTGGGTAGGTGTGGCTCGGTGGTCATGTGACTGTGTGGGCGTGGTCAACTCAACATCACTCAGGTCGATGGGCGCTTCGCTTGAGCTGTTACAATGAAATAAGGGTTAACCGGAGAGGCAGTTTCTGTAAGCAGGTCAAAAAAGATTAGGCTAGAAACAACACCAGAATGTTTCCTTCCTGCCTTCCTTACAGGATTAGCCCTGTAAAGTGGGGAAAAACAAAAGGAGATTTCTTCCAGCAACCGATTCTCTGAACTGCTTAGAAAGTTAACAACCGGTTCTCCTGAATAGGTGCGAACTGGCTGAATCCCACCACTGGTGGGGGGGTGTCAAGTACATGCACAGGGGAAGAACAGGGGGGGTCGTGCATGCATACATAGGGGGACCGCATTGCATTGTGGGTGTGGACACACGCGGCCATGGACACACACACACAAACACAGATTTCAGCACACGAGGACAAAAAGGTTAGCCATTGCTGTCATAGACCATTCCTTTGGCTACTGCTTTACCTTGTGCTAGCCAGATTTCTTAGTTTTTAAACTTCGTCCACATCTGTCAGTCTATTATAAATTGCAGATTAGGGCCTCTTTTCAGACAGTTTTTTTTTTAAAGGTACCTTCCTTGTAAAATGTTCCTGTAAAATGTTGCGTTGTACCTTTTGTTTTTAACATCTTTTTCATCCCTTTCTCTTTTTTCTTCTCTTGCCAAAATGCATCAAACACCTGCTTAATATAAACCTGTGGCAATTTGCCCAGCAGCGCTAACGATCAAGGCTCTCAGGAGCCTTCTAATGTTGAGAGAATCAGAGGGCATCACAATGCCATCAAGGTCAAGGACCATCCGCTGCTTCCCACTAGTGGCGGAAATGGTTTGTTTCTATCTCTTTATCTCCAAATTCAGGCTACTCAACCAATTCATAATTAGGGAGATGGGGGATTGATCTAAAAACTCAATCCATGTCAATGAGACATGAGCGGACTTCATTCTGACCAGATTTCTTGAATTCTGTTTTGTTTTATTTTAAAGACTGGAACTCTCTACTTTCACGTTCGTTGTTATGTGCTGGCCAAACGAAAGGATCGGTTTAGCAAAATTAAAGGAGAAACATACTTAATAAATGTATTTTGTACACATCTTTATTTTATTTATTGCACGTTTGTTTTGTTTGTTTCTTCATTTGTTTATCGGAAGTCCTCAACTTACAACCATTCGTGGTCAAGTAATCAAAATTCGAGCCCTTGGCAACTGGCATATATTTATGACAATTGTGATTTCCCAGAATCAACCATCTGTAACCTTCCCAGCTGGCTTCCAACAAGCAAAGTCAATGGGAGACGCCAGATTTGCATAACAACTACATAATTCAATTGACAATTGCAGTGATTCTCTTAACAACTGTGGCAAAAACGGTCATAAAATGGGGGCCAAACTCACTTAATAATTGCCTTGCTTAGCAATATAAATGTTGAGCTCAATGATAGTTGTAACTTATAAGTCAAGGACTACTTGCATTAGATTGTTATTCCACCTTTATTTCTTTATAAGTAATGGACAGTAGTGAATGTACCTAATCTTCCTTTTCCTATTTTCTCCATAACAATCTTGTAACGTGGATTGGGTTGAATGAAAGTGACTGGCCCAAACATACCAGTTGGTTTTCATGCCTATGGTGCAGTGGTGGGTTGCTCCCAGTTCAGCCCAGTTCGGCCGAACCGGTAGTAGTGGTGGTGGGAGTCCCCACCCACCCGCCCGGATGCTTCTGCGCAAGGTCAGAAGCTTCTGCACATGCACAGAAGCATTGCACATGTACACACACCAGTAGTAAAAATATTTGCAACCCACCACTGCTACTGTGGGGCTAGAACTCACAGTCGCTTGATGATTGGTCAAAAGAGCTAAGACTGATGGATATTTGCAGGATCCATGCATTCATCTGGTCTGTGGCTTGAAGAATCCGTGTTTCCAGGCCATGCCATTTTGCGTAAAGAGAAATTTTGAAAATGCAATTACAGTAATTGAAAATAAACTAGGTGACACCTATCTTCAAATTATTTGATGGTCCAGAATGGCCTGCCAATATGTTTTAGTTGCCTATGAATATTCAGTTGTTTGCATGATCTAAATCATTCTAATATTTTAAGGGCGAGCAATAGGGAAACACTCAGCTGCTGATTCATCACAACCAAATGCTGAGTTTTTAAATCTCTCCCAAAAAGCAGAGCAGATACACCTGACAACATCTGACTGTAATGAGATACCAGACAAAACCAATGCAGATTAATTCAACCTGAACTGTAACAAACAGCATGTCTTGTATTCTGAAATAGAGTAGACGTTATTTCGCTTTCCTAATTTGTAAACTCCATTCCCACATGGGATAAAAAAAAATTGCAGAGCAAATACATCTGAATCCAATTGTTTATGGAGGATAATGATATTTTAGTTCTGATGGGATATATGCCATTCAAAGTCATATTATCCATATTTTTCGTATAAATTTCACATTTCAGCATTTTTTTAACCCTTGGATGATGCAACATCCAATATTTTCAAGCTCCAGCTCCTTCTCCATCTGATGGAATTCCAGTCTCCCCTGGAGATGAAATTTACTCTTGAAATCTAATATAAATATGTCCTCATACAGTGCATATATTTTTTGATATCTTTTCGAATTATCTTCGAATATATTGCTGGACTTGAGATCCGTATTACAGGGGTGAAATCCAACAGGTTCCGACAGGTTCTGGAGAACCAGTAGTGGAAATTTTGAGTACTTCGGAGAACCAGCACTTCTGACTGGCCCCGGAGTGGGGCGGAAGGGAATGGAGATTTTTCAGTATCCTTCCCCTGCCACTCCCACCAAGCCACGCCCACTAAGTCACACCATGCTCACCAAGCCACGCCCATAGAACCAGTAGAATTTCATCACTGCCATATTATATAATATAATGAACACTGACCCAGTGCAGGTTGGTAACTAGGTGTTTTTCAACTCCCCAGTCTAAGGCTGGGAAAAATAACACCCCCAAAATCACCCACCCAACTTCCCTTTCTCTAAGGCAGGGGTCTTCAACTTTGGCAACTTTTGTGGACTTGTGGACTTCAACTCCCAGAATTCCTTAGCCAGTAGCTGGCTGAGGAATTCTGGGACTTGAAGTCCAGAAGTCTTAAAGTTGCCAGGGTTGGAGACCCGTGCTCTAGAACTGATGTGGGGAACTTGTGGAACAAATGAAATCCACAAGACATAAAAAGGACGTGGTTCCCTGTGTTCTAGAGCAGGGGCTCTGAAGAACTCTGGGAGTTGAAGTCCACAAGTCTTAAAGTTGCCAAGGTTGGAGAGCCGTGCTCTAAGGGAATTGTAGATCCTAGTCACTCCATTCAGTACCACCTTAACACCAAAGCTTTATCTTTACCTTATATTAAACTAGATGTGAGACTACTGATCCATCTTGCTCATATCAAAATTGACCTCTTCCCGTTTTAATCAGCTTTCCAGCTAGATGTATTAGATATAAAGCTTGAGACACGGGTACAACCCATGGGAACAGAAGCACCATAGGAGCATCTTGAGATCCTATCAATCTCCTTGGGATCTTACTGAATGCCAGAATGGAAGCGTGGCATCCCCGGCTTTACTTTTTGCATCTGAACACATCCATGCAGTTTTAAGTTCCTGCTACCTGCAGATGGTAGTGCTGTGGCTGAAGATATGCAGAGGATACGCATGAGTGGGCATCAAGAGTAGGTTCTTTGGAGAAGAAAATGAGAACCACGATGCTACCATCTGGAATACATTTGGCCTGTTGGGTTTCACCAAATGTAAGGACACTGCTTCTTCTGAAAACCTCTGAGGGACTTGAGGCAGGTACTTGGAATTCTCCTAGCCCAGGATGGGGACAGTTGGTTCCCAGACTCATAAAGATTTAAGAGTCAGTTGTGTAAACAGGCAGCTGCAAGTTTGTCCATCATTGGAAAAGAAATTCCCCCTCCTTCCCAGAATATGGAAAGGTTGTCAGAAAGAAAATCAACAAGTTTCTTTTTTCCGTAACATACACAGTGATGTATTAGTTCTAAACGGGAAATAATTCAGCTGGAATTGGTGTAAATGTTTGGAATAAGAGCTGGGTTTTTTTTAAAAAAATAAACCAGACCAAAAACTGGTGATATGCCAATAATTTTCCCATCAACCATTAAATCTCCGATGATCAGCTTTGAAGTGGACAGAAAGATCATCTTTAACTTTCATTTGCTGGGCCAAAAGCTACAATCCCAAAGATGGAAAAGATCAAGACAAAAACCTGAATTTGGTCATCTTCAAATCTAAGTTAAATTCAATAAATCCAAAGCAATGATTACAACTATTTTCCACTATTTAATATTGACCCTTCTATCTTGTTGGGAAATTATATAGGTAGTCCTCAACTTACAACAGTTCATTTACTCATCCTTCCAAGTTACAACAGCACTGAAAAAATTATGACTTATGACCGTTTTTCACACTTGCAACCAATGCCGTATCTTTGTGCTGATGTGATCAAAATTCAAATGCTTGGCAACTGATTCATATTTATGACGGTTGGAGTGTCCCGGGGTCATATGATCATCTTTTCTGGCAAGCCAGATTTACTTAACAACTGTTTTACTAATTTAACAACAGATTTGCTTAACAACTGTGGCAAGATAGAACATAAACTGAGGCAAAGTTCACTTAATGGTCTTGTTCAGCAATGGAAATCTTGGCCTCAATTGTGGCCATTAGTTGAGGACTAGCTATAGTTTGGCAAAAGCTTTTCTGGCAGGATTGGTGGGCGATGAGAGGCTGTACCTTCACAAACCACGAATTGTAGATGTGAGAGTAACACTCAAATACTCCCGTATTTGTAACAGTCCTGTACGCGTGTTTCAAAGGTTGGAGAAGTTTATGTCTCGTTTACCTGCACGATTTGTGGAAAACTAATGTTCCTGTGGCAAGGAGGACAATTCAGAAGAAGAGATGGTGATCTGGGCAAACATAATAATCTCTATCAATGTATGCATTGACATCTTTTTCTGGTGTTCCTTCTCTTTCAGCCTGGCCTTTTCCTTCCCTCTCTTCCTTCATGAAGTTGTTTTCAGTGCTTAAATCAATCATTAGTCTCTGTTTATTTCGGCAAAGGACATAATTCTTTGGAGAAATGTGTCCAGTCCCCAAGGCTGTCATAGGAACATGACCTTTGCTACCTGTAAATGTTGTGTAAGATGCCTGCCTTCCTTGACAGCTGGGGTGATAATCCACTTTGTCTCTCTTAAGTGATAGCTGATAAGTCTGTACAGAAATGTTGGCTGTATTTTGCTCTCCAGGAGAATGCGAAGGAATGCAAGTTGGGTTCGAAATGTTTATTCTAAAAAGGAGTGGAAAAATCGTTCCCATCCAATTTGGCAGAAGCTGAAAGAGTAGAGTAGGGTAACCTAAAGCAGTCAGATGCCTATTTTTAAAAACGAGATTACAATTTAAGAAGTCTTAAAATGAAATTACATTTAGAATAGGAAGTTTTTGCAGAAGAGGGAATCAAGGCTCACAAAAAAAAAAAGTAGATGGCTTCTCCCCTTCCCATTTATATATTTACACTTTTTTTAAAAAGCACAGGTAGAGGGGATACACAAATGGTTTGTCAGGAGCTCATTTATATGTTCAATACACACCCACAAAAAAGGAAATTTTAGCTAGTTAAAGAAAATAACACTCGCTATAAACATTCGTGGCATAATGATAAAACATTGAGAAAAAGAATGATAATAGTAGCTGAAGAAATCCCAAGACTGTTTTAATGAAGAAAATAGGATAATTTTATTTATAGGATGTTTTTTTTCCTTGCTCTTCCATAATTAAAAAAGTAACAATTAATCGACTGCACACAGACACACAAATACATTATGAATTGCCACATCCAGGATTTTCATATTCTGGTTCCTTACAAAGGTTGTTTTTTAAAGTTATTTTCCACCAACATTCCTTCTTTTCTCCCCCTGTAGGTTTTCTTGTTAAATGTATATTTTAACTAGTTTTTCAAGACAGTGTTTTTCCCAAGGCAGCTTGCCATATTAAAATATTCAACAACATGTGTACTACACTGAAAGATCATGATTTTGTTTTTTAACTCATGGACTAATTATAACAACTCATGTAAAAATAAAAAATAAACATTAAAACTAAAGAAAATTAATATAATTTAGAAGACTTTTGAAAGATTTCAATCCACAATCCTTATTACAGTAAATTCTTTTGCCATGCTGGGCTTCAGACCTTTGCACACCATTTCTTATTTATAGCATATTCTTTCTTTTTTTTTAATGGTGACTGATTAAGATCATGATTCCCCCCCCCCCAAATGGAACGTCTTTTGGATGTCTCTTAGCTTTAGGTTAACCAAACAGAAACAAATCAAAAGGAACAAAATAACCCAGAATGATTTTGATGGCTTATGATCAGAAATTTGTAACTTAGCAGCAGCACTTAAAGACACCTACATATAATTTTTCTACTGAGCCAATACTTCACAGTCACTTTTGCCAAGGAAATATTCGTCTAAAACATCCAAATATGGGTCCCTGGGATGCTGCTGTTGAAAATTTACTATTCTCTTCAGTTCTTTATTTCATCAACCATTATGGCCAAATTTCACAAGTTCATTAATTTATTCTCCAAAAGGGCCACGTTTCTTCCAAAAGGCGCGGTTTATCCTGTCTTTCTAAATACCTAAATTTGAAAGTCCATGATGTTTTGCTATTTTTACCAAGGGTTTCTGATGGCAAGACAGGCCCAATAAGAATCCTTCAGAAGATGAGCTTCTGGTGGAAACAAAATAGCGATTAGGCGAATGTCTTGTTATTAATGATCTGCCTTCCTCTCATTCATGATGTATTTCCAGTGTGGGTCTGCAATGCTCAGCCTTGAACAAGAGTGTAATCCTTTGAACAGGCTACCCTGTCGAATGCTTTGCAAATGCATATGGGATGCGAACTGCTTTTCCTCCTCTTTCATGCGTTGATCACCGGAAGAACGTTTGCAGGCAACCAGAATCACATTGAATGGTTGAGTCCATTGCAGTGGGCTTTATTATTATTTTTTTCCTCTCTCCCTCTCTCTCTCCATCTCCCTCTCTGGCTAGCAAAAGAGGATGGATGAATGAGGTCATGCGCCAAGTCCCCTGCAGTTCACCATTATTTTTGGTGAATAAAGGATGGCTAAGGTTGACTGGAATGTCAGCAAACCTTTCATCCCTCTTCCTTTCAGCTGTCTGTGTTCTTATCCACAAGCCATACAAAGATCCTGGGTTGGGTTTTCACATCCATGGCCAGCTGGCTCCTTCTGCATAATGGGCAAGAGTGGGCATTTGCTTTCTACGTTTGCAGAGGGGAAATGCCAGAAGATATTTATCACAATGTGCTCAAGGTAGGATTGGCCTTTCCCCCCCCACCCCCCGTTTCTTAAGGAAGGAGTGGGGCCTGCAGCCTCCCCCATGGAAGGTGGGTGCTGAGAACATTTAATTTCAAAATTAGCGTGCCCCGTAAGAAAGGCCAGAAGGTGGAGCCATCGCAGGCCAGATGTGAACTGGGATAGGTCAGAACTGGTGAGAAAACCCATGTGTCTTTGTGTGCATGTATGTGCCTGTGTGTGTATGTGTATATAAGTGTTTGTGTGTGTATGTACATACATACTCCTGACACTTTGTTTTAATAGATGAACTCAAGTTTTAATATTTAGGGAGAGAGAGAGAAAAATTGCTTTCTTTCTCCCTACATTCTTCATACCAGGCACAATTTTATATTCTTCTATCTACGTTTTTTTTCACAGTACTTGCCTTTTGCATCTATTTCTTTAGGTGTTGTTCTTCCTTCCCTTTTCAGCACTTTGGCTATTGCAGCTGCCAAATGCAGGCCACGCAGACACATAACTTCGTGAAAATATTATTGTTGCTTTGTGTTTTTTTTTGTTCTGTCTTCTTGCAAATATTAAAGCTGTTTTCCCACTGGGCAGGTCAGCCGTTTGTGTATCTCAAAAACCTGTACTAGTTGTAGGTTCATTCTTTGAGGATGAGTTGGGGGGGACAGCCTAAGTACTGTGTAATTGCTGGGGTTGTTTATGTTTGTAATATCATGTGTATCTCTAATTACACAATTCAACTCCCAGAATTCCCTAGCCTCCCGGAAATAAATATGCTGTTGCGGAAATAAATATGCTGTTAGTGAAGGTCACAGCATACTGGCTGGGGGAATTCTGGGAGTTGAAGTCCAGATATTTCAAAGTTGCCAGAGTTGAAAAAATATTGCTGTTGTGTAAAACAACCATTGTGCGAAATCTGAAGTCTTTTCAGATGCTCAGGTGACACTTCAGTGTCAAAGTTGGAATATAGGAAATATTTTTCTTAAACTTGCCAATAGATTACAGTTACATCCCAGGTTATACTATCTAAAATATCTAGTCTCTGGCCGTTATGCATGGTTACCCATTTCCACTTCCCAGTCTTTCAAGACCAGTTTGAAGATTATTGGTAATTATCTTCTTTTCTGCCAATCTCTGAATGCTAAACATTAGAAACAAGAATGCCATTTAGTCATTGCTCCATTCTAAGGTGTTACAATTCCCAGAGTAACAAAAATTTTATCTTCCCTTCAAAAGGGAAATAAAAGAAAGGTTTTAACCTTTTTAAAAATTTCATATGAGAGGCTTTTTTTTTCTGGTCCTATTTAGAAAAATCCAAGTGTTTCCTGTGAAGGAGGGTTATAAAGCTACCAAATCATCCTTCCCCTTAAGAAAACATTATGGCCATTGAAATAAGTAGCTGCAAAGGGAGAAGCTGATTGCGCAGAAGTTCCATTAAAATGAAATATTTTAGGTGGGTAGGTAAGTAGGTAGGATAGGTAGGACAACCCAATATGATAACCATGTTTTAGGACTGACCAAAAGGATGAAACTGCAGAAATAACTGGAGTGGCGGAAACCTAGAAGCCTATTATTTTCACCCTGGAGAAATGGAGAAACAAGTAGACAAGTCGACATAAGGTTAGAATTAAAGAGACAGAGAATATTCCAGGAATCGCCTACATCCAAGCTCACCATTCTGCATATTGAGAATATGAAGGTTTAAAAAAACAACAGCAAGAAACAGAGCTAGCTTCTCGCAAAAAGTAAGTATGAATCCTTCTAGGAACACAATAAATTGGCAATAAGTGAGTGGAAATGAGAAGCTGGTTTGGTAGACATTCAAGATCTGGTAGAAATTTGACATCCCAGGAGTGATCCCTGGTCACTCATTGTGAGAAAGGACATGAGAGCGTGGCATGATAGCAGTCTTCCAATATCTAAAGGGTTGCCAAAAAGAAGAAGGGAGGCCAACCTATTCTCCAAAGAACCTGAGGGCAGGATAAGAAGCAATGGATGGAAACTATTCAAGGAGAGAAGCAACCTAGAACCAAGGAGAAATTTCCTGGCAGTGAGAACAATTAATCAATGGAATAACTTGCCCTCCAGAAATTGTGGATTGTTCCAACACTGGAGGTTTTTAAGAAGAGTTCTCTGAAAGGGTATAGGGTTTCCTACTTGAGCAGGGAGTTGGACTAGAAGACCTCCGAGGTCCCTTCCAACTCTGCTATTCTGTTACTTTATACTTAGGTTTCATTAATTTCTTCCTGTAACATGGGTTATATATAAATGGCCGTGTCATTTGTTGGAATATGGGGGAAAAAATGGATGCTGAACCTATTCCTCTGTAGGGCCAAAAAGTTCAGGGATTAATGGATGCTTTCACAGATCAGGAAAAGAATGTGTGGGTATATGTAGATAGGTAGTTAAGTAGGTAGGTAGGTAGGTAGGTAGGTAGGTAGGTAGGTAGGTAGGTAGGTAGGTAGGTAGGCCGGCCAAGGAATTGCAAGACTGTGGACTGGACTGGAAAATGAATTCCCTGTTGTAAAAAATAATAACTAAATAAATAACTAAATAAATAACTAAATAAATAACTAAGTAAATAACTAAATACATAACTAAATACATAACTAAATACATAACTAAATACATAACTAAATAAATAACTAAACAAATAACTAACTAACTAACTAAATAAATAAATAATGCAGAAGATCACTGCTGTATTATTGCCAGAAAACCACATGGATGTGTTGATGTCATCACAGAATATCAAGGTTAACATAAGAACATTTTTATATACTGTAGAGCTCTTCTCTAATCTCAGGGCCAGCCTGCTACAAATTCACCCACTGCAAGGTTTCCTACCTCTTTTGTGCATTCAGATGGTTCTGCCTCCACATAAACATCATTAGCTGGAAGTACAAGAAACTTATGACAAAGGAAAATATTACAAGGGGATTTGGCAGGGTGCAACAGGTGCTTATTTACATGGCCTTTCTTTTTCTTTAGCAGTAAGTAAGTGGCTTGTTTATGGGGATGGATACGCGGAGTCTGCTGGTTTTAGGCTCCCAGAATCCCAGTAATTTAGCGCTGTAATGTTCCCCAAAGCCCTTCTGCTTAGAAACTTTGAGGACATCAAAACTGAGAACTGCTTACTTGTATTCAAAGATGACTTCAGGCCTTTCAGCAAATCTCTTAAGGAACAAATTAATTGACCAAAGCACAATACCCAGGAAAGGAATAAACTAAAGTTCAGCTGAAACGGACAGTCCTATGTGTACCTGTATACAGGTAGTCCTCAATTTAAGACCACAACTGAGCCCCAAATTTCTGTTGTTAAGTGAGAGAGGATTTTGTTAAGTGAATTTTGCCCCATTTTATGACCTTTCCTGCCTCAGTTGTTAAATGAATCACTGCGGTTGAAAACTTAGTAACTAGGTTGTTAACTGAATCGGCTTCTCCATTGACTTTGCATGCAAGAAGGTTGCAAAGGGGATCACATGACCCCCAGAACAGTGTGACTGTCATAAATATGAACCAGTTGCCAAGCATCTGAATTTTGATCACATGATCATGGGGATGCTGGAAAGGTCAAAACTGTGGAAAACTATCATAACTCACTCTTTTCAGTGTTGTTATAACTTTGAACAGTCAGTAAATGAACTGTTGTAAGTCAAGGATTACCTGTATTGGGTTGAAGAACTCTTCCTTCCTTCCTTCCTTCCTTCCTTCCTTCCTTCCTTCCTTTCCCTTCCCTTCCCTTCCCTTTCTTCCTTCCTTCCTTCCCTCCTTCCTTCCCTTTCTTCTTTCCCTTCCTTCCTTCCCTTCCTTCCTTCCTTTCTTCCTTCCCTCCCTCCCTCCCTTCCTTTCCTTCCTTCCTTCCTCCCTCCATCCCTCCCTTCCCTTCCTTGCTTCCTTCCCTTCCCTTCCTTTTCAAGTATATTACTAAATTAACAGTATAACACTTATGTTATCACCTATTAAAATGTATTGACAATACAGCAGCATAACTCATCAAGGTTAACCAACTTTATATCCCATTGACTTCAATATGAAACCTAATTTGTCTCATGTTCGATCAGTGGAACTGAAACTCAATTCACTGTAGCTGGATAGCACCAATCAATCTCATTTTATTCTAATCAATAATCTGATCAGATAGCCTCCTTTTGTTCTTGGAAATGATAGGAGCATCTTATACATTGTCAGCCTGGGCCATAGGTCACCCTAAGAAACCATTTATAGCTGATACTGCAGTATCTACCTTTGATAAGGATACACCATTATTGTCCCTTATTGTCCCTATACTGAATTAGGCCCCCTAAAGACTGGGAAAAGAGATAGAATCATGGGTGGAACTTTGTATGGTGTTCACTTCATTTAGTTGGATGGAATCAGCTCTGTAAAGGGGGGGGACTCATAATATGCAATAATAAAATATGGTTCTTTAAAGAATGAAACAGCTTCTGTGAATATAGAGGGTTGAATTCAGTAACTTAGATGGAATTCTTAACACCAGGACTTTTAGAATTATTGAGCACATATTACCTATTACTCTTCAAATACACAAATTGGGATGTTTGTTGGCAACTTCTAAACTTACGTCAAAGAGGAGAAAGGTTGTAGTGCAGTGATGTCTGTTGTCTTTTGTTACAGAATGAAAACCATAACTTTCTTACTATGAAGAGTTCTACTTTCTTTAAACTAGCAACTTCTACAATGCAGAATTTTGTATTATTGGAATACATGTAGCTTCCAGGCAAAGCCAAGATAGTCTTCTTTTGCCAAATTAAATGACTTGTCATCTAAACACATGACTTGTCTAAAACAGTGTTTTGCTATTTGTTGCTCTTCAATTTCCAACCTGGAAATGTAGAAGTCTTTTCTGTTGCAAACCGATCATATATACATTTGATGATGCCGGCAATTAAATTTATTTGCCCACTTGATCGCAAAGAAATAATTCTTCTTTAATGTGCTACATCTTTATTACTGGATAGTATATAACATATAATAAAAGCCGGTAGAATTGATCTCTGAATTAGCATGGTTGAGTCTGGGCTGAGAATGTAGGTTAAACTTTTATTTTAATTGGTTGGATCATGGATCATATTAAAAGAACAACTTGATATAAGTACTATATGCTCCCAAAAATAAGTCAAATACAAATTTTAAAATGTGAAGCACACATCAGTAGGATGTTGGTTCAACTTTGTTTTTGAGCATGGAGTCACTGTATGATATGGTACAATTGTTAGGGTGGAGATTCCTTTTTCTACAAAGTCTTCATTTTACTGGCTAACAATAATTGAATTTTAGGCTAACAGGATTATTGCTTCTTACCAAAAATTAAGCCGCTCAAATATTGTATCCAAAAGTAAGAAATAGTTGGTCTTCTATTCCTTCCTAGGTGTGCCAGGTGTTTATTGCAGAAGGTACCTATTAAAAACAAAAAATGGCCAATATTATATTAAATAAATGATATCAGATTACATCATTCATGTATATAGTTGTGTGTGTGTATTTTCATATTCATATTCATAAAATTCAGCGTAGTTGCTGTTACGGGAAGCCCAGATTAAAATACTATGTGTTTTGCCTATATCTTCTGTATTAATGTTATTGGTGTAATTTTTCTGCAATATTGAAAACAGACAAAAGAGTTTCAACTTTAAAACTGATGATTGGTTTACATGAGACAAACTTTACTCCAGAAACTCTAAGCCAAGACATACTTACTTTTACTTTCAGGCAGATGTTTAATTCCAGCTCTTAGAACACCAGCATTTGTTATTCGAAATGAAATGATGAAGGTTACAGAACAAATACTCAAGTATCTTCCTTTACTTGGCTCTATCTCTTAATCAACAGCACAATAACGGTCTTTATAGATGAATCCCCTATTCCATTATCCTTGCGTGTATAGATGGGTCTGTGGTTTTATTTTGAAAATTAACAATGCCAGACTAAAACAGGTCAAACATTTTCCATCCAAGTGAAGAATTGATATATTCTGTGTCTCCCAGAATCTACTTAACTGGACTGGATTGGAAAAGAGATAATACCAAGAAGTTTTTCTAGTGACTTGGATTCTTAAGAAGAAATCTAGAGAATATAGATGGGGAATGTATGAAACTCTGTTAGACTATGAATCAATGGTAAAGGACAAATAAATGATTTTTAAAAAAATTAAATTTCTGAAGTATAACAATTAAGGTTTTAAACTTTGCATTTGTGTAACGTGTATGTATGGGAGGTGGTCTGATTGGTGTGTAAAGTTTTTCTCTCTCTCTCCCTTCATTTTAATTAAGCAAGCCCAGGTGGTAACTCAACATAGCAAACATATTTTCCTAACCTTTATTGTACCTCATTAGAATTCTCTCTTTTAAAAGGATTTCTAATTATATTGTCTAATAAAACTAAACCTTAGAGATCATTTGCATATTATATGAAGAAATCTCATACAATAAACTCACAGTGGATTCAATTAACATAATAGCTAATTATATATCCCATCAGCCTTTTGAGTGGTTCAGCATTCATGTTTCTCCTGCACTAGCCTAAAGCAAATGTGTGTGCGTGCGTGTGTGTGTGTGTACACACACGATTGAGTTTTCATTTTTAAATACTGACCCTTAATAAATATTGAAAATTGGAATATTGTTCCCAATGAGAAAGCTGGTGATTTTTTTCTGCATGGAAAAGTCTAAAGAGATGCATGTTTCTATTCACTTTTGTATGGATCTACTTCTACATGTGCATATTTATGGATGATTGTAGATACACACACATACACAAACACACAAAAGCAGGCATAAATCATATATTGTGAAACCTGGATAGAAGAGAGGGGAGAAATTCTTACATGGGAAGTAGTGTTCAGAAATATTTGATTGGCTATCTGGGTTTTGGAAACTGTCCATTTGTAGCAGTTAACGTTTTTATTTTTCTTTCCACATCCCACATTGCTTTCTTGGTGAGTTGCGTTCTCTATCAAGGCAGAAATTTATGATGAAATTAGCAGAGACACAGTAATAAACTGGATCATGAGCTTCCATGTAATTGACTGTTATGAAGGTGTCATTGTTGCTTGTAATGAATTCTCCATCCTGGGGCTTAAAATTGGCTAAAATATCTTGGAATTGTGGTGTGTCTCCATTCTTCCACCCGCGAGGTGTGTTGGTGTTTAACTTCCCCCTCCCTTCTTCTTCTTTTAGGTTTTGTGATCTTGGAAAGACTATCTGACCGCTGGTTTGAGAGTCTTCCTTTTTTTCTTCTTCTTCGTTTTTTTTTAAAGATGTGGTCAGCATGCTCTGAAAGATTTGGCAACACAAGTGATTTCTTTGAAAACGTTTAGGCTTAATCTACTCCACTGCTAACATTGTTTCCACATGCTACAAACATCCAGTTAGGGAAATGGAAGGGGGTTTGTTTTGTTTTGTTTTGGGGGGGGTGTTGTTCCATGTTGCTCTGTTGTGGTTGTTTGAAATGATGGCGAAATTTGATGCAGAATAAGATGCCTTTCTTTCTTTTGAATGACGGCTGACTTGTTATTCATATTTTAATGAGGTTACAATCTCTAAGGCAGTTTTTCCAGGGTGGAGGCCCCACATCTCCTGGGTGATTACAATAGAAGCTGTCTATTGAGAAGGACCATTCAGAATCTTTTAGGGCTTTCATAGAATTGCTTTTGGTTTCTGCCCCTTGTCCAACCTAAATCCCCCCCCTCCCTTTCCAATTTTATTATTAAAGCAATTTTAAAGTATACTTAACTTTGGGAGGGATGGTTTTGCACGGGTGGCTATTTGATATATCTTTCTCAAAACTCTGCGCAAGTGGAAATATAAATTGCAGTGGCCTTCTAGGGCTTAACTCGGGAGCCGAGAAAATTATACAAAAGCAGGACTGCTATTTCCCCGTCTTGAATTGGTGTTAAGAACCTCATCTATTAATGCGTGTATTTTGGTGAGGGTATGGATTTTGTACCTGCAGCATCTCCTTGTACGCAAAACTCTGCAAACAGAGAGTTTTTTCTGCTTAGGAGTTTTGTAAAACAGGAACACCATCTGGATGCCTTGCGTTAAATTTAGTTATGGTCCTTTTAAATAGTTGGGGGTGGGAGAAGGGAAGAAATATTGGGACTTTATTTGTTGCAGCTACTTTGTTCAATGAAAAAAAAATAGTGAAAGCAAGCAAGTCCCTCAGAAATATATTGGGGTGGGTAGAATATATGCCTCTTTTTTCTACAATTATTCTGTACATATTTTATATCTGCATAGGATCAGTACCACCAAACATTCTTTTGGAGTAGTTAATGTTGAGCTTTTCCTGTTCTTTCCTATTTCTATAAGGTTTCTAACTACAAGGTAGGACAAGGTAAAAAGGAGAGAGGCCTATTGTAAAGAAAGGCCTACTTCGAGATGCACAAGAGATTGGGGGGGGGGTGGAGAGAAGGGACTCTAAGCGTTAATTTTAATTCTCCTGCCTTTATTTCCCTGATTTGTGACCAGATGGTGGTGAAGGAAGGGTCTCCCCTTTGTGTAAATGGAGCACACATATGAAAGTCCTTCTGTAATGTAATCGTTGAGACCGGAAGGGTTCATACTGCGTGTGAAAAGAGACAATAGGGACGGGATATATCAACACTGAAGAAATCGAGTTCATTTGTGATTCAGGTTCTTTGACTCTGGTTGTCATGATAACTTCCTCCTTTGATCAGCAGAGGGTGAAGAGGGGAAATCTCCTAAAAGGCCCAAAAGATGCAGCTCTGTTGTTTACTGTGCACTTGGCTTCAATTCACGCCCTCTTCCGGAAGAAGTTCCAGAGATGGGAGCAATCGTGCACCTTGACCTGTCTAGACGGGAGAGAAGGTTTTTTTGTCTCTGTTACCAAGAGCATGGGGTGCTCTTTGACCCTTGTAGCATTGACTGCTGAGACCCTCGCTAAGTACGTAGGTAGTGTGTGTCTAAATGTGTCCCCCTGAATTCTTGCTTAATTCTGAAGGAAGAGGAAAGGGCGAAGACATGGGCCAGCTGTTTGAAATAGTAGATTCTGGGAGAAGAAGAGTTTTGTAAGTGATTATTTTCTTTGCCCAAACCCTTGGGAGGCATTAAACAGCTGCAAGTGACTTGACGAACAGAAAGTCAGACTAACTGAAGGATGGACGGGTGTGTGGGTGTGCGTGTGTGAGTGTGTGGGTGTGTTGGGGGGGGGGGGTAGAATGTTTGGAAACTTTGCTTTGGTTAAAGAAACCAAGTACATTCGAACAAGGAATCTATTAAGTCTTCACTGAGACCCGGAAAGCAAAGTTTCTCTCTTTATGAGTTTTGAACATAAAATATACCTCTGCTGCAATTTTTTTTTTAAAAAAAATTTAAGAACTTCTTGCATTTAAAATCAGCTTACAATGGCACGTATAATTTCAGCCTAAAAGGAATATTTTATTATCACCTTAAATGTTTAATTATTTCCAGGCTCATCCTAGATTTAGCTGACATTTTTAATTATATATGTAATACGATATCAGACAATAATTATTTAGATACGGAGATCTGCAGGCATTGTTCTGTACTGTCAATCCAGGTTAAGGATTCTGTGTTTATGTACGCCTGCAGGATTCTGCCTTGGTAAAATCTGAAAAAATGTATGTTTCTGTAAATCTTTTTCCTTAGATTCCTTTTGCAAAGTCAGAGACCTTCTTAACAGACATTTTGGAAAATATATGCGATCGGATGAATGATTACAAACTTGAGGATGATCCTGTAACTAAGAAAAAGATATTCAAGAGATATGCTCCGAGGAAGGATGAGGAAATATATCCAATATATAAACAATATTTCTTTTATTCTGATGCTTATAAACCCTTGAAATATGCGGTAAGACAGCAGAATATACTAATGACTTTGGGAGATGAACTGTTTTGACCCTCACATTTGATATTGTAGATTAATTTGCTTCCCTGAATCTAAATTTAGGGATTTTATAGTATTTGGATATCTTTCAGGCCCTGGGTTAATTTGCCTTAAATAATAATGAATGGGGTGGGATGGGTTAAAGCGAGCGAAACACCATGAAACATAGATCTCAATATTCTTCAGAACAAGTATGCATGGGTAATGCCACTTTATTTTCACTTTGGGTTATCAAATATTTAAGTTGAAATAATTTTAAAGTAAATGATAGAAAAGCATTTAAAAATAAACGATAGAAAAGCAATACAAATCTACCCTCCATGATTTTCAGCAATATGAATCTAAAGACCACTTCTCTGTTCTGCAACAAAACAAATTGTGACGCTAGGTTTTGCATTCAGATTTTAAAATTGCTAATTCAAATCCTGATGGTTATTGGAGTGATAGAGAGTTTAGTTATTGTTTCTTTTTTCCAGTTTTTCTTTCTTTGGACTTTGTTGAGAGCTAGAATGGAGGCCTAGAGCAAGGTGACACAAGAGGGTCGCTCTTGAGCTGGCCTGTGTCTCAAACATCAACAAATGCTCTTGAAAAATAATATTTTCAACATGGGCCTGTGGAAAAAAAAGAAAGAAATCTGGAAATATATTTGTCCACTCATCCAAAATTAGACCTATGGGAAAGAAAGCAAGTCTTGTTCTTTTAGAAAAATTTACTTCGGGATTCTAATAGGTCTGGAGCTCTTGTGGAGTATTTTAATGCCAGTTAAATTCCTTGCCAACAAGAGTTGGTTTCTTTAACTAAATTAATAACTGATCTTCAGCAATTACCACAATGATCAAATAAGGAATTTGGGCAAAGGGATTCCTGCAGGAATCTCATTATCTACTTATTTCACCTTTTATTTGATTCTAAAACCAAGAAGGTTGTTTTAGGATCATCCAAAATGTTTTGCAAAATTCTAAATAAACGTAAGAGAGCATGTATAAAATGTTAAGGAACTAATTTTTAAATTTTCATTTTTCGGAGACATTATTTGCATTACAAAATCCGTGGAGACTTACTTCATGTGCTGAAGCAGTATTTATTTAAGAATGCACACCACATATGAGATTTGAACCTAAAAACTGGATTCTTGGGGTAGGGTGTAGAATTTTATGGTAGAATCGGGTCTTTTTGTGATAAAAATTGGCTTCCTGGTTATTTTTGAGGTCATCTTACAGAATGTTTCTCCCTTGCTGGGATTCCCTGTAGATTTTGGGGACAGGAGCTTATAGCCAATGCTTAAGGCCAAGTGACCAAGAAAAACTGCATTGGGAGAAGGCCCAATGCTGACCAAATCAGAAATATGACTGGTGTTATATGAAGTCACTGATACGTTCTTCATTTTGAAAAATAAGTAATCATTTGGTGATATAGTGAAATAGTCTCTTTCCCCTTATGCACATACTGTATACGTTTTATCCATTCCGTCCATTTCAAAGTATTAGCATCAATCCCTAGAACCGTTTCAACCAACTGTGTATGAATAACCTGTATTAAGCGGAATCATTCATCATTTGCTTTCAACAGATAGAATTTGAATGAGCCTATAATGAAATCTCAATATATATTGTTAATGCTGTGTACTGTTACAGTACAACCCGATCAGGCAGGCACGCTGCCTTGGCACACACACAAAAAAACCCCAAGAAATAAAAAAGCGACAATCCCAAATTGTCTTTCTTGACATAATATCCTTTGGTTGCTCTGTGTAAATGGCCTTGTTTAGTTCTTTGCTGCTGTTTTTCCCTCTTTACAGTGTGAGACTATCATAGAACAGTATGAAGATGAAATATTCTCAGTTATCACTCGGGAGTCACACTCTCTGGCTGACAAGCTGTGCATTGAAAAATCAGGTACTGTGTCTGATGTAACATGTGCTTCTTTCTCAACAGCAATTCTCTCCCCCCCCTTTCTCCTTCTCCCCCCCCCCGCCCCCACCAATCCATTTATGCGTTGCTGGGATGCAGCAAAACACTTTGGAAAATAATATTTTCTAGATTGAAGAGGATGCATGGGCATTGCTAAGGAATGCCATGCCAAGGAAAGTTGGTTAAAGAAAGAAGAAATATATTTGCCTATTCATCCAAAAGAAATCATATTCAAAACAAGATTTGTTTTCTTTTGGGTGAATAGGCAAATAGATATTTTAGACGGGTTTACTTCAGGATCTGGAGTTCCAGTAGAGTATTTTAATGCTGGCTAAATTCCCTGCCTAAATTCCTTTAACTAAGTTAACATCTGATTTTTAACGATTATGAAGACAATAATGGAAATAGAATTTAAGAGATGGTATTCCTGCCAGAATCTCTTCATCTATTCATTTTGGCTTCAGTTTCAGATAGTTGATTCTAAAACCAAGAAGGTTGTTTTAGGGCTATCCAATCTCTTGTGTCAAATTCTAAATAAACATAAACTGAAATACTATGGACAGCTACTTGTGTAAGACCACAAAACAAACTGGAACTTAGCAGGAAATGTACATGGGATGAAGTTGCTATCCCCTCTGAATGAGCAGATTGTAAAAATAGGTGAGTTTTAAAAAGCTGATTTAGAGAGATAACATCTAATGTTAACGCTAGCAAATGTTAACAGGGCCAATTAGTGGGTAATAAAATAATTCATAAGAATACAGGGGAAAAATTAATAATTTACATAGTCTAGAAATTTGTAATTGTTAAAAAAATATTCTAATGCAAATAAAAGATAAATTATTTACATTTCATCTATCACTTGATCATAATATAATTGATGTTCTTAATATAGTAGAAACAAATTGTCCCACAGGCTCACTTTTAAAACTCATGTACAGTTTTCCTTCCAAAGTTTTCCGGCAATGTGAAAGTAAAGAGAAAAGTGTAGAAATAAGTAGGAAGAAAGAGAAAGAATAGTATGAGTCAATTCCCTCCAGCATGTTAATCTCATTTTCAAATTTGCTTTTGTTTGAAATTGTTTGCACCAATTTCTCCAGTCTATACCCTTTCAGTTGCCTTTCTTCCTCTTGTTCTTGACAAAGTAAGATGTGATATATTGGGTTCTTAGATGCACTGTATGCACACCTATCCAGATGGCAACCTTAAATAAACAAGATTCATTTAAAAATAAATGTGGTAGAATCACGCTGAGTCTAGGTTGTGGTCTTCCCCGGTTAATAGTGAAAATAATGGATCTTTTGGTCAGATCGGTATCTATCTGCCTGCCTGTCTGCTCATATGGCTACCATCTATCTGACTATAGATCATAATTTCAAGGCAACTGCAGTATTCTCATTTTGGTAATGTGGCTTCCTTCAATTTAATAGGGTTTGAGAAGTTGGTGACCTTTGATTAGAAGCTGTGGGACTTATTTCCCTCCAATAATATTTAGAACTGTGAAGCTAGATTGCTCCTCTAAGACAATTTACTTAGTCTAAAGTGTGTTTAGGATTGTGGCAAAATCCTGCAATGACTAGAAAGGCTCCGGAGACCAATAGAAACCATAAACATTTCTTATTGAAGAACTGAAGAGAAATATTGATGAGGAGGAGGAGAAGGAGGAAGAGGAGGAGGTTGTAGTTTTCTATTAGCGCCTGCGCAGGTTATTTACAAGAAACAAGGAAAAACAAATGGCAGGAAAGATCAGCAGTTCTGTCTGACCTTGTAAAATCTCACAGGATTATAAATATGCTAAAGTGAAAACTCAGAAAGAAAAGTAAACAACCATACATTCTTTCTATTGCTTCAGTAGGTAGAAAGTTTTTAAAAGATCCCCTTCCAAGTGCTGAAGCACAGAGAGGGTTTTCCAAAAAGGAAAAAAAGGGGGAATTATAGATACTCATTCCAATTATAAAAAATGTTCAGCTTTTTAGCACTTGTGTTTACTAGCTGACGTCTGCCTCAAAACTAGAAGGGGGAAAAAAAATCACATTTTCCAGAAATTTCCCCATAAATGGAAGAAACGAAAGAGCCTAACAAAATGTAGGGAAACCCTGAGGGAGCTGAATGTAACCAACTCATTTCCCATCTCTGCAAATCATATTATAGCTTTGATTATAAACTTCTTTAAATGCTATTAGTTATTTCCACCAGGCAATACATGTATAACATAATGATATGAAATTTGTGAAAAAAAATGACCTAGTTGAAGTGACTATTTGTGTCAGTATGAATTTCTCTACAACACAAAAGGTAAACAGTCTTTGTGGAATGTTTTACAAGGCACACTTTAGCCATTGTGACATATTTGTGTACAAAAAAGATGGCTTGCAAAGCACTTACTGATTTATGTACCTCTTTCATCAGGGGAGGTAGAAATGCAGAGCATCATTATCTTATTAAAAGCAATATATGATAAATTCTCTATGAATTTAATTCCTTTTCCTGTAATCTGTCAAACTGAGGCAACCTTTAGCTAGAAAAATATGTGGTGTTTCTTCCATGTTTACATGATGATTGCATCTGGTGTTTCATTTTTTAAAAAAGCCAAAAACTCTTTCACAAGCTATGTTAAAAAGATGAAGGTTGTTGGTTTTTTTATATATACAGACAACCATGGATCAGTTATCTGTCAAAAGATTTCTTTGATCTCACTTAAAATCTCTATATTTCTCTTTCTGCCTGGAAGGATTCAAAAGAGTGAAACAGCCTTTATCTATTCTTACGAAGATGTTTTTCTCCTCTACTTAAAGGAATTGTTTCTGAAGTTAATAGACATTGTAGTCCTTAGTTGGAAACTAAGATTTGCTGTTAGGATCATTGACAATAATATAAATGCATAACTCAGAATTTATTGTTGTGCCAGTGAAATTGGGTAGACAATAATTTGCCTAAAGGACAATTTTCATTGTCCCACTATTATTTTGTAACTATGCTGTTTAGAAGCAATAGGATTAAGACATTGGTCAAGAATGTGGTATTCTTGGATTTGTATCAGTTAATTTGGTTCAACAACATAATAGACTGCCTCTATGTCCATCTGTCCCCAACCCATTATTATCATTAAGGTAATATAGAGGTTTCCATTATTCTAATCGGCTTCACGTGCTCATAACTCTGAAAAATTATTCTCTTTGGATGAAATTTTTCATTCTCATCCCAAAGGTGACTTTATTTATCTATGTAGGAAGCTTGAACAGAAGCCATTAATGCATTTTTAAGTCTCACAAGGGTAGAAAAACGCTTCTATTATTCTATAAAAGCCTGGCGTTTTTGCTTCCATTTCACTTGCTCAGTTTGGCACATCTATTATTGCTCCAAAAGCTTTCAAATTCAGTGCTTCATAGGCAACTTGCTAAGACTACCCTTCGAAATGGGTTGCCAGCCCAAGACAAGGCAACCAAGTCCTACACAATGCAACTCAGTGTTAATATACAAATGATGCTAACATTTTCACTGTATTCTAATAACATTCTTTGGGATTTGAAGATAAAGATGTACTCTCCACTGATCTATTTTTAATGAGCCTTTACAGTTTTATAATTATCTTTTCTTCTCCCTCCTGCCCAGAAATTTCTAGTAAATACAGAGTTTTATTAATCTTCCCCTATGATGGGTTGTGTAAATTCAAGCTTTCTAGGAATAAACGCAGCAGTCATCTGAGGACAATCTCTTTCCGATAGCCCTTTTTATTTTTTTTCTTTGATGTTATTTTGTAATTCTGATTTTAGCTTATTATTTATATCTCTTTGACCTCTTTAAAAGAATAAGAAAAACCCAAGTATGTCACAATAGGAAAAAAAACTTGTTTATTTTGTTTTGCTAAAGTATCTGAAACATATTCCTATTGCCAAATACTGAATCAGTTCAAGCTCAGACTATTTATGTTGTCAGAGATTAGATGCCAGTATTAACTCTGGTGATTCAGAAATAAGCAGCACAAGAAGGGGATTTATTTCCCAATAATTTTGTTAAAAACTGGGGCTGTGATATTTAGATAAATGGGCAGGAACCTTCTACAAAGAGCATTTAATATTTTTATGCCAAAGTTCTTTGTTTATTAAATTGAAACAAAGGAAAATACTGAATGAAAACTTGTGTGTTGTGTATAAGAATAGACACTTCTGACAAATTTATAAAGAAAGAGAACAATCATGTTAAATAGCGATTCAATCATCACAAATTTGCTCATTGTTTTAATGCCAGCCATTTGCCCAAAATATGGACTTTCAGATACTGCTCACTCCCAAGATTTTTTTTTATCTTAACACACCTATAATTATGTGTGAAGTTATATATTGAAAAATCTGGTTGCACTGTTTTAAAATACTGTGTCAAATCATTGAATACATTGGAACAGCCTTAAAATAAAATAAAAAAAACCTAATATGATATTAAAAACCCATCAGAAACTCTCTCTTTTAAAATGTGTATCAAGATATGATTTATGATTTTTGAACAGTGGTGAATAATCTATTGTACTATCATGATCAAGGGTATCTGAAACCTGAATAAATATAAACATGTAATTGTGAGATAATCTAATTGTTTGATCTTCCATTGGTGTCTAATTTTGCCCTCTCTTGATAGGTCTTTGTCAAGAAGATGAGACGCACACTGAACTTTAAAAGGCAACTATTATTATTATTATTATTATTATTATTATTATTATTATTATTATTATTATTAAATATCAATATTATATGGATGAAGAATATAAACTAAAATAATTCTACATTCTCTATCTTCCATTAATCTTCATAACAAACCTTTATATAGACTGATCATTAACATGCCTGTTTGTCTTGTCTATTTCAGATATTGGACTAAGTTAGTGGGGGAAACTTCACTTTTTAAAGCTGCTGTGTCAGTTGTACTCAAAAACCCTGTGCTTTTCATAGGTGTTAATTATGAGTGAAAATGCCATTTCAAATCTATGTGAGTTGTACTTTTCCAAAACCTGCTGACTTATTCTCTGTAGCTTTAGATCAATGCTAGGGCAGTTTTCTAAACCAGAATGGGACTCCTCGCTGCAGCCAACTCTCTAGGCTAGTTTGCCATGGTGAACTCACCAACAGCCAACTCAACAGGAGACAACTCGCCATGGCCAACTCAACGCGATACAACTTGGCATGGTCAACTCACCACAGGAGAATTTACTGGGGACAATTCAACAATTCAATTTAATTAGTTAAAATAGTTTGGGGGGGGGAAATGTATCATTCACATTTCATTTTGTCCCTCCTTTGGCATCCTTTCTTTAATAATTCTATCGCTTTTTCCATATTAGTGTAACTCTTCTCCCACGGTGAGTTGGCCATGGCAAGTTGTCATAGAAAATTTGATGTGCCTTATATAAAATTGTTTTACTTAAGAGCAAAGCAGTGGTGGGTTCCTAACCAGTTTACTCTGTCTTATATTCGGGGAAATATGGTAACCAGTTATTAAACAAATAATCATAAGTCACAGACTATCTGTATTGTGGCCAAGAGGGTGTTTTGCACATACGCTGCTCACTGCTCACTTATATAAAATTGTTTTACTTAGGAGCAAAGCAGTGGTGGGTTCCTAACCAGTTTATTGTCTTATATTTGGGGAAATATGGTAACCAGTTATTAAACAAATGATTGTAAGTCACAGACTATCTGTACTGTGGCCAAGAGGGCGTTTTGCACATACGCTACTCACTGCTCACTACACGCAAAGGGAATGTGCCGCCATGTGTTGCTGCGCATCTGCAGCTGACTGAAAACTGTTCTGCAGATGCGCAGAAACATCCCTGTGATGGCAGAAGAGACCCGGGAACCAGTTCCGGGGCGTGGCAGGCCTGGGTCGCTGCCGGTTCCAGTGACCCAGGCCGCTATACCACTACCGGTTCGGCCAAACCGGTCGGAACCCACCAATGGAGCAAAGGGTCACCAACAGGTTTTACTCCCTGGATTTGGGGAAAGAATGAGTAATGAAAATGAAATAATTGATCAACGTGGCTGTTTTAACTGGACAATCCAATCAGTTCATATGGTACCTTCTTATTATTATTATTTTTTAAAATCATTTTGTAAGTAGGCAGCTCAGGTAGGAAAACATGACTCCAGCATCAATAAACCATGTCTAATAGTTTGGTTGGAGGGTATTACTAACTCAGGAATATAATTGTTTATTATTTCTTACACTGCGTAATAAAAAGATTTTCCTCATTTCAGTGGTTGTGGCTTTCAATTCCTTTTCCCACTTCGCAGTAACTTCTTACTAATGGATCAGTATGTTTAGCATTTTAAACACACCCTCGTCTATACTATTTCCATTGGAAAATATGTTTGAGTGATTTCCATTGTATATCACAGATGATTCACCCATGAAAACTCCCACATTCTTTTTGGGAGGGAAAGATGATATTTATTTAAAGTCACAATATGAACTTTCAATCTGTATTTTGAAAAAGGCAAAGCCATAGAATCAACTTTTCATGGCAGCTGTTACATATTTTTAAAGTTACAATATTTAGGACGGCAGTGAGATTCTTAGGAACCTGGCAAACTCGTTTCGATAGTTAAAATGTTAAAAGTAAGGACATTTGTACAGGTAGTGTCTTGACTTATGACCACAACTGAGTCCAAAATTTCCATTGCTAAGTGAGACAGCTGTTAAGTAAATTTTACCCCATTTTACGATCTTTCCTGCCACTGTTGTTCAATGAATTGTTGCGGTTGTTAAATTAGTAACATAGTTGTTAAGTGAATCTTGCTTCTTCATTCACTTTGCTGGTCAGAAGGTTGCAACAGGAGATCACATGACCTTAGGACCACTGCAACCATCATAAATGCATGCCAGAGGGAACACATCTAAATTTGGATCACATGATCACAGGCTGCAATGATCTTAAGTGCGAAAAATGGCCATAATATAAGTCACTTTTTCAATGCCATTGTATCCTGTTTCCCTGAAAATAAGACCTCCCCAGATAATAAGCCCAATCACGTTTTTGAATGCATGCACTAAAATAAGCCCTCCCCCAAAATAAGCCCTCCCCAAAAATATTGCAACACAGCAGCAGGCATGAAGTGACCACACTCGCCACCTCCTGTACCTCAAAAATAATAAGACCTCCCCAAAAATAAGGACAAGAGTTTATTTTGGAGGTCAAAAGAAAATGTGACACTGTCTTATTTTCGGGGAATATGGTAACCAGTTATTAAACAAATGATCGTAAGTCACAGACTAGCTGTATTGTGGGCAAGAACAAATGATTTTAACATTACCTTTGGCTTATTCACATGAAGAACAATACACCGTCCCCCTATAGGAAACCCCCCCCCCATTGATAGTTTAAAACTAGTATGTTTAAGTCTGGATACCATATTTCCCTGAAAATAAGACAAGATATTATTTTCTTTTGACCCCCAAAATAAGCGCTTGGCCTTATTTTCAGGGAGATCTTATTATTTTTGAGGTGCAGGAGGCAGTGACCGTGGTCACCTCATGGCTGCTGCTGTGTTGCAATATTTTGGAGGAAGGCTTATTTTTGGGGGGAGGGCTTCTGTTAGCGCATGTGGTCAAAAGCTCGATTGGGCTTATTATCCGGGGAGTTCTTATTTTTGAGGAAACAGGGTAATATTTTTGTTCCCTAAATAACACACATGGACTTAAAACTCAGTTCCACCAACTTCATTTTAATGTGTGCTGCATGTTTACAGCAATGAGCTCTAATTCCTATGGCTTTAATATTTAAATATAATATATTAAATTAGTGGGATGTATTACTGAATACGGAAAGTGATTTTTTTATGCAAACAAAGACCTTCATTTCTCAATGAATTCAGAATTAAATGCTTTATAGTACAATCCTAATCAAATCTGTGTGATTTTCTTCTGAATATATGTGTTTGGACATATATTGTTGATATAAATATAGACATATACTTGCATTGGCAATATTTTCAAATGTGTTATCATTAAATTTCTTTATTGTCATCTTGAAGAGTTGACTTTCTTTTGTTAAAAACCATGCATTTTTACTACAAAATATGGGTTTGCTTCTGTTGATTAATAAAGATGAAAAATTTTATTCTGCTTCAGGACCTGAATTTTAACTTGAAATGTAGGTTTCAATAGCACAGAAATATGAAGAAGAAACAAAAAGGATTTTTAGTTGGGTTTATTTTAGACAAATAGGATTGGATGTCTGGTCCCTACTTAATACACAGAACATTTAATGGAAAATGTCAAATTGTTTACTTCGGTTTTCATGGAATACTATTGATTTTAGAGCAATAATAATAAGTTACCCCAAATCATTCACTATATATTTGTCACTGTATTTGTGTAATTCCTTTGCTGCTCTGTTCCTGCAGCTTTCAGAAATATACTGTACGTTATTAAGGAAAAAAATAAAACAGCATAGACTTCCAACCAGTGGTGAAATTCATTTTTTTTTACTACTGTTCTGTGGGCGTGGCTTGGTGGGCATGGCAGGGGAAGGATACTGTAAAATCCCCATTCCCTCCCCACTCCAAGGGGAAGGATATTGCAAAATCTCCATTCCCATCTCACCCTAATGCCAGACCACTCTGGTGCCAGCCAAAGGTGGTATTTGCTGGTTGTCCGAACTACTCAAAATTTCCACTACCAGTTCTCCAGTACCTGCTGAATTTCACCCCTGCTTCCAACCATTTTAACTCCAAAACCATCCGCCATAGGCAAGCCAAATCTTAATGTCATCCATTACTCATTATAATCTATGTTTCAATAGTCCTGTGAAAGCTCATTACAGAGGCAGTGTTCCAGGTTTATGAAAGTTCCTTTTCACAAAAAGTGGGATCTATCTATAGAGTTGTTTATAGGGTACCCACAGAATGAATTTCTTTTGGGGAAAAGACTATCAGGAAGTCTTTTCTCCTGGATCTTTTGGGATAAGAAGGTGGTCTTGAAGATATCCAGGCCTGCATCTATAAGGACATGTATATAGCAATAGTACTTAGACTTATATACTGCTCCACAGCCCTCTCTAAGTAGTTTACAGAGTCAGCCCCCAACAATCTGGATCCTCATTTCACCAACCTTGGAAGGATGAAAGGTTGAGTCAACCTAGAACTGGTCAGAATCGAACACCAGGAATGAGCAGTGGGTTAGCCTGCAGTACTGCATTCTAACCACTGCACCACCATGGTTCCAAAGCCATCAACTTCTGAGGCTATCACCTTGTTTTCATTCAAGAACGGCAAGTATTTTGTGGAACTCTTAAATCACCTTTTCCTTCCAAACAACATTCTACATATCATGAAAAACCAAGGAAATAGCATGAAGGCAGGAGCATCTGGAGGGGGTGGGGGTGGGGGTTCAAAACAGTCAAAAGAGCAGTTGGGCCACTACAGACGAAGCCCCTCCTGTTTGTAGATCTCAATGCACTTCCTAAAAAGGTGGACCATCAGTCTTCTGGTAACAGCTGTCATCTTGAAGTATTTCATCCCCCATTCTAGGAAGATGCCCTTGGATGTCAGATTACATAAATCAAAGCAGTAAAGTAGCTTATCCTAACCCTGTGATGGCGAACCTATGGCACACTGAGCCCTCTCTGTGGGCACACATGCCATTGTCAGCTGCTCTTCCGGGTTCTATAATGCAGATGTGCACTGAGAGCTGCTTTATTCCAGGTTCTGGTGCTCTGGCATTCTCCAGTTTTGGTACTTGATGCTGAAAAGGTTAACCATCACTGTCCTAACCAAATGTCCTAACAAATATGGATAGTAAGATCCATGTTGACTGGAGATTCTGGGGCCTGAAGACTTCTATGGTGGGCAACGAGATAGGAAAGGCGGATCTGAACAGCTAGAAACACTTTTTCCCCTCTTCTGGGAATTCTAACAATTCCGGTATGTCTCTGATGTGTATATTTACCGCTTTCTGTAAAACCAAGGCATCAATACAGATCGTCCTCAACTTACAATCAATTTCGTTGTATTTAAGTACAATGACAATTAAAAAATTATACTTATTTGTTTAGGTACCGTTGGAAGTTACAATAGCATTGACAAAAGTGGCTAATGATCAGTTTTCACAACTGAGACTATTGCAGCATCCCCACGATCATGTGATCAACGTTTTGAATGCTTGGCAACCGGCATGTACTTATGACAGTTGCACTGTCCAGGTGTCATGTGATCATCATTTCTGAACTTCCCAGCCAACTTCCAACAAGCAGGCTTTGAGTGAAACCATATTTGTTTAACAAATGCATATTTCACTTAATAATTGCAGTGGTTCTCTAAACCACTGTGGCAAAAAGGTTGTAAAATGAAGCACAACTCACTTAGCAACTGTGTCTCTTGGGCTTAATTGTCACCGTAGGTTGAAGACTATCTATAAAACTGTTTGTGTGACTACTAACCACAACCTTACATTTAACACTTCAGTGCTCCGTTTTGCTTTGTTTATTGTATAAATGGTGGGGGTTGTGGAGTTCGTGTGTGCCACCTGTTAATGAAAAGATAATCCTGGGTTTGCTTTCTTGATTGCGGCATCACCAGATGTTCCTGTTGCCTTGGCATTAAGCCTGTCGTGATATCTCCACGCAGCTTTGATTGGAGTAGATTGTTCTCAACCTTGGCAACTTCAAGATATGTGAGCTTCCACTGTTGGCCCGGGAAATTCAGGGAGTGGAAGTCCCGATATCTTTAAATTGTCAAGGTTCAGAAACTCTGGAGTAGAAGATAAATTGGGAGTTGTCTGAGGTCATTTTTATTGTGCACTATCAGACAACTTTTGAGCCTCATCAGGTGACTTTCATCAAGCCTTATAAATGATTACAAAGATTCATTGGCAAATCAGAAGTTCAATAAAAGTAGTTCTGACTTAGCTTTGAGCCATATTATATTGAGAATTGAATAGGATGCATCTTAATGCCTATAAATAATAAATAAAATCTATTAAAAAAATAAATTAAAAAAATCTATTAATGTACCCATTTACAGTCTGGTTTGCCCATGAATCGTGCATGGGATGCAGCTACAAATCTTAGAACTTAAATGGGTTCATATCTGAAAGTTGTTTGCCTGTAGCTTGGCAAGATTTGAACAATCCAGACATTTTGGACCAATCTTGCTGGAAAAATGGATCCCTAATACACATATATGTTATAGTATTATCTTATTGCATTTATAGATTATTGCATTTCAACAAAACCCCTTATCCAGAGCTATCAAATCTGGGCTGGAAAATCAAGATAACTTTTATTGGCAGGTACAGAAAGTCCTAACTCTCTGCTGCCATCTGGTTGTCATCTGGATTTTGCAGTCCAGATCTGCTAGCTAAGTGAATCATGCACAATTTTAAGATCCTTTTTTTTTTTTGTTATTGCCATGATTAAGCAAATTATTGCAGTTGTTAAGTAAATCATATGGCTGTTAAACAAATGCAGCTTTTCACATTGACGTGTCGGAAGCTGGTTGGGAAGATCGCAAAATGGCAATCCGAGACCCCAGGTTGCTAAAATTGCCATAAATATATGCTGGTTGCCAAGCGCCAAATTTTGTTCATGTGATTGTGGGGATACTGTGATGAGTCCCTTATTGCAATGCGGTTGTGGCTTTGAACAATCACTAAATTAATGTTTGTAAGGACTACCTGTACTTATAGCTTTTGCCTTTGGAAAGAATGTAAACGGTGTCCAGAATAAGTCTGCAACTGGCAGTGTTAAACAGAACAGAACAAGAACAGAATAGAATTCTTTGTTGGCCAAGTGTGATTGGACACGCAAGGAATTTGTCTTTGGTGCATATGCTCTCAGTGTACCTATAATCAACAAGTAATAGGTCATAGGTCATAAATTATACTTACGATCATTAAACATCAGTTTCAATCAATAATTGAAACCAGCAGGAGAAGATTGTAGGAAATATGGGAAGATGAGAAAAGATGAGAAACTACTGTACTAATTTCCTTGTGATTAATAAAGAAAAAGTTAGCAGGCAATATCATTCTTCTGCCACATGGCATTTTCCTTGATGGAGAAATACGCATCTGAAAATGACAGAAATCCCCAGAGTGAAAAAGTCAAGATGGCCGTCACACACATCATTTCTTTCATCTCCACCACACACAAAAAGCCGGAGTCTCGATTGCTTCATCATGGCTGCCATTTTGATATATTTTTTTAATGACACCCCTGGAAATGCCTGAGAAGGGCACCTCAGACATTGCGATAAAAAAGATATGTTTCTTTGGTGCTAGTGATAATGATTAAATCCTGGAAAGAATAGCACATACGTGGCAGCATCTGGCTGACCCCACACAGCTTGGAAGCTATGGCCTTTAAGTGCATTTCCAGGTAGTCCTTGAGATATGACCGCAATTGGGACCAGAATTTCGATTGGTAAGGAAGTTGGTCATTAAGTGAGTCGCACCCAATTTTATGACCTTTTAGTTAAGTAAATCACTGAAGTTATTAAGTGAATTACAGAGGGGTTAAGCACATCTGGCTTTGCTTGTCAGATTCTGGTTGGGAAGTTTGCAAATGGCAATCATGAAACACACACACACACACACACACACACACACACACACACACACACAAAGATACTGTAACCGCTATAAATACTTGTCAGTTGACAAACACCTGAATTTTCATCATGTAATCATGGGCATACTGAGACAGCCATAAGTGCGAGGAGTGGTCATAAGTGATTTTGTCAATACTGTTGTAACTTCGAACAGTAACTAAACAAAAGGTTGTAAGTCGAAGTTTGTCTTTACTTCAATATACATTCTGTTGAAATCAGTAGAATCTTCTTGCAAACATAACCTGAATTGATACCTGCAGGGTGTTCAGTATGGTTACAAGTAATCATTTGGTGAACCACTTCTTTTTAATTAGTCGCTTTTATTTTTGTTCATTGCTACCCAGCTCACGGTTCAGGTGACATAAGCGTAATCCATTGTGTTTGTGACAAATACTGAGTCGGACTGAATGCTGGTGATTTGTTATTTTTCTAAAAAATAAAAAAAAAAGTTCCTTTAAAAAAAAGGCAGGAAAGGTGTTCTTGTAGCAAAATCATCCACCAATTGCAAAAACAGAAAAAAAAATTAAGAATACAATTTTAGAAATTTATGACAGGTAACCAGAGATTCTGTACGAAAGGAGCATTGCTCTGCTGAATTCAAGGAAATGAGGTATCAAGGTTGGTTTTTTTTATTATTTGTAAAAAATTATTAGCTGCTCATCTCACCACCTGGTAACTATTTTTCCTTGGAATAGGACAATGGAGTTGAAATTACCTACTTTTTAACAGTTGACTTAATCTTCCTCATTGAGTGGCGAGACCTTGCTCAAAAACAGTAACTGTGATAGGGATTTTGGAGTCCTAGTGGATGATCAATTGAATATGAGCCAGCAGTGTGCAGCAGCAGCCAAAAAAGCTAATGCAATCCTGAGTTGTATAAACAGAGGCACAGAATCCAGATCATGTGAAGTATTAGTAGAGCTTTATAAAGCCTTAGTAAGACCACACCTGGAATACTGCAACCGATTTTGGTCACCATACTACACAAAAAGATTTTGAGACTTTGGAAAAAGTTCAGAGAAGAGCAACTAAGATGATCAAAGGCATGGACACTAGAACATATGAAGAACAGCTGCAAGATTTGGGTTTGCCTGGTCTAAAGAAAGAAAAATTAGGGATAACATGATAGCAGTATTCCAGTATTTGAGGGACTGCCACAAAGAAGGGGGAGTCAAATTATTTTCCAAAGCACCAGAGGATAGGACAAGAAGCAATGGGTGGAAACTAATCAAACAGAGAAGCAGCCTGGAATTAAGGAGAAACTTCCTTCTGTTGAGGACAATTAACCAGTGGAACAGTTCGCCTCCAGATACCGCGGCTGCTCCCATCACTGGATGTTTTTAAGAAGAGTCTAAACAAACACTTATCTGAAATGGTTCTCCTGCATGAGCAGGGGGCTGGACTAGAAGACCTCCAAGGTCCCCCCCTCATTCTATTCTAAAGTCTGTCAGATAAGGAACTCAGATTGCTGTGTGTGGTGGATATTATATTTAAAGGGAATTACCCTGTTTTATTGGAACATTGCTTGCTTGCTTAACCTGTTAGAATTTAAATTGCACTCCAGTCGGTAAGGGCCCTGAAGGACTTCAATTCTTCACTTTAATTAAGGAGGTTAAAAAGGAAAAAAAAATACAAATAATTCTTAACTGTAAGCAGTCTTTGAGTTATGACCACAACTGAGCCCAAAATTTCTATTGCTAAACAAGACAGTTATTGTGTATTATTGCCCCATTTTGTGAACTTTCTTGCCACGGTTGTTAAGTGAATCACTGTAATTGTTATGTTAGTAACACGGTTGTTGAGTGAATCTGGCTTCCCCGTTGACTTTACTTGTCAGAAGGTCACAAAAAGTCATAACATCACCCCAGGACACTGCAACCCTCATAAATACATCCCAGCTGCCAAGCATCCAAATTTTGACCATGATGCCAGGTGGGTTCCTATCTATTCAGACTGGTTTGGCTGAATAGGTAGTAACTCCGCCGGACACAGCTCTATACTGGGCGCCACCATCTTTATTTTGGGTTCAGCACATGTGCCGAACAATCTTCATTGGGGGAAAAAAATGCAATTTCCCCCTTTTTAATGGTGTGAACATGCACAGACCTTTTGAAGTGCAAATGTGCATGCGTGCAGAGCGTGCATCTGGTGTGTGCGCACAAAAATTTTCAGGCACAGAACCGGTAGTAATGCTGGCAGGAATCCATCCCTGGATCATGGAGCTGCTACAACGGTTGTAAGTGTGAAAAACAGACATCAGCCTCTTCAATGCCGTGGCAACTTCAAATGGTCACTTAACAAATGGTTGTAAGTTGAGGACTACCTCAACTATTTACAATTAAAATTGTGGTACGTTTCAGCCAGTGGTGGGATTCAAACATTTTTACTACTGGTTCGGTAGGCATGGCTTGGTGTGTGTGGCTTGGTGGCAGAGTTGGGTTCCTACCAGTTCGCACCTATTCGGTAGAACCTGTTCGTCAAATCTACCGAACCGGTTAGAAGAGGTTCCACCAGTGGACTTGGAAAGCAGGCCACACCTACAGAAAAGGTTCCAAAATTTTAAGAAACCCACCACTGGTCCTTGGATATGATTATTCTGCACTATCATGCTCCTATTTATAAAACTCAGTGCCTCTGTGAAAGGTAAGGATGACTACTGCGTTTGTGGTGCAATCAGAACATTGCGTGTGTTGAAGTTGTTTTAACGCAAACCAAAGATGCCTTTTAAAAAACAAGTTTACATCATATTCTTATGCATGCCAGTGCTGTGTGTGAGGTAATTTAAGGTGGTTCTGACAAGTGTCGTCGGCATCTTCATATCCGGTCACATGGGCAGCAAGCCACTCCCATCCGGTCACATGGGCAGCAAGCCACTCCCACAAAGGAGGCCACACCCACAGAGTAGGTTCGAACAATTTTTGAAACCCACCACTGCTTGGTGGGCATGGCTTGGTGGGTGTGGCTTGGTGGGCGTGGCTTGGTGGGCATGGCTTGGTGGGCGTGGCAGGGGAAGGTTACTGCAAAATCCCCATTTCCTCCCGATCAGCTGGGAGTCGAGAGGCAGGAAATAGATGGGGGCAGGGCCAGTCAGAGGTGGTATTTGCCAGTTCTCCGAACAACTCAAAATTTCTGCTACCAGTTCTTCAGAACTGGTCAGAACCTACTGAATACCACCTCCGGTGTCGGCATCTAGGGAGCACATAAATATCACAACATGGCTCTTAAAGCGAGATTTCTGTTCATATCAGTTCAACTCCCCTTTAAAAATCCAGACTTAATGGTTTTCCTGAAGTTGAACGAAGTGGAGAGCAAGCCTGAATGAGTTGCCACTACTTTCTCTAGATCACTAAGGGATAAATAGTGAAATTGGACAAACAGTCTCCAATGGGAAAATCAATACTTTATTTACTAAGATAAGCCTACAGACCACATTCTTCAAACACAAATCATATTTTTCTACTCATTTGTCTCCTGGCGAGTACACACTTCATGTCTCTCTCACACACGTGCGCAGACACACACAGACACACACACACAAAGTCTCAAAACAGTCCTGCTGCACTTTTGCATCTGAGAGTCGCAAGTCCAAAGCTGACGGTGAGAATATTAACTTGTAGAAGAGACATCCAACATGCATTTCAATTCATTCACAAACTAGGGAAGCCGCATCGAAATGTAATGAAATACTATTAATCACACTTCTGTGTGGAATATTCTGTAATTATCCCGAACACAACCACATACAGCATGTTTTTGTTATGGTAGTTTAACTAGATAATTAGAATTAAAGATATTCAGTTGTTGGGTATCATATGTGGGCTTCTAACAGCTTTGCAAAGATTTGTTGGCTTGTGCTACAGAATTAGCTCAACTGGCCCAATTGACAGTTGGGATAAAGACGAAGCAGCTTCCCTAACAAGAAAAAATCTACACAAGGGAAACTAAGAGCCTGCAACTAGGTAGCAATCCCATACATACTTGAGGCTCCCCTCGCATATACATGCTAGTCGTTCCCAATTCTAGTGGGTGGTGCTCATCTCTGTTTCAAAGCCGAAGAACCAGTGCTGTCCGAAGACGTCTCCATGGTCATGTGACCGGCATGACTATATCCCGAAGGCACATGGAACGCTGTTACCTTCCCACCAAAGGTGGTTCCTATTTTTCTACTTGCATTTTTATATGCTTTCAAACTGCTAGGTTGACAGAAGCTGGGACAAGGTGCTCACTCCGTTACGTGGCGCTAGGGATTTGAACTGCCGGACTGCCGACCTTTCTGAATGACAAGCTCAGCATCTTAGCCACTGAGCCACCGCATCCTCTTAATACATAGTTACATTGCAGTAAATCCTCAAAGGACAATACAGGTACTTCACAGCTTATGAGTACAATTGAGCCCAGCATTTCTGCTGCTAAGTGAGACAGTTAAGTGAGTTTTGCTCTAATGTACAACATTTCCTGACACGGTCATTAAGTGAACCACTGCAGGCGTTTAGTTAGTAACACGGTTGTAAGGTGAATCTGGCTTCCCTATTGAATTTGATGATCAGAAGGTTGCAAAAGGTGATCATTACAGGACATTGCAACTATCTTAAATATGAGTCACTATTACATGAAATTTTGATTATGTGACTACAGGGATGTTGCAACGACTGTTAAGTGTAAAAACAGTCATAGGTTATATTTTTCAGTGCTGTAACTTCAAATAGTCACTGAAATAAATGGTTGTAAGTTGAGAACTACCTGCAAGTAAAAATGTCTAGAACACCCTGAAACACCTGCATGCATTTTTGGACAAAATGAATTTGTTCCAAATTCCTTAATTGCCCAGAGGTTGCCCTTTCCCCTCTTTGGAAGAGCTTTATAGCTCCCACTGCCTTAAGGAAAGTTCAAAACATTCTTAAAGATCCATCTCATCCTGGCCACCCTTTTTTTTTTTAACTATTACCATCTGGCAGACGGTACAGGATAATAAAGACAAGGACAAATAGGCTGAAAAACAGCTTCTATCCCAGGTCACTAACTGGGATAGAATTCTACTGTATGGTGCAATATTAATGCAATACTAGGAGTTTTCAGTTCAATTGTATGGAATGTGAAGGATGTGTGTTTTTGTTTCATTTTTTATGTATAATATACACTGAAGATGGCATTTAATTTCATTGTACGAGGTGCAATGACAATAAACTAAACTAAATAATATGATGGCTGCATTCACTCAATGTGCTATGTTTGATTAGTGTTAGATCAGGCAGACTTAGGGGGAATGATGTTAGACTCCTGCTTTCCAAACGTGGCGAATTACCTAAAATTGCATAAAAGTGGTTTTTCTTTAGATAACAACATACAAACCCATCACTCATCGCACTAGGGACATTTAAATGGACTTAGAGATGGCTATGTGAACTAAAATACATTCAAAATTCTCCAAAGGGATTCCCACAAAGACAAACATTGATATTACCAATTGTAATTTTTTTGGAATGACCTTGACAATTATTCAGTGATATTGTTTTTGTAATGCGGGCAGTCCTCAAGTTATGACCATTGGTTCAGCAAGCATTCAGAGTGACAATGGTACCGAAGGAAGGGACTTGGACCAATCCTCAAAGTTTGATAAGACTTAGATAAGCAGCTTTGGATAATCAAGGAAAAGATTCCGGAGGTGATTAACTCATTTAGAAAATGGATTGATTCAGTGCACAAGCCTAGAAAATAGGTGAATTCAATCACCAACTTAAACGAATTGTATATTAAATTCTTTGAAGGGAGAAAACCCATAAAAGGATTGTAGATGAAAACAAACCTGTGAAGTCTGGTCCTCAAAACTGTATGGATGAGATTGTTCAGATTGGGAATTTTGTTCAACATCTAACCTTAGCTTTAAAAGCTTTTGTACTTGCATACTAGGGCCTACCTATTGACATGTGTCTTTAATACAGGACAGGTGTATATGTAGGTATTTAAGGTGCAGACGAGAGAGGATAAAATCAATATATAATGTTTTAAAAAGCTCTAACAACCCTACCTGTTTGGGCTAAGCTGTTCTTGGTATCAGCAAGGCAAATAGAAGAACAGGGAATGGAGTTCTCCCTCTCTCTCCCTCTCCCTCTCCCTCCCTATCTCTCTCCCTCTCCCTCCATCCCTTCTTCTTTTTCCTTCCCTCTTCATTCTCCTTTCTTCTTCCTTCCCCTCTTTTCTTATTTTTCCTTCTTTGCTCTCTTCCCATCTTCCCTTCTTTTTCTTTGTCTTTCTCTTTCTCTTGGCCAAGGGCTTAGGCAGAGACCCTCCCTCACTCTCATTACAATCTCCTTCCTTCCTTCCTTCCTTCCTTCCTTCCTTCCTTCCTTCCTTCCTTCCTTCCTTCCTTCCTGTTTATTTAATTTCCCAGGCTTAGTTGTCACGGAAAGGTCCCACTTTTTGGACGGGTCAAACTGAAAGAGAAATGGCAATAATCCAACCCGAATATCTACTCTAGCTGAATTGAAAAACCAACACGAGCCTATGAGTTTCTCCCCTAGAATGCAAAGCTTTTGTATCCAGGAAGCCATGGTCCTCTTCCAGGTCTCCCTTCAAAATAAGCCAAGCAGAAATATATCCCACAGGACACCTTTTTCTGGAAGGTACCCACGAAACCATCTTATCTAAGCCAAGATTGCAGAGATGAAGGACTAAAATCCCCTGATTTCCTGGGATGCAGCAATGTTTTGTAAGGCTTCAGAATTCTTGAAGAAACCCGTTTTATGTATTATAGTAAAGATGAGCCCAGGGTCATTGAGGGAAGTAATTTGAGGAGGCTCTGCACTGAGAAAAATATAAAGAGAGGGGGAAAGTGTAACCTACCAACCTTATTTGGAAGTCCTGGGGATGCAAAGAGCCTCTTGGTGCCTTTAAATGTATTTACAGAAGGATCAGTGTAATGGCACCCAGAAATGGATTTGGCTGCCTTCAAGAACATATCATAAAAGAACCCCGAAGCTGCTTTAGCTCCTCTACAGCAGGAATGCTAATAAACTGGCACCTAACTCTCCATTGCTGGTGCAGCAGAATGTTGGGGCCTAAATGTCAGCTAATTAAGTCAGGCAGAGGCCATGAAAGATCTCAAAAGTTACAAGTTAAATATTAATATCCATTTCAAACTTCCCGAGGAAGTGGCTTTGTGGCAGAGGAGCAGAGATGGGGATATAATGTTTTGATATTTTAGGTAGCAATGTCTGTGCAGGCGAGTGAGCGAGCGAGCGAGGTGAGGAAAATATATATATCTTCCCCCCACCCACCCCATACACACACACACACAAAGGCAAATAGCAAAGCAAAAGAGGAACGGTGAAGAAATTACGGGAGGAAGAGAACAAATATTCCTAGAATGCAGAGGTTTTTTTTAAACACATTCCAATTTTACCAAAAGAAATCCAACAATATAAAGAGCATTAGAAATGAATAAAAGTTTGCTCATCCTTTACTTGGCATTTACTTGGATGCAAAACCATGTTCATTTGTGTGTGTGTGTGTGTGTGTGTGTGTGTGTGTGTGTGTGTGTGAGAGAGAGAGAGAGAGAGAGAGAGAGAGAGAGAGAGAGAGAGAGAGAGAGAGAGAGGGAGGGAGAGAGAGAGAACCTTCCACAGCATATGCTTTTGGCACTCGTTGCAAATTTCATTTATTACTTAAAATTGCTATAACATTCTCTCATTCTTGGTTGCTCTTCTGTCTTCAATGACTTCTGACTTCTGCAGAACACGTAACCAAATTTGTTTGGCGATTGTTCCTTTCACCAGGCTTCCAATAATATTGTCATATATATGCACACCACATGATCTCTAATTGAGTGGGATTACACATGTAGGAAGAAACAGCCTAGTGGGTAAAAATTGTGTCCCTGTAAAATAAGATACTAAGCAGGATTTTTTTTCCCCCAAGGGGCTATTTGTATAGCCAAAGAAGTGTTGAAGCTAAATTCTACTCTAGCAGTCTGGACTCCATAAAGCTGAATCGCATTAAGTACAGCATTTCTTTCGCTGGTAAATTATTTCAGGAGGGCTAACTCTGCTGTTAGGTAAACTGAGGCAGCTTTTCACAGGGTGAAAAGTAGCGGCAATCCAATAATCTCTTGGCTTGTCCCTCTTCCAGAGTTTATATCTCACCCAGTTCCCACAAACACATTCTCCTATTTTATGTCACCATCCACTTCCAAGATGTCAGAAAGGATGTGCCTTGATAAGGCCACACTTGGAATACTGAATTCAGTTTTAGTCGTTAGGATGTAGAAAAGATGTGGAGACTCTAGAAAGAGTGCAGAGAAGAGCAACAAAGATGATTAGGGGACTGGAGACTAAAACATATGAAGAACGGTTGATGGACCAGGGTATGTCTAGTTTAATGAAAAGAAGGACCTGGGGAGACATGATAGCAGTTTTCCAATATCTCAGGGGTTGCCACAAAGAAGAGGGAGTCAAACTATTCTCCAAGGCACCCAAGGGTAGGACAAGAAGTAATGGGTGGAAACTAATCAAGGAGAGAAGCAACTTAGAACTAAATTTGCTGTCAGCTAGAACAATTAATCAGTGGAACAATTTGCTTCCAGATTCAGAAGTAGTGAATACTCCAACATTGGAAGTTTTTAAGATGTTGGATAACTATTTGTCTGAAATGGTATAGGGTTTCCTGCCTAGACAGGGGGCTGGAATAGAAGACCTCAAAGATCCTTTCCAACTCTGTTATAATTCTATAATGATGTGTTTGGATGATGCTTCTGGCCAAGTGTCCAAGAAGAGAAGGAACCACAGGACCTGCAGGGCCATCGAATAAGCATTTAGGTGCCTACTGTTCTTGCAGATAGCACACCAGCTCTAAAGATACAGTCATGGTGTCATTGTTTAGCTCTTTGCAGGAGACAAAGAATTCAAATTAAGGGTAGGGTTGAATGGTTAAATCACAACAGTTATTAATTACAATAATTTATTATTATTATCGCAACAACAGAATTGTATCACAGCGGCCAGTTGTTTCACCGGATTTGGCATTGATTACTAGTCGGACCCCACCCAGGGGCCTAGGACGTCATAGCGTATTTTCATAATATGCGTGCAGATCCAAGCAGTGCGGCTTTTTGCATTTGACTGATGGTGATTTTGTCAATTTTTAACTGTTTTAAATGTAATTCCAGTGCTTTTGGAATAGCACCCAGTGTGCCAATTACCACTGGAATTATCACTGCTGGTTTGTGCCATAGTAGTTGAATTTCGATTTTTAAGTCCTGGTATTTCGCAATTTTTTCATGTTCCTTCTCGTCAACCCTGCTATCACCTGGTATTGCGATGTCTATGATTGTAACCTTGTTTTTCTCAACCAGTGTGATTCTGGTGTATTATGCGCCAGTATTTTGTCTGTTTCTATGCGAAAATCCCACAAGATCTTGACCATCTGATTTTCGGTGACTTTTTCAGGCTGATGTTCCCACCAATTTGTTGCTGTTTTAATATTATAATTTTTGCACAAATTCCAATGGATCATTTGTGCTACTGAATTGTGCCACAATTTATAATCAGTCTGTGCGATTTTTTTACAGCAGCTGAGTATGTGATCAACAGTTTCATCAGCTTCTTTGCAAAGTCTGCATTTGGCATCATCAGAGGATTTTTCGATTTTGGCCTTAATGGCATTTGTGCGGATAGCTTGTTCTTGCGCAGCCAGGATTAGTGACTCTGTTTCTTTCTTTAATGTGCCTGCTGTTAACCATAACCAAGTTTGTTCACTGTCCACTTTATCTTTTATTTTTTCCAGAAATTGGCCATGCAGTGCTCTGTTCTGCCAACTCTCCATTCTTGATTTTATCACATCTTTTCTGTATTCTTGTTTCGTCTGTTGGACCTTCAATAGATTTTTGTTCTTTACTTCGATTAATAGATGTTCTTGACTTTCTTTTAAATAATCAGCCAGTGCATGTTTTTCTTCTTCAACTATTTGCTTCACTTGTAATAATCCTCTGCCACCTGATTTTCGGGGCAGGTATAATCTATCAGTATCACCACGTGGATGTAAACTGTAGTGCATTGTCATTAGTTTCCTGTTTTTTTGGTCCAAAATGTCCAAATCAGCTGGTGTCCAGTTAACTATACCAGCTGTGTATCTTATAACTGGTATTGCCCAGGTATTTATGGCCTTGATTGTATTTCCACCATTCAATTTAGATTTCAAAATTTTCCTAACTCTGTTACTGTACTCTCCCCTGACAATAGTTTTTACTTCTCCATGCTTGATGTTAACCAACTGCAGAATGCCTAAGTCTTTGTAGGCTTCATTTTCGCTGCATTTAATTAGTTGGCCATTGGGCATTTCAATTCCCTCACATGTAGTGATTTTGCCCCTTTTTATGGATACAGTAGTGCATTTTTCCATGCCAAACTGCATTGAAATATCGGTGCCAAATACTCGGACTGTGTTTGTCAGTGATTGGATTTCTATTTCTGACTTTCCATAGAGTTTCAAATCATCCATATATAATAAATGAGAAATTTTTTCAGCTTCTTTGGCTGTTTGGTAGCCTAATTTCATTTTTTTAAAGATTACTGATAATGGGATCATGGCGATGATAAAGAGAAGAGGTGAAAGTGAATCACCCTGGAAAATTCCTCGCTTGATATTAACCATTCCGTAGTTCTCATTCCCTACTGCCAACTCAGTTCTCCATTGTTTCATCGCCTTTTCAGTAAAGGATGTAATATTTTTGCTAATACCAGTTGTTTCTAAGCATTTTATGATCCAACTATGTGGCAATGAGTCAAATGCCTTTTTGTAATCAATCCAGACCATATTCAAGTTCATTTTTCTGTTCTTACAATTTTCTAATATCATTTTATCAATTAGGAGCTGATCTTTTGTGCCCCTACTCCTTCTTTTGTTGCCTTTTTGCTCTACTGGCAAGATGTTGTTTGTTTCCAAATAATCCATCATGTTATCTGCAATAATGCCTATGAGTAATTTGAAGGTTGTTGGCAAGCATGTTATTGGTCTGTAGTTTTCAGGTGCATCTTTAGTTGCATCTTTCTGAATCAAGTATGTTTTTCCAGTTGTCAACCATTCATCAATTTGGCCCTTTTGTAAAATTTCATTCAGTTGCCTGGCCAATATTGCATGTAAACTGGTCGGATATTTGAGCCAGAAACCATGTAATTGGTCCTTTCCAGGTGATCTCCAATTCTTTACCTTTTTTATTCGATTTTTGACCATCTCAGTTGTTATTTCTAATACTTGCATTTGTTTGTTGCCAATGCTTTTCTCAAAGTCATGTATCCATTTTGCTTCCTTATTGTAGTCCTTTGCATTTTCCCACAATTCTTTCCAGAATTCAACTGTGGCCTGCTTTTCTGGTTTTTCACTTTTGGTGTCACCATTCACATTAAGACTTTGATAAAAACGCCATTGGTCTGATCGAAATTGCTGATTTTGTTTATATTGGATGATTCGTGCCTCATATCTTTCAATTTTTCTAGCTGTTGCTGTTATCTGCTGTTTTACAATCTCTACAGCTTCATTGATGTTTCTTGTATCCAATCTATATCTTCTGATTAGCGAATCTATGATTTTGTTGTTTTTAAGCCATTGCTCATGCATGTTCTTTAAGTTACTAGCATCTGCTCTTAATTTTTTGATTTTTTGTTCTAAACGGATTTTCCACTTTGGCTTTGATGCTTTTTCTGTTGTGTGACTAGGTACTTTAATTTTAATGCCTAGTTCATTAGTGACTATTACAGCTGCACTGTACATTAATCCCACAGACTAGGCCTCCTCCGAATTCCATCAGCCGGCCAGTGTCGACTGGCGACTACCCGGAGGAGGGCCTTCTCTGTGGCTGCTCCAACCCTCTGGAACAAACTCCCCGTGGAGATTCGTACCCTCACCACCCTCCAGGCCTTCCGCATAGCCCTTAAAACCTGGCTGTTCCGACAGGCCTGGGGCTAAAGACTCGCTCCCCCACTTCGAATGGTATGATTGTTGTGTTTTTAACTATGTATGGTTTTATGTTTTGTAACTTTGTTTGTTTTTCCCCTCCCTTTGAGTTGTGAGCCGCCCTGAGTCCCTTTCAGGGAAAAGGGCGACATACAAATAAATTAAAATGAAATGAAATGAATTAACTTGTTTGTTTGCAAGATGGATCCCGATTCAATTGGTGAAAACACTGCATTAACCATTTTCATGATAGGGGCCAAAATTTTCTTAGGCACAGTTTTTAGTGATGGTAAACGTTGCCTTTCCTCATTAAGCAGAAAATGCTCCATGATCTTATCCTTTAATTCTTTTTGTTTTTGAGTTAGTTCATCAATTGGTTCAGTGATAACTAGTTCTAGTGGTGGTGGTGTTATTTCCTCCCCAAGAGCTTCTTCTGGGAGTTCTACTATAATGTCTTTACTTGTGTCTTGAATATCTGTTATTTCCACTTGTGATGTTGGTTTTTTTGGGTTTTGCAATTTGCCTGAATTTCCTCAAGTTCAACTTCACTAAACACTTTATTCCGTATAATAAATCGCCTTTGATCTGCTAGTCGTTGTTCACTAACATTTGAATCTGGATATTGTTGTTTCCATAATTCATACATTCGCTTTAAATAACCTCTTTTTTCTGGTTCTGAGTTGTAGTAACAGGCCATTATGGCACGGTTTTCATCTGCACTATATTTTTGTCATTTTGTTGGCTGGTCCACTTGTAGCCCACTTGTCGATGGATGTCCAGGGACCCCAACATCCGCCGTGGCCCTTGTTAACCCACGTGATGACCGATGCGTTATAAAATTGTTATTCGTTTCTTTCACCATATTGTATGGGTTGGTGGGATTTTTTTATGGGGCCAGGTTGCCAACCTGACCCCAACCCTCCTCCTTTCTCATCCGGGCTTGGGACCGGCAATGGCGGAGTTGTTGTTGTTGTTGTTGTTGTTGTTGTTGTTGTTGTTGTTGTTGTTGTTTCTCTTACTGTTGAAAGCAATCAAGAAATAAATAAAACCAGAGGTCTCTGTTTAATGCATTATCAAGCCAGGCAGAATAACATAAAATTAGGCAGCCATAATCAGAAGGCTTCTGGAGAATATGCCAGAGGAAAAAAATATCTTATGTACAGCGGCTGCAAAATCTTTTTTAAGGCCTTCAGGGGCTGTTGAATTAGATAAGCCAATAATTTTCTCACAGTCCGGGACATTTGACAGCTGATCATAAGTTGGGTGTGAAAAGGTGTTTGCCATATTTTTCTGAAGGCAGCTCTTTTGCAAACCTGTACTTTTTTTGAGCTTTTCCCATTACATCTGCAGCAGCTAAAACTCTTCAGGATAGCAGGCAAGACAATGAACAGCTGACTTTCAGGAAAGGGGGTTGAGGCATTCAGGAAGAAAATGTATCCTTGATATGAAGAATGCTGGTGTTCTCCTCAAATATCCCACAAACCCAGCCAATATGAGTTCCTGAAGATCAAGGCCACTCTCTTCAGACAAAACATCTGCTAAGTATGGCTGTGGAAGTTGGACCATAAGGAAGGCTGAGTGCCAAAGAATGAAGGCCTTTGAATTATGGTGCTGGAGAAGACTCCTGCATTGAGTCCCTTGGACTGCAAGGCCATCCAACCAGTCAGTCCTAGAGGAGATCAGCCCTCAACTGCTCTTTAGAAGGTCAGACCCTGAAGAGGAAAATCAAGTACTTTGGCTGCCTAATGAGAAGGAAGGACTCACTGGAGAAGAGCCTCATGCTGGGAAAGATGGAGGGCAAAAGAAGAAGGGGATCAACAGAGAATATGGTGGCTGGATATGGTCACCGAAGCAGTCAGCGTGAGCTTAAATGGACTCCAGAAGATGGTAGAGAACAGGAAGGCCTGGAGCAACGTTGTCCATGGGGTCACGATGGGTCGGACAAAACTTCGCTACTAACAACAAACCAAAGAATCTGAGGACCAGCCATTTTTACATTTAAATTTGTGGCTGCTCATCAGAAGAGAAGACACAAATAGTCATTTCAGCCTTTGTGTCTACCCGTGAATCAAAAACACAAGTTTCTGAACTAAAAACAGAAACAAAAATTAGAGCATCTCGTCATGTCTGTGCAAAAGTGTGATGTCTCTTACCAGTGACGTGCGGTGAGGTTTATGGCTGGTGAGGCACTGATGTCACACAAACACACACACAAACAGAGGCAGATGTCACACAAGGGCCCTTCAAAGACTAAACTTTTTTTTTACTGGTGGGGAATTAAAACTCCCCTTTTCCTCAATGGGAAATCATATTCAGACAAAGAAAATTATTAAAAATATCCTTTCCTTTCTGAAGTCTGGCTCTTTCGCTGCACCTATATTGGGAGGGAGAGAATAGGGGAAATGCAAGTGGCGAGGCCAGCCTGCCCCCTTCTTGTCTCCCACTCCCCCTTCCCAACGGGATAAGAAGGTGGAGGGCTGGTCTTGCAAACAGGGATCAGCGCACTCTCCGCCTCCCCCTCCCCCGGGAGGAGCTCTGCAGCGGGACAGACGAACGGAGGGGGAGATCGCCCCTTCCTTCTCCGCGCCCCCAAACCCCGTCTTCCCTGGCCTGCACCTCTGTGCCCAGGCTCCTTTGGGTTCAGGGATCATCCTAATGGGGGGAGCAGGGGATCCCCGTGGCGGAGGCCTCCCAGTGCAACAGTCTTACGCAGCTCCGGAGTGAACCTTCACCTTCCCCGCCCAGGATTGCAAGGCTGGAGGCCTCAGCAGCAGCCACCCCCACCCCCAGCTGGCCAACCCTCGCCTGTACCATCAGGGGCAGGACACGCGCAATTCCTCTCCTCCCCGGTGCCATCCAGTGGGCATGCGAACGCTGGGTGCGAGCATTGAATGGCCGGCCAGCCCGGAAGGCATGCTGGCACTTTAAAGGCATGCCGGCACTTTAGAGTGCCGGCCAGGCTCGGCCGCCATTCAGCGAAACATGTTTCGCTGAATGGCGGCCGAGCTCTAAAGTCCCGGCTTGCCTTCCGGGCCAGCCGGCGCGGAAGGCAAGCTGGCACTTTAAAGGCATGCCAGAACTTTAGAGTGCCGGCAGGGCTCGGCCGCCATTCAGCGAAATATGTCCTGGTTTGTGGCCGGGCGGCACGCTTGCAGTTTAAAGTGCATGCCACCCGGCCACAAACCAGGACATGTTTCACTCTATGGCGCGCCGAGGGGGCATGGCTTTAAAAAACAAATAAAAATATAAAAATGAAAAATGAAAATAGATGTGCCAGCCCGCTCGCCAGCAGAGGTGGCTAAAAAAAAAAAACCACACACACATACACGCACCTACACATAATAAAAACAAATTACAATTACTTACATTACAAATAAATTGAATTCCTCCCCCCTGCCCCCTCCCTCTGACCCATATACCTTCCAGCTGCGTCAAAAATGCAAGATTTGGTCTAGTCAGGGCCAGGCAGGCTAGGATAATTGCTGCTAGAGTCACCACATGGATGACTCTGCTTAAACGTTTTAAAATAGGCTCTAAACAAAGTGCCCTCTGCAGGAGGAGGCGGGAGAATCACGTGCCTCATTTGCATATGGAATTTTTTTGCTTTTTAACCCTTGGTTAACCCTTGAAAGGCAAAAAATTCCTTATGCAAAGGAGGCCCATAGTTCTTTAGCCTCCTCCTAGTAACTGCACTAAGCAGACTCAGAGTCACTGTGACTTAGAGTCTGGGAGCAACTACCTTGGCCTTTTTAATTATTTTAAAAATTGTTTCCTTTTCTTCAGGAGACTGGTGAGGCCCCGCCTCCCTTGCATCTAGTGACTGCACGTCATTGTCTCTTACCCTTTTCCCTGCTTGCTAATCTGCTAGGAATCACAGCCTTCATACGCCCGAAGTTGCAACCTTCGGCATATGCAAATCCTTGTTTAGACTCCGATTCCTTTCCATCCTGTAAAAAAAAAAGCAGCTGTTACAAAGGCAAATTAATTGTTCATCCCCCGTTGATGAATTGTCCAGTTTTAACTGATTAACCAGTTAATTAATTCAGTTGATTAACTGTCCTTTTATGAACTGATGAATCAGTTACCCGATTGATTAAACAGGGGATGTATAGGGTTTCTGTCTTTTCCTAATGCCGCTTCACTGCCTGATCAAGATTTTGACTTGGTCTCCTGTTTAATCTGTCCCTCCATGCCTGCTCTGTTATTAGCTTTGTGCCTGCCCTTCTTTTAGTATTTGGCTGAATATGGCTTATATTCCCATCTTAATCATCAGGGTAACCATCAACATATTTTCGCTTGACCGAGCAAAGTTATCTATGGCGTGGTGTTAATAGAAACAAGTGAAAGAGTTAAGCAGGGGAAAATGGTGTTTTATTTTCTCTCCTGACATTTTGTTTTCCATTTAGCTAAAGAAGCAAACGCTACTGTAATCAACACTTCTGGCTTCTATATTTTTAGACGCTTATGTCTCAGCAAGCTTTTCTAATGTTGCCTTCACTTTATTCCTCATCTATCTGCCATTTCAGAAATAACACACAGTGATGAAAGGAAATAGGACATGGTAACTTACGACAAAGTGAATTTTAAACCTACCAGAATGGCAATTGAGAGTCTACAGGTTTCTGACATCTACAATCTATAAACAGGATTCCTGAGTCAGGTTATAAAATTATACAAAAATAATAATACATCGAAACACCATGCAAATACACTAACCTTTTTAATATTGTTACGCACACACACACACGGTTATATTTGTTGAGATGGCCATCAATATAAATTGACTAAATACATGTAACGATTTGCTTTTAAATAAGAACTTATTAATTTTTCCACCAGCCAGAGCTTCCGTAATGTAAGATCTAAAGTATTCAAATCAGTACAGAGTAGATTATCTTCTGTAGGTGAATCATGGATTCTGTTGTTTGGAGAACATAAACGGCATTTTCTGGATTTATTAAAAGAAAAGAGAAATAAATAAAACCGTGCTAATTTTAAGAAATATCTCCTAGATGGAGAAGAAAAAAGGTGGTGGCCTCGGAACCAGGAGATGGTAAATTCTAGTTTCATGCCTTAGACATGAAAGCCACCTGGGCAACTTTGGACCAATCATGAGGTTCTAGTCCCGCCTTAGGCGTGAAAGCCACCTGGGCGACTTTGGACCAATCATGAGGTTCTAGTCCCGCCTTAGGCATGAAAGCCACCTGGGTGACTTTGGACCAATCATGAGGAGACACTGAGTTCTAGTCCCACCCTAGTCAAGAAAGCTGGCAAGTTTACTTCGGGACAGTCCCTCTCTCTCAGCCCTCCCACCTTACAGGATTGTTGTTGTAGGGAAAATAGGAAGAGGAAGAAAGAAGATTAGATATGTTTGCTGCTTTGAGTTATTTATTAAGTAATAAAGATGGGATTAAAAAATCTAATACCTAAGTGAATAGGTATTATAGGTAGAATCTGGGGTTGTGTTAGATTTCCCCTGAGTACATGGACTGTAGCATTTAGAACAGGGGTGTCAATAGCAATAGCAATAGCAATAGCAGTAGACTTATATACCGCTTCATAGGCCTTTCATGCCTCTCTAAGCAGTTTACAGAGAGTCAGCATATTGCCCCCAACAATCTGGGTCCTCATTTTACCCACCTCGGAAGGATGGAAGGCTGAGTCAACCCTGAGCCGGTGAGATTTGAACCGCTGAACTGCTGATCTAGCAGTAGCCTGCAGTGCTGCATTTAACCACTGCGCCACCTTGGCTCTTGTCAAACTCGATTTCACTGAGGGCTGCGTCAGGCTTGTGCTGTGCCTTGTATGGCTGGTGTGGGCGTGGCCAGCTTAATGTCACTCGTGTCGGGGGCACCTGTGGTGGCCCAAGCGCTCTGCCAGCAAAAGCAGACTTCTGAGCTCCGTTTTTAGCTGTGGCGGGTTCCTGCAACCCTGTGCCAGTGAAAACGGAGCCCTCCCGAACTCCGTTTTCACTGGCAGAGACACTGCAAACCGGTCCTTCGCTGTTTCCATGGCGGCCCTGTGGGCCAGATCTAAGCATCCTGCAGGCCAGATCCAGCCACAGGTCTTGAGTTTGATACCCCTGATTTAGGACACGGCTCAACTTTACCGCTATAATGAGGACAGGCATAACATCAACAGCATCCTTTCCTTCACTCTCAAGCATAATCCCCTTGTCCAATCTGCTATCTGATAAATACTTGATTCTAACTCAACATGTATGTGTTCACATTCCTCAGGCTGTAGAAATATGTATAACGTCTCTTAGGATACATTCATATAGAGATGCTGCAGCAGCAACTGCAGTCTTTGATGATCCCACAGCATTACCAATGATCACTCACTATTTATTTCTGTCTCAAAGTGAGAATATCCAAAATTATGAATAGTAGGACCAGTATTTCTTCTAAAACGCTGCATAGAATTTGTGAGGTGACTCATTCCTCCATTTCTGGGAAGTTGTGCCTTGTTTCTCTTCCTAGTCTTCAGTGACTCAAGCAATTCCTTCGAGGGGAATGGAGGACTGGCAGCTTTGCAGTTTCTTCCATAAGAACTGCTTGGATTTTTTTTTTATCCACACAACAGGTAAATGCATATAAAAGGAAATAAAATAAATTGCCTGTAGCATCATAACCTTCATCCATATATATATATGATTTCTTTTACAACCCCCGGTATGCACAAATATGGGAGGAAGGTCACACTTCCACTCTCTGTCCTTCGGCTCATCACAAGAGACCATCCAGGCAGAAACCCAATATTTTTACTGTTGCCTTTTTGTTACATTTTTGTTGTATTTGTGCTGATAAATAAATAAAGGGAGACTAGTATAGATCTATTTCAAGCTATTTAGCTCTCATCAGCTAGCCATACCCTTATTGGGATTCGAACCTGGGCTATATTACATACTAGGCAGACTTCTTAGCCATTCACAGGCACTTATCCGTTATCAGCGAAGCCAGGGTGAAAGGTATCTATTAGATTTCTTTTACAACCCCCCGGTATGCCCAAATAAAATAACATAAAAACTTGACTACAGATAATCCTCAACTCACAGCCATTTTGTTTATTGCATGCTTGAAGTTGCAATGACACTGAAAAACGTGATTTACAACCAGTCCTCATAGTTGCAACAGTCACAACATTCCCAAAGTCATGAGATCAAATCTGGGTGTTTGGCAATTGGCATATATTTACAATGGTTGCATCATCCAGGGTGTCATGTGATCAATCACCGTTTATGACTTTCCCAGCCAGTTCCTGACAAGCAAAATCAATGAGGGGAACTGGATTTGCTTAACAACTGCACTATTCACTTTACACTGCAGTGATTTTTTTAATTTTAATTTTAATTGTTTAATCATACATCTCCCTCACAGAGGGGATTTAAATAACAACTGTGGCAAAAAAAAAAATTGTGGTAAATTGTGGTAAAATCAGGTGTGACACACTTAATATCCACCTGTTTACCAATGAAATTCTGTTCTCAATTATGGTCATAAATGGAGGGCAGTCTATATGAAAGTGGCAAACAGACACCCTAAACCTTGTGGGAAGGAAAACATCCAAGAATGCTTTCCCGAGATGGATATTTGATATTTCAGTTGCAAATCCAGGTAGTCCATTAAGAGCTGCAAACTCTATTTTACCCTGCCTTCCCCATTAATCTAAGACTTTATTTAAGAGAAAGAGAAGCAACCTGAAAAGCCTGTAGCAACAAACTTTGCAGAGCTGCTGCGAGAAAGGTAATGCCTCGAAGCCTCGAATTCCAGTTGCAAGTATCACCAACATCTCTTGATCAAAAGTAAACTCAGTGTGAAAAGAAACTAGCTCTAGGAATTCCCTTCAAGAGACGCTTCTCAGGTTTTGGTTAGACAGCCCAGAATGATAACCATGTTTTAGGACTGACCAAAAGGGTGAAACTGCAGAAATAACTGGAGTGGGGAAACCTAGGAACTTGTTATTTTCACCCTGGGGAAATGTGAAACAAGAAGAAGAGTCAACATAAGGTTAGAATTAAAGAGACAGAGAATATTCCAGGAATCTCCTACATCCAAGCTCACCTTTCTGCATATTCAGAGAAGGTTTTAAAAAAACAACAGCAAGAAACAGAGCTAGCTTCTTGCAAAAAGTAAGCATGAATCCTTTTTAGAAACACAATAAATTGGCGATAAGTGAGTGGAAACAAGAAGCTGGTTTGGTAGGCATTCAAGATCACCATTCAAGAGTTGAAATTGGACAATCCCTGGTCACTCATTGTGAGAAAGGACATGATAGCAGTGAAAGGTGACATAATAGCAGTCTTCCAATATCTAAGGGGTTGCCAAAGAGAAGAGGGGGTGGGGGTCAACCTATTCTCCAAAGCACCCGAAGCAGTGGTGGGATTCAAAACATTTTTACTACCGGTTCTGTGGGTGTGGCTTTGTGGCATAGGTTTGTGGGTGTGGCAGGGGAAGGATACTGCAAAATCCCCAATCCATCCCTGCCCCACTAACCTGATTTCCAGCTCCGTTCTCCTGTTCAGGGCAACAAAAGAAGATCAGCTGGGAGGCAGCAGGGGCAGGGCCAGCCTATTTGCCTGTTCTCCGAACTACTCAAAATTTCTGTTACCAGTTTTCCAGGACCTGTCAGAAATGGCTGAATACCACCTCTGACCTGAAGGCAGGAAAAGAGGCAATGGATGGAAACTTATCAAGGAGAGAACCTAGAATTAAGGAGACATTTCCTAACAGAATAATTAATCAATGGACTAACTTGCCGCCAGAAGGCAACACTGGTTTTCAAGAAGAGATTGGACAACTCTGAACCATGGTACAGGGTATCCTACCTGAGCAGGGTGTTGGACTAGAAGACCTCCAAGGTCCCTTCCAACTCTGCTATTCTGTTATTTTAGGAAGGCCATCTCTTTAATATTTTCAGTATAACCCATGCACATTTATACAGAGACAAATCCCAGGTCCTAAGGATATTTCCTACCTGTCATATATCCCCAAAGATACAACCTTCATCCCCAACATCAGACTCCTAAAACAGTGGTGGGTTTCCAATTTTTTTACTACCAGTTCGCTCGCACACTCTTGCATGCTTTCACACACAAACACACACACAGCGCTTCTGCATCAGGGTGGGTGGGCGGAGCCTCCTGCCACCGCTGCTACCGGTTCGCCCGATCTGGGCCAATCCAGGAACAACCCACCTCTGCCCTAAAAGCTTATCTTCTCTGCAGCAAAAAAAAAAAAAGTCCCAATAAAAATGTGGCTGATCAATCTATTAATACTATTAAATGCTTCAGCAGCTCTCATAGCTTCATCCACATTTTCCCATCGATAGGTGTCCCTGGCTCTCCCCCACCACCACAAGCCTTAAATGAAATTATGTTCTTACCTCATACATACAAAGGACTTCGTTGCGTTCCAATGTGCCACAGAAGGTCAGTTTCTTTCATTGTTGGGACAAACTTTGATGTCTCCCATTGTGTCCCTCATTTCATGGCGTTTTGTCCCCAATTGTCCCTCATTCAGAAGATTTGCCCTTTATTTTGAGAGTTCAGTGGTTGAGAGGTGTGGTAGAAATTTTAAAAAAACTGGGTTTTTTTCCATTGCAGGAGTTAGGCAGAAATTCTTTGGCTATTTGCTCCAAGCTACAGCAGGATAGCTGAAGAGTTTCTGCCTAACTCCTGCAAGCTGTTGCTTTTTTTGTGACAGTGAAGTCAAATGAATGCTGTGGGTGGAAGAAGGGGGAAATCCCAGGTGGTCTCCCAGCATCACTTGGTGTCCAGATAAGTGACAAGGTGAGTAACGTGCAGGCTGCCGACTACATTTGGCCTCCCAAATTAATTGGGATTTAATTTGGAGCTAATTAAGCTCCAAAACTTTGCTGGAATACAGTGACAAAATACTGGCATTCTACCACATCGGTGGGGCTTATCGAAAATAGGAAAACATTCGTGTTGGATTTGGCAGCCTGACTGGATCTCTTTTATTTGAGAAAACGAAAAGCTTATTAAAAGAGCTAGAACAGTGTTTCTCAACCTTGGCAACTTGAAGATGTCCGGACTTCAACTCCTAGAATTCCCCAGCCAGCGAATGCTGGCTGGGGAATTCTGGGAGTTGAAGTCCGGACATCTTCAAGTTGTCAAGGTTGAGAAACACTGAGCTAGAACATCTTTGGCTAATCTTGTTGTTGTCCTGTGCCGGAAATGCATCCACGTGCCTGCACCCATAATGCAATGTGCGTGTGACACACACACACCCATGTGCCCCATCCCCGTAGATGTGTCCGCCCACCTCCACATGTGCACCTCCCCATGCATGTGTGAATGAGCCCCGCGCATGTGCCCCCTGTTTTAGCTTCCAGGTTGGTGCAGGAGGTTTTCCAGGCCGAAAATGGGGCACAGGGGGCACATGCGCTGTGCCCCATTTGGGGCCTGGAAAGCTTCCTGCACCAACCTGGAAGCCAAAACAGGGCCCCAAAATGCAATGTGTGGGCCTCCTGTGCATGCACCCCACCCCACATATGCGCCCCTCACATGCGCCTCTCCCACATGCCTAGCAGAGACCCGAAGACCAGCTGGCTGGCATGAGGTGTGCACATAAGCCCAATGGAGCTGGGCTGCAGTGATAGCTGGCGTGCCCGCAGAGAGGGCCCTATGTGCCACCTGTGGCATGCGTCCCATAGGTTCTCAATCTAGAATGCTAGACCCACATCTCCATGACTGGAACACCACACATGGATTTTTTTTTTAATTGTCATCATTAGCAGCAAAGGGGTTCCCATAGAAGATAATATTTATAGCTTACGGTTGGTGCTCTCTGATTTTGGTTGTTTTTTTGTAGATGTTTCATTATCCAACTAGGTAACAGCTTGAAGGAAGTGGAGCTAAACCAAATTCTTTTAGCACTGATGGTGTTAACCTAAATGGATAATAAAATATCTCCCAAAAAGCAACCAAGTTCTAGGAGCACCAAGGACCCAACCAAAGGGTGGCCATCCCTGCACTAGGTGGGAAACTTTTAGAAGTGGGGTATTTCCTGCAAATTCCTTCTCAGAAACTTGCCTAATTGTGAGTGTCTTAAAGCTGAACGATAAAGGTAGTCCTCATGCTATGACAACAGAGTGGAATGGAAAGAAATAGAGTGGAGTGGAATACAATACAATACAATACAATAGCAGAATTGGAAGGGACCTTGGAGGTCTTCTAGTCCAACCCCCTGCCTAGGCAGGAAACCCTATACCATTCCAGACAAATGGCTATCCAACATCTTCTTAAACATTTCCAGTGTTGTAGCATTTACAACTTCTGGAGGCAAGTTGTTCCACTGATTAATTGTTCTAACTGTCAGGAAATTTCTCCTCGGTTCTAAGTTGCTTCTCTCCTTGATTAGTTTCAACCTATTGCTTCTTGTTCTACCCTCAGGTGCCTTGGAGAATAGTTTTGACTCCCTCTTCTTTGTGGCAACCCCTGAGATATTGGAACACTGCTATCATGTCTTCCCTAGTCCTTCTTTTCATTAAACTAGACATACCCAGTTCCTGCAACCGTTCTTCATGTGTTTTAGTCTCCAGGCCCCTAATCATCTTTGTTGCTCTTCTCTGCACTCTTTCTAGAGTCTCCACATCTTTTCTACATCGTGGTGACCAAAACTGAATGCAGTATTCCAACTGTGGCCTTACCAAGGCATTATAAAGTGGTATTAACACTTCATGTGATCTTGATTCTATCCCTCTGTTTATGCAGCCTAGAACTCTGTTGGCTTTTTTGGCAGCTGCTGCACACTCCTGGCTCATATTTAAATGGTTGTCCACTAGGACTCCAAGATCCCTTTCACAGTTACTACTATTGAGCAAAGTACCACCTATATTGTACCTGTGCATTTCGTTTTTCTTGCCTAAATGTAGAATCTTACTCTTTTCATCATTGAATTTCATTTTATTAGATAGTGCCCAATGTTCAAGTTTGTCAACATCCTTCTGTATCTTAAGCCTATCTTCTGGAGTGTTGGCTATTCCTGCCATCTTGGTGTCATCTGCAAATTTGATGAGTTCCCCATTTATTCCCTCATCCAAATCATTGATGAAGATGTTGAAGAGTACTGGGCCTAAAACAGAGCCTTGGGGTACTCCACTGCATATTTCCCCAAGGTTCTGTTTTAGGCCCAGTACTCTTCAACATCTTCATCAATGATTTGGAATAGAATAGAATAGGAATAGGAATAGGAATAGGAATAGGAAAAGGAAAAGGAAAAGGAAAAGGAAAAGGAAAAGGAAAAGGAAAAGGAAAAGGAAAAGGAAAAGGAAAAGGAAATATGGAATACAAAGGAATGGAGTGGAGTGGAATAGAATATAATTTTTTGTTGGCCAAGTGTGATTGGATACACAAGGAATTTGTCTCCAGTGCATAAACTCTCAGTGTACATACAAATAACAATATGATAAGTCAGAGACCATGAGTAAAGACCAGAATTTTGCTTGCCAAGCAAGGCAGTTGTTAAGTGAGTCATGCCAATTTTATGACATTTTTTTTGACACAGCTGTTAAACAAATCATTGCAGTTAAGTGAATTGTGTGGTTGTTAAATGAGTCTGGCTCCCTCCGTTAACTTTGTTAGTTAGCCAGCTGTGATGTTCGTGAATGGTCATCACAGGATTCCAGGACAGTGGAACCGCTGCATTCTGCAACAATGCAGCTTTCTGGTTGGCAAGCACCTAAATTTTGATCGCATGATTGTGAAGATGCTGTGATAGCTTTAAGTGCAAGGAATGGTTCTAAGACACTTTTTTTCAGTGCCATTCACCTCAACTCCGAATGGTCCCTAAACAAATGGTTGTAAGTCGAGAACTACTTGGAAATTATATGGTTTTAAATACATATCCCAAAATGAGTAAATACCTGTTTACGGGAAGATATTTTCATATGCAGAAATTATTTCAGTTGTTGCTATCAACCACATATATTAAAGACTTCATGCACAAAGGTTTGGGGAAAGTAAAATTTGGTCATTATCCTTTCCTCTAATAGGGAATGAGGGTATATATTAATCTGGGGAAAACGTAAGATAACATATTCTAAAGCTAGGTTTTTTTTTTGTTTTTTTTTTGCAACCTCAATTTGTGGACTTCAACTCCCAGAATTCCCCAAATAACAGGGCTGGTTGGAAAGGTCCACACATCTAAAAATTGCTGAAGTTAAGAAACACTACTTAGGAGATTTTCTGAAATGAAATTAACACAGAATAATAAATAAGTATAAAATATTTAGATTTGGCTGTTGAATGACACACTCCAAGATGTCCACAGTTTGTCCACAGAGTGTGGAAATAGGGTGTCCACAGGGTGTGGCCCAACAGTTAAGGTGGTGGCCACAGTGATGTGATTGGAGCCCCACCATTTTTTTAAAAACTGTATCACATGTGCAATGCACATGGAATGGGTGGAGCTTCAATCACATCATCATAACTACCATCATGAATATTTTGACCTATGGATCATTTTGATGAGATCCTTTATATCAGAACTAAATAAATTTTGCCAATCCTATTTGAGAGAAATGAGAATAAATCAGCCGATTTAAGATATAATTTCACTGATTTGCAGATTTAATTTGCCTTGGGGAAGAATTGCCAAAGTTGCCCTTGTTGCAATAGAACAAATAGCACTCTTCACAAGCATTAATATGTTGACTGACATTTTGTACATTCCACAACTTCTAAGTGACTTTATCAGTGAGATGGACAGCATATAAATTTATTAAATACATATGTCTTCATGCAGTTTGTCCAAAATGAGAGCTTATTATCATTCTTACTAAGCAACTGTGAGCATCAAAGAACTAAGTATATTTTGTTGACTTAATTCCTTCACTGGTTTCATTGTGCACAATGTTTTGAATAAGCTATAGGGCCATTCACCAGACTTTGAATAATGTTTGAAAGTTTGATCAATATGACATAATGTGAATCCATAGGGGCTGTTCCTGATATGTGCAAAGTGTAGTAAAATTCTGTGAACTAAATTATAAGTACATACCAGTGGTGGCTTCCTACCGGTTCGCACCAGTTCGGTAGAACCGGTTCGTCAAATCTACCAAACCGGTTAGAAGAGGTTCCACCAGTGGACCTGGAAAGCAGGCCACACCTACAGAAGAGGTTCCAAGAATTTTTGAAACCCACCACTGGTACATACTAAGAATGTGCTTTCCTTTTGCTGCGAACTGAAATATAGTTGACTTGCAAAAGTTCATTTAGTGATCATTCAAAGTTACAACAGCACTGACCTTATGTTACTGTTTTCACACTTATGACCATTACTGCATCCCCATGGTTACATGATCAAAATGAAGACGCTTGACATCTGGTATGTATTTTTGATGGTTGCCATGTCCCATGGTCATGTGATCACCTTTTGCGACCTTCTAACATGCAGAGCAAATGGGGAGGTCGGATTCACTTAACAATCATGCCACTAATTTAACAACTACAATGGTTCAGATAACAATTGTGGCAAGAAAGGTAGAAAAATGGGGCAACATTCACTTAACAAATGTCTCACTTTAACAACATAATTTTTTATCTCCATTGTGGTCATAAACTGAGGACTATTTGTAACATAGGGAGGCCTCTTATTTTGACCATGGTGAGATTGGAAGGGAGCAAGTGGTTTCAAAGCTTGAATAGTGGAAGCCTCACCCAATCATTCTACACAATTATAGAAGATGCATGATTTTGGTATTTGGTATTTATTAATATTTGTATGCTGCCCTTTTCCCTGGGGGGACTCAGGGCGGCTCACAGTTCAGAAGGAGGGGGGGACAAACCAAGTTACATATAGGACAGTACTTCGTTAAAAAACACAACATTCATACTATTCGGGTACGGTGAGGTCTTTAGCGCCAGGCCTGTCGGGTGGTGAGGGTACGAATCTCCACGGGGAGTTCGTTCCATAGGGTCGGAGCTGCCACAGAGAAGGCTCTCCTCCGCGTGGTTGCCAGTCGACATTGACTGGCTGATGGAACTCGGAGGAGGCCTAATCTGTGGGATCTAATTGGTTGAGTGGAGGTAATTGGCAGTAGGCGGTCTCTCAAGTACACAAGTATGCCTTAATTTACAATCATTACAATCATTCATTTAGCAACTATTCGAAGTTACTATAGCAATGAGAAAGTGGACTTACAACCAACCCTTTTACTTACCATCACTGCAGCATTCCCATGGTCATGTGGTCAAAATTCAGGCACTTGGCCACTGGCATGTATTTGTGACAGTTACAGCGTTCCAAGGTCAGGTGATTGACATTTCCAAGCTTCCCAGCTGGCTTCCATTTTTTTTTTAATGTTATTAGAAAAACTGCTACCAGACTCCTCCTGATTTTAGGAGCAAGTGGTATTGCATCCAGGAGCATTAAATTTGCAAAGATTCAGGCATTACAGATAAGCAGAACAGATAGATACAATTGGGTTCATTACTTCTTTCAAAAATAAATAGATTTAGACTTGCTTCCATCATACTTGCTAGTCTCGCCTTGCCAATGCTACATTTTTGCACCAGACCAAAGTGGAGTTCTTCAGCAATGCAGAATTAAGCCAGAAAATGAACACGGTGACATATTCCGTTGCCATAGTTGCCATATGGTGCCAAACGCTGGGATAAAATAAAAATCCAGAAGGATTGGAAGTCAATAATGAGGTAATCCATGACACCACCTCTCTATCGCTATGCTCCAAACAATACCCGGCAGAAAAACAGAAAGTGGGGGGAAAGGCCATCCCGAAGGGCAAGGAAATTTGCAGGAAAGGCAGAAGATTGTCTCACCAATGAGTAAGCCAAAGAGAGAATGTTTGGGATGTGTTTTGACCATTGAGTTTGAAGGAAGGGAGTAAGAGGGAAAGGAAGAATTAGAATTAGATAATTTCAAACGGCACAAAGCTACCTTGTGCTGCCATGATTTGGCTGTTGAACAAGCTATTTGGGGAAACTTGGAAAGACATAAAAGCAGGTCAAAGAGAAATGCAGGGCAAAGCCAAATCCTTTGTCATGAAAAGAAGAAGGAACAGATTCAGATCAGGCCAATAGTGACAACAGAAAACAAAGCTATATCATGCGATTTGATTGGAACTTCCTTGGCCTAACTAGGGGTATTAAAAAAACCTGAGATCCGTAGCACCTGAGCTATCTTGACAAACAGGCTTCAAAGCTGATCCGACTACAGATGATACGGTCAGGTGGATCCCAACAGAGAATGAATAACTCGGTAAGAGGGGAATGAAATCCATGCAAAACAGATCCTTCAACAAGGACCAGAGTTAGTTCAGTATGAAGGGTGGAATGGTTACTTTTACGGAAGGATAATGCTAAAGCATTAAGCTTCTTGAATGTTTATGGACAGAAATGTGTACCTGAATCTACGTACTTGAAATTGCTATTTCCATAATAATTAAACATATTAAATCTATATTAACTTAAATGAATTAAATTAATTCTCCATAAGTTACATTTTAGTTGGGTTCTGTAGCAGTTTCACTTCTGTTTCTTTTTTTAAAAAAAATATTCTGTTTAAATTAAGTAATTAAATAGGATTAACATGGCACAAAACAGCAAAATGCATATTTGAAGCTTTATTCAGGTTCCTACACAATACTCAGATGGGAATGTGCAATTTTTGGGCTCTTGGTAATTATTTATAAAACATTTTTTGTTGAATTTGTGTTTTTTTGTGATTTTTAAAAAGCTGAAAGGGAAAAAAAAACATTAACTGCTCTCATAGTCTGGCATACCTCCCCTTTCATTAAATCTAGACAATTGGCTTTCCTGCCCCAAACCCTTGAATTATCTCTTGTTGATTATCTGTAGACTGATAGCTATCAAGTTGTTGTCAATTCTTAGTGATCACATAGATAGATTTTCTCTGTGAGATTATTTGTAGAATCAAATAACAAAATTACTGTAAGATCAGCTATAGGGAGAAGCAAATTCCATAAAATCTATCACACCTATTTAAGTATGTTTTGATTGAAGCCATAATAAAAAGTAAGATCTATAATAGTAATCAGATATCTAAACTAAAGAATCTATATCACCATAGCAATGCTGTTCATAAATTCTCAATTAGTAAAAATTAACTAAAATCAGACAGTATATAAGTTTAATAAATTAAATTAAATTCAGAAAATGACAAAACAATGTTGACATTGCATAAAAAGATTTCCTTATGACCAGTAATAGTAAAGTAAATCCTAGAGTGCCTATAAAATATTAATGATTAAAATAAGAGACTGTGATAATATTATAATAGTCCTTTAATGAGCTGTAATTCAGAGTGAGAAGAAACGGAAAAGTAACACAGCTCAGTTCTGCAGTAAATCTGCAATTTAAGCTAACTTTACTATGTTTCAATGCAGAACAATCAAAAAGTATTTTTGGTATTTTCCAAAGAACAGGAGGTAATTCTAAACATGTGTGAAATAAAGTAATTGGGAATGAATACTGCTCAGAAGAAGTGAAAGAAAAGACATTGCAGAAAAGGTTTTTCACCCAGCTCTCTGGAAAAACGAATTCTGATTAGATCAGGTTTCATAAAAGCCTCTTAAACGATTTGAAAGTTTTGATTTTCTCTAATTATTTCTCAAGTCAATGAGTGATAGTACTCTAGGGTTTCCTAGTAAAAATCAAGAAATGGAATGTGAATGAAAAGAAATAAAAATAACAGAGGAAGGTTTTGTGTGTGTTGGGGTAGTTAAAGGGGGAAACTAAATATATTTCATAGCAGGTCAATTTTCTGTGTTTAGATGATGTACCTAATCCATGCCATTCTCTCCCCCCCCCCAGTATTTATTATTCAGATTTACTTTTCGGTCAATTCCTGGGAATAATGTTTGAGCTGCTGCATTTGTTATGGAGCAGTTTATTATTCAAACGCAGACTGCATGAGTTGTTGGTCACAAAACAGCTTGAACCAGTTGCCAACTTAGTGTCATCGGCATGAATGAATGTAACTGTAATCAAGTAGCCAGAGAAAACGATTTTGTACTTGCGTAATGCACAACTTGCTTTCAGGGGGAAAATCCGACCAGATCTGCTTCTACACACAAGCTGTGATGCTATTGATGTAGGTTGTGCACAAAGCAACCGCACTGGTGGATTCATGCATTCCAGGAGAGCAACACAAACACATACATACACACACACACACACACATACTCTCTTCTGCCATGGCAAATGTTGTGTTCAGTGGCAAAGCACTTGCTGTAACAGGTGTGTCTTAACTATTCCCCCACATACAGTTAGTCCTTGACTTACAACAGTTCATTTAGTGACTGTTTGAAGTTACAATGGCAATGAGAAAAGTGACTGTTTTTCACTCTTACGACCATGGCAGCATTCCCATGATCCTGTGACCAAAATGGCAACTGACTCGGATTTATGACCTTTGCAGAGTCCCAGGGTCGTGTGATCACCTTTTGTGACCTTCTGACAAGCAAAGTCAGTGGAGAAGCCAGATTCATTTAACAATCGTGTTACTAACTTAACAACTGCTGGTTGCAAAGTGGAGCAAAATTCTCTGGACTGTCTCACTTAGCGACAGAGATTTTAGACTCCATCGTGGTTGTAACTTGAGGACTACCTGTACCCTGCATACTAACTATGTTAGTATTAACTGCTGTACACTACTTATAATACAACTAGCACTGTTGCATTACACTGTAGGTGGAGGAGGATATTTTCTTTCTAATTTTCTGAAAGAGTGTAATGGCATGTGGGAATGGCCTTGGGAGGCAAGAGGAAAAGCTGCAGACAATAGCCAGACAAATAGCCAGCCAGCTGAGTCTGCAGAAGGAATGGGGGCAAAGCAAACACCTTGGAAGGGACCCTCCCCCATGTTATTGGACCATAGAGGGGAGAAGAGAAAGATTTGCATAATTGATGTCTGTGCTAAGATTCCAAATAGCATCCAAAAGTAAATCAGAGTCCAAGGCAAAATATTGCTCAAAGTTCCAATTTATTAAGAGAGCCATGTTGGCACATCTGGGAAAAACTGAATCTTTTATTTATTTATTTATTTATTTATTTATTTATTTATTTATTTATTTATTTATTTATAGGCCGCCCTTTTCCCTGAGGGGACTCAGGGCGGCTTACAATCAAATCTGAATCTGAAAGCTTCCCAGTTTTCCCCACACATTTGAAAGTTCAAGATCTTGCCCCCACACTCACAAGTCCATCACGTGGTCCAATCTCCCACTGCCATGCTGGCAGTTCCACCCATCCAGTTCCGGTCAGGTGCAGAGGTGCAAAGACAAAGGATAACCTTGGCTGTCTAGAAAGACTTTTGTTATGGCTACATCGCATCTCACTCCTACAATCCCCCCTCCAATTTTCCCACAATAGAAAATGCATAGTAGAATAATAGAAAGGGTGGCTGGCAAAAGATCCAAAATAAAAGATGGCTGCAGCTCTGACAGGCGGCCTCTCCTCAGAAGAAAAGCGTATCCTGAAAAAAGAATAATGTAGAGGGTTAATATAAGCATAACTAACTACCTCTTCCCTCACCCCCAGGGGGACCCTTTGGCTTATCGGGAAATTTATCATGGAATTGTTTTACTAACTTATCAGCCTTTACATTCCAACTATTTATCCCTGTAGCTTCAGACAAAAGGTACCCCTTCCAATGCACCAGTGGTGGGTTTCAATTTTTTTTAGAACCTCTTCTGTAATGTGGCCTGCTTTGTGGGAGTGGCTTGCTGGCCATGTGACCGAGTGGGAGTGGCTTGCTGGCCATGTGACTGGGTGGGAGTGGCTTGCCGACCATGGGACTGGATGGGCATGGCCAACTTGTAAAATGTGGTGAAATTCACTTAACAGCGCTCTTGCTTAGCAACCAAAATGTTGGTTCAGAAACTCTGGCATTTGAAGCACACAAGTCTTCTGTCAAGTTACAAGACCATTGCACCCCTAACCCTTTAGGAAAAAAACTCTAGAGGTGTTCAAACCTGACAGCTTTAAGACTTGTGGACTTCAACTCCCAGAGTTCCTCCTCTCGCACTTCATCTTGATGATGTATGGACGGGTGGGGGGAGGGAGCTGGAACCGGTTCTAAACGGCACTGTAGATTTGTGGAACCTCTTCTATAGAAGAGGTTAGAAATGGCAGGAACCCACCCCTGCAATGCACTAAACATTGCAAACACCATCTATGCAACCTGAAGCCCTGACAGTCCGCTTTGCGAGAAGGTTCAATCATATCCAGAAGCACTCCTTCTAATGTTGCAAGGTTATATTAACAGAATCTACAAAGACCCCTGCTGAAATGAATAGTATTTCAGCCTTATCAATAGATGGCCTTTCTTGTTTGAAAGGTTGAGGATTCAGTACACCCAGATATGATGTCCATCCTCTGTCTGTTTAGCCACCGTTGACTGGAGATGTGGACAGGACTTAGAGGAAAGCTGTAGAGAGTAAAAAAAGATGACCTTGATGGAGATGGATGGGATGAATTACCAAAACAACAAGAGGAAAAAGAGCCTTAAGAAGAAGTGCAAAAGGACCTCAGATACCTCCCTAATTCATAGGTAAAAGAGTTTGAGAGTATAAGGCAGGACAAGAAGCAATGGATGAAAACTAATCAAGGATAGATTAGAACCAAGAACTAGAACTAAGGATAAATTTCCTGATGGTTAAAACTATTAATCAGTGGAATGACTTGCCTCCAGAAATTGTGAATGTTCCAACACTGGAGATTTTTAAGAAGGGGTTGGACAACCTTTTGTCTGATTTGTTAAATGTATATGCCACCCAACTCGCTGATAATAAAACTCTGGTGTGAAACAGTATAGGGTTTCCTGCTTCATCAGGGGGTTGGACTAGAAGACCTTCAAGGTCCCTTCTAACTCTGTTATTCTGTTATGAGGTGGAGGACATAAAGCAAAGTGAAACTTGCAAGTTTCTGTTACTGCTGTTAGTATTTAAAGCAGTTTTAGCCTTCCTATGAAGGCGATTTCTTGGTCTCCACAGTGGGTCTGATAAGAGCTCCCAAAATGATACTAGGGTTCTATGAAAGAATTGGTCGTGTTTCATTTGCACAAGAGGAGACTAAAAATAATATGATCATAATCTACAGATATCTAAAAGGCTGTGTGACATGCAAGCAGGGACAGATCTTTTCTCTACAGAACCGTGAAGCCGAAGAAAAGCCAACTGGTTGAAATGAAAGGAATCAAGTTTATACCAATATGCTTTATTTTATTTACATATTTTTATTCCTTCAAGTTTCATAGCTGCCAAGCTTGACCAAGTAATTCAGGCCAGCTTAAAATTCTACTGCAACATCAAGAAGAATCGCTATCCCTAGTCCCTCAATTACTTACTTTTCATAGTGAAGGAGGTGCAGTGAACTTTAGGGGGGGATTTCCAACCATTGCAAAGAGCTATAGAAGGTTATACATTTTGATAGTTGTGACCCCATCTGGGCATCTCACTCAAGGAAAAAGCTGGACCTTGTTTTCACCCTCGGCACTGTTCTCCAAGTGTATTAACAACCGATCAATAAAGCCATGAGACTCACTCCTTCTCTCTAACTTGGTGCATGCAGGACAAAGGGCAGAAGATCTTTATTTTTAATATATATATATATATATATATATATATATATATATATATATATATATATATATATATATATATATATATATATATATATATATATATATATATATATATATATATATATATATATATATATATATATATATATTAAATTCATAGACTGCCCATCTCACTATTCAAAACTTTATCACACCCTCCTAATGCAAACTGCAAGGGATAATTCTTATCCTTTTTCATCTCCGTCCTAGACAAGAAGGTATGGCTGATGTTAATAATCCCTCTAAGAATGCAGCTGATAGACAATAGTTTTAATTCAGCTGGTTTTAGCGGCGGCTATAGGCATGGACCTTGACGTTAAGCTTTTCCTTCTTTGCAATACAAATATGTTGTGGCAGCATCCTGTATCCCTACAACATTGCCTTTTTCTCATTCCTTAGTGCAGACAGGCTACGGTGCTGTTGCAAGGTTGTTAAAATAGTATATAGTTCCCTGAAACAAGAAGCATTCCCTGCAAGATGTGTAAAATCTGTAATGCGTTGCCAGAAGCAAACTCACATGTTCCTTGGCAGAGGAGAGTAAAGCGGAAGTTTATCAATTTCAGCTTAATGCAAGGATGACCTGCTCCCCCCCCCCACACACACACACCACACCCTCCACAACCTCTGCCCAGCCATTCTGCTGTGGCCTCTGTAAAGAAGTGAATATAAGAATCCCGGTGTTGTGCAGCAACGTAATCCTGCCCTATTAGACCCCATTCAATTTACATAGCAAGAGATTGTCCGTGACAGCGTTGGGTTGGAGATATACTGTAATAAGGTTAATACTTCTTTAAAACACACATTTTTAATAGTTTTGTTTTATTTACTTTTATCTATTAGATTTTTTTTTTAACGCCCATTTCCCTTACAGAGGGACCCGGCAGGGTAGAAGCAAAATCAAACCATAATAGAACAGAACAGAATAGAATTCTTTATTGGCCAAGTGTGATCGAACACACAAGGAATTTGTCTTTGGGGCAATATGTTCTCAGTGTACATAAAAAGACAAGATACATTCATCAAGAATCATAAGGTGCAACACTTAATGATAGTCATAGGGTACAAATAAACAATCGAATATTAGGAAACGATCAATGCAAATCGTAAGGATACAAGCAACAAAGTTACAGTCATAAAAACAGTATATAAAATTTAAAAGACAAAGTTGAGTTAAAAAATCAGTGTAAAGTTGATTTAATTTAAGGCAGAGGTCTTTCAGGGCACTAGCCATCCTCCTGGCTATAGAGGCAAATTTTTTAATACACCTCTCGGAAAGATTAGGAGAGCGGGGGGCCTGCGTCACTTCCAGTGAAGGGGAAATATTCCACAGGAAGGGGACAACGGCAGAGGATGCTCCCTTCCTAGACTGCGCAGAGTCAAAATTCTTTGATTGATGGGGTCTGCAACATGCCGTCCCTGCCTGATTGGATGGGATGGGCTGACGTGATGTGCTAAAAGACAGTTCCACAGGTAACTCGGCCTCATGCCATGTAGGGATTTAAAAAGCCATACCCATCACCTGGAATTGGAACACCTGGAAGCAGACCAAGGAGCTCACACAGCAAATGTGTCACATGTGCCATTCTTTTGGCACACAAAACAATGCGCTACGCTTAGCAGGTTTTGGAAGAACATTGTGGGTTGTACAATTATCATTATAATGATTGTGTATCCAAAGCCAACATTCTGAGAGGATATTTTCTTGAACTAGAGACCTAGGACTTGAAATTTGACACTGGACAATGTAAATGGATTAACTGTGGCCTTATTAAGGCCAAAAGACCATTATTGCGGCATTGGGGAGATAAATGCATGGCCCCTTTCAATTAATACGATGAAAACCTGATTGCAATTGCCACCTACAAATGAATTTCCTATACACAATCCGTACATTTTTGTCCAGACTTTGTTCAGAATTTTTCCAGATTTTATATGTGGACAAGTATAATGAAATAGGGGGCTCATTTATAAAGAATATAGTTTTTTTTTAAAAAAAAATTGTATAAATCAGAAACATACTCTTGAATTTACTTGCATTAGACAATTATATATATACATTGTAGCTATTTTCTTTTGTTATAATAACATATAATTACATTTCTTTTCTGTTCTATTTTTTTCACATTTTTGCTGTAACATTTGTTATGACAAAAAGATAGAACTTTATTTTGTTCATCGTCCAATAAAAATACAATACGTAAAATGAACAACACAAAATTATCCTGAAACAACAAGGACTATTAGCAAACACTTGTGAACAAAGTTTAGACACAATGTAGCAAAATTTATTGAAAAATATATTTTCCAATTATTTAATAAATAGCACAAATAAAAACTCTGTATTGTTACAACAATTTTATGTCCTTTTTCTCTTCTCTTTGATAATGTATATCACTATCACTATTATTTTTTGTTTCATTCTTTTGTTCTCTTTTTTGTTATTAATTTAAAGCAATATAAATAAAATGCAAAACCCAATAAAATAATAAATGAATTACATTCAAAGAATCTATTTTAATTCTATTTTAAAGAATTTTAATTCTTGGAAAATATTAATGTATTTTTATAGCTGCCTCTTTAGACAATTTCTGTCATAAATATCAAAATATAAGAGAAATATAAAATTTTAAAGATTAAAATCAGGAACATGTATGTATGTATGTATGTATGTATATTGTAGAAAATTTTTATTTTTTAAAAAACATAAACAAACAACATAAAACATAAAACCATCTTTCATCACATACAGTGTGCCGATTGGTTACAAGGTTTTTGTGCATCCTTTCCATAGTCATCACTTGTAATTTATATGAATTCACATATTATCAAATCCAATATATTTATATACATTATTATCATTGTACCATGTTTGTTTGACTATCACTATTTATTCCTTCACTTTCAATGAACTATACTAAATATTGGGATTGTTTATATTATAAAAATTCATTACATCATCTTCCATCTATCCAATAATAATATAACTTTATATTATATTCAATGTCATTCTATTATTTTTGTATTAGTAATATTCTCTAGTATCTTTCACTTCCATGTTTTTTTATCTAACCATTGATAAAATAAATCCCATGTCTTATAAAATTGTTTATCTTCTTGTTCTCTAATTTCAAATGTCAATTTACTCATTTCTGCACATTCCATTATTTTGTAAATAACTTCCTCCTGTGTTGGTATTTTCTCATTTTTCCAATTTTTAGCAAATACAATTCTAGCTGCTGTTAACACATTTACAATCAGATATTTCAATTCTCTAGTGTATGTTTCCAGTATAATTCCCAATAAAAAGATTTCTGGTTTAAAGTCTATATGTTTTTGTATCATTTTTTCCAAGCAGGTGTGGATTTTAGTCCAATATCTTTTAGCTTCTATGCAAGTCCACCACATATGGTAATATGAACCCAGTATCTGATGACATTTCCAAAATGTGCTATATTTATATACATATACATTATGCAAATATACATCAACCATGTGTGACGGGTCAAGACATGGCACTCTGGTGGTCAATCTACAACATTGTACAATACATGCTATTCACAAGAGCGCCTAGTTTTTCCACTCTGTTCTTCTTGGTTATTTTATGCTAACTTTTCTGTCTCTTTTTAATTGTGATTTTATTGTTTCTGAACTGTCTGCTGCTTTGAACTTTTTCATAAAAGGCAAGAACCGGATTGTTTGAATATTTCATATCTTAAGAAGAAAAGGAGGCTAGAACTCAACCAATAGCAAAGTACACTATGTGTTGCTAAAATTACACATCTTTAAAGTTATTTCTATGAGACTAACACCAGAAAATAAATAAGATCTATCATGACATAATAGGAATAACCAAATCTATCACTATTTTATACTTTATTGCAGAAAATTTTGTTTGAACTTAAAAGATGGCAGGTGTTTGACTAGAGTGTGTGCATGTATGTATTTATGTATTTATGTATGTATCTGTTGGTTTGTTTATAAATAAATAACTCAAGGCAGTAAACATACCTAATACTCCTTCTTCTTCCTATTTTCCACACAACAACAACTTTGTGTGGTGAGTTGAGCTGAGTTCTGTCTTAAAGGTGGCTCCATGTAGAACACAGTTAAGAGTCCCACTATCTGGTATGAAGGTGCATATTATTGTTGTATGGTTCCCTGCGGCAGGTTGGGCCAAAATTGGCAAAACAGCCTGAGCTGCATAAAAAGAGCCACTCACCCATGCAGCCGTAACCAGGTGTCTGGGACACCATATACCTATTTCTTTGGAGTGGGGCAGTTTCACACCCTCAAGAGACAAAGAATCCGGATGGATAGTTATTCTCTCTTAAGGTAAAGGTTCTCCTCGCACATATGTGCTAGTCGTTTCTGACTCTAGGAGGCAGTGCTCATCTCTGTTTCAAAGCCAAAGAGCCAGCACTGTCTGAAGACGTCTCCGTGGTCATGTGGCCAGCATGACTAAATGCTGAGGGTGCACAGAACGCTGTTACCTTCCCACCAAAGGTGGTTCCTATTTTTCTACTTGCATTTTTACACGCTTTTGATCTGCTAGGTTGGCAAAAGCTGGGACAAGTAACAGGAGCTCACTCCATCATGGGGCGCTAGGGATTCGAACCACTGAACTGGCAACCTTTTTGATCGACAAGCTCAATGTCTTAGCCACTGAGCCACCACGTCCCTTTGAGCCACCGTGTCCCTTATTCTCCCTTACTTGAGCTCAATTTCATCCTGTTTCTTCCCATGCAAATAGCCCAATGGTTTCATGTAAATACTTTTTAAAAAAAACATGGGAGAATTAAATCCATGCATACATAAGAGACCAGGGGAATGACCTCTGCTCTACTACCACCAACAACTGGAACCACCACAGAAGAAGAAAGGAACCAGCTCATTCAATAGAATTTCTCTCCTATGCCCAAGTCTGAAGCCTGGCTGAAATGAGTCCACTTCCTTTAAGTGCGCCATATCTGCCTTTTCATCATTGCTTCAATAAAGTTCCCTAAGAACTAAAAGTTAGAAGTCATGAGGGGTCCTTGGTGCCCTATGAGCTTACTTGTTTTCTTGCAGATGTTTCATTGCCTGAACTAGGTAACATCATCAGTGTTCTCTTGGTCAACCCTGTAGCTCAGGTTTGACCAAAGACCACTCATGTCAACCCTGAGCTACAAATATTCTCCTTTATTATTATGAGCCATGGTGGCGCAGTAGTTAGAATGCAGTACTGCATGCTACTTTTTCTGACTGTTGGCTACCTGAAGTTCGGCAGTTCAATTCTCACTGGCTCAAGGTTGACTCAGCTTTCCATCCTTCTGAGGTGGGTAAAATGAGAACCCAGGTTGTTGAGGTCAATATGCTGCTAAAACCGCTTAGAGAGAGCTGTACATCACTACGAAGCGGTACATAAATCTAAGTTCTATTGCTATGTATTAGACAGAAGACAGTTCCCCAAAACAGCTAAATCCTTGGAGAAGAAATCATTTCTGCCTTCTTTTAATATGAGGCATTGTATACCTTCAGATTCAATGAACCCTTCCCAGCTCTCTACAATATACAGTTATAACAAACACCTTAAAGAACATCAGAATCTGCAGTACTAAAAAAAAGTCCCAGCTAAAATGCCCATCAGGGGTGGGTTCTGGCAGTCACTACTGCCAGTTCACTTGTGGGTGCTTCATTTGTGCACTTGATGTATGCTGTGCCCACATGCACAGTGCAATAAAAATTGCTCTGCGCATGCACAGAACCAAAAAACAAGATGGCGGCACATACAGCGCTGCCCGAAAAACCAGTTCCTGGGCATGGCAGGCCTGGGTCTTTGCCGGTCCCAGCAACCCAGGCCGCCAAATCACTTGTTGTTGGCCAAACTGGTTGGAGCCCACCACTGTTGGCCATACAACACCCAATACCACCATGGACCCTACACACACAGAGTCAAGCTTTGGTATTATTATATATTATGGGCGATTTACCACCTCTGAATTTTGTACTGCATTTTAAAAGTACTTGTAAGGCATTATATCTTAATTGCTATTTTGATTTTATATTGACATTGCATTGAAATGTAGGTGCACCAAAAATAAATTTACTTTTGCTGCTGCTGCTTCTGCTGCTGCTACCATTAGTACTGAATTTATGCTTTTAAATTTATATGGGATTAACACTCATGTTGCTCAATTATAAATAGCTAATAAGGCATACTATATTGTACTGCTACTTATTGGTATGATTATCATCATGGAGAATTGCAATCATAAGACTGTTGATTAAAGCTGATCTGAATTACTTTGATTTTCCTGTCTCTGTTTTATTCAATTTTTTAAATCATAAATTATACTGCTTTGCAATTTCTCAGAGATTATAGGAGTTTATGTTTGACATGTGGAAACAAATGTAATCAGAGTTAATATACATAAATTCCATCACTAACTTAAAATATACAAATAACAGGGTGATAAAATAAATTAGAAGAATTCATGTTTATATCCTAGAAGTCTCTTTACTAAATATAATCTGATAATTCACATCAGGACAAAATATTTTATCTACTAATTGTTTTTTTTCATTTGACTCAGATTACATAAATTATTTGATTTCTTTCCTTTACTATGTATCTTTAATATTTTCCTACTCCTATGACACTGCCTTTTCTAGCCATTTTGTTTTTAGGTGTGTGTGTGTAAAATAGATTATACATAGATAGATGTTGGATGGATGGATGAATGGAGGGAAGTGGGAGGGAGGGATAGATGGAGGGATGGACAAGCGACAGAATTTTTATAAAATTTTATTCTGCCATGCAAGCAGCAGTTATGCATAACATGTACAAAATTCAGTACAAATTTGTAACAAATAAAAGCTTGAAATATACAAATAAAAATGTCAACACTAGGGAAACACCTAATAAAACAGTGGGTAGCTTCCTATGGCCATTCCTGACCCCTGTCAAGAATATTTTAGGGGCATTTATTCTGACAGAAAATGGACAATAGTATATTTTGGCTTACTTTTTAATAGATGATGATCTTTAGCAGCAACAGATACACCAAAAGGAAGAATTGAATTTTATTATTTATTTTGCTTTTACAGTTAATATTCTTTTAATTCATCATAATTTCTCCGGTAAAGTGAATTGAATCTGGATTTTGCAAGATGTTTTTTGTTTTGGAATTTTTGAAATACATACTGATATCAAAATTTTAGTTCATGAAAATACAATAATGAGTTTGTGTGATAAGTGATAAGCAAAGTGTGATTGTTTATTTTGTATTCTTAATGCTGTACCACTGGATATGGAAATGAACTGAATCATTACTTTTCATAATATAGTTCTGTTACTTTTCAAAACTGATATTGTATTTGGTTTTACAAAATAGGGCTTTAAATTGTTAAACCACTAAAAATATGATGTGATTATGTTAGGATTAAAGTAATCATCTCAGAAATATCATTGGTCCTTTCTTTTAAAAAATCAACAAAGCATTTTGTTACACTAAAATTCAACAAAATATTTCATGGCATTTCAAACACATTTTTCTTCTCTCTCTCTCTCTCTCTCTCACACACACACACACACACACACAATCTTTCTCAATTTCTGTTTTTTATCTATCTATCTATCTATCTATCTATCTATCTATCTATCTATCTATCATCCTCATAATAAAGCTGATAGCTTTATGAACAGGGCAGTGTAAATATTTATCTATTTTATTTTTATGAAAGAGTGCTAGATAAAATGTGAGATTTCTTAATTTATTTCACTCTGTTTCTTCATAAATATGTAATATATTTGTTCACAGCAATAGCTCCTGAGTAATTTGCAACTAATATAGTGCTCACAACCATATATCTAGTAACAATTTGCTTGTTACTAGATATAGTTGCTTGTTTTAGATGTATATAAGACTTAAATTATGAGATGTTTCCACAGGCTTCTCTATAGGAAGATACAACAGCTTTGAATATGAATTTAATTATAATGTAGTAGATATTATAATGTAAAGTGAGAATAATTCTGACTGTATGTATTTAATTGTACTATCTTTGGTGCTTTAACATCTAAGTAGAAATATTACAGGATTGTATATGATTGCAGCATTTTTTAAAGTTAAATAAGGTAAATGGTTGTGCCTCATAATACTGTATTCAATAGTTGTGTAGTGGCAGAAATAGATGGCAATTGGAAAGGGTAACAAAGATATATATAAAAAGAAAAAGGCAGAATAATTTGTACAAAAATGAGCAATAAAGTACAACAATTGTACTATTTTCCCATTTTTAAAAGAAATTTGTATACTACAGTTTTGGTAACAACTTTTAATAGTGAGCCTTCAATTGACTGCTTTTAATTGCAAATTCACTTTGAAATAGTAGAAGAATAAAGTCGTGGGCACCAGATTGACAAGTCCTACTGCAAAGTTTCAAAAATAGGAGCAGATCATTTAAAAAAAATACACAACTAGCCAGCTTCTCACACTAATGTTTCACTCTATTGTTGACTTTTTCAGCATGGCTGGATAACCATGTACAATGGAGCAGAGCAAGAACAGAATTTCATCTTCAGTTTTTCTTTTCTTTAGGACATTTATCACAAAATGTGATAAAAATAGAAGGAAACCCATTTTTATGCCCATTTCCACCTTAAAATAATGTTAGCCAAATCCACAGCTGAGGATAAAATTACAGTACTTGATTTCAACTTTATTTTCCACTGGTTTTAATAATGATGGAGATTTTAAAAGGAGTTACTCTTCATGGCAATGAGTTGATTAACAAGCAAAGGAAATAGTTATTTAATATATTGGTCTACATTGCCTTATTGTCTATATTGTATTAATGGTCTAATAAAAAATTTAAAAAACTAATGGTATAGTAAAAATGAATTTCATAGGTGTATATGTATATGTATTTTCATATAAAACAGGCTTTGACAGTGAGACAAACATGCACACACACATATACACAAATCATTAATCCATAACCAAATGCAAATTATTGATCTCTTTCAGTAGTTAAATTTAAGTAAATGTACAAAATCTATATATATAAAAGCCAAATACCACTCACTCATCAAGAAATCTCCAGAACTGTAAAGCCTACAAAGTTGAAATTTGGCATGTATGTTCCTCTTGGCTTCCAGGTACTCGTTAAGAAAGGATTTTTTGAAATGACCATCAGATCATTAGTATTTTTGTAATTAACATGCTCTGATGCTAAGGAGTTCTACTCCCCCTCCCCACCTGAAAAGAACTCTGTTTCAACTGCCAGTTGCCTCACATTCCGTTACTTCAGTTCAAACTGGTAGATGTTCCACTCCTTCACTCAGAAGCACTCTGAGGTTCCTTACAGTACTAACCTCACCAAAATGTCTACGCCTTCCACCTATGAAACTGCTTCTGGACTCAAGGGACGGACATTCCCTTATCAGGGGTGGGTTCTGGCAAGCACTACTGCTGGTTCACTCATATGTGCACTTCGCACATGCACTTGATGCATGCACAGTGCAATTAAAATTGTTCTGTGCATCTGCAAAACAGAAAAACAAGATGGTGGCGTCACCGGTGCTGCCCAGGGAATTGGTCCGAGGGTGTGGCAGGCCTGGGTCGCTGCCAGTTCAAGCGACCCATGCCGCCAAACCATTACCGGTTCGACTGAACTGGTAGGAGCCCAAAAACCAGTTGGTGTTTCAAATCACCAACCACCACTGAGCCAATGGATTGTGAACCGAATGTCTCCTGCATAGCTCGATCACATAGTTTTGTCATGAAGCACAAGTATCCAGCTAGTGTCTCATAAGGTATTGGTAAAAAGCAGCCTTCAATTTCTGGTGACTATGCTTCCTTTAATTTTCTTTAAAGTTTTTACTTTCCCTTCGTGGAGGATGTTAATTTGGCCTTACTAATTTCTACCCATTATTTGGGAGGAGGTGAAGGAAAGGGTTCCTTTACAGGTAACACCATTATTTTAAAAGATACAGGAAGCTGATAAAGCAAGGTGAACATACCATTGCTATTATATTCCTCTTATCAATTCCACTGAATACGAATCCATCGCTAGATAATTTTGATGCTAATGTTTACAGTCTAAAAATTGCCTTATTTTCCTCCTGTTTCATGTGATGGATCCTTTTTAATATCTCTAGTTCTGTACCTTTAATATCTCCAGTTCTGTACCTAGTACAGTAATGGATATCTTATTATTGCTTTTGTTATGACCAATTGTGGGAAATGTTCCCACAACGTAGGAATCATCTCTCTGTGTAACTGTGTTTTTCTCAACCATGGAACTTCAAAGATGTGTGGACTTCAACTGCCAGAATTCTCCAGCTCACTATCTGAGCAGAAATTGGTCAAAGCCACTTCTAGTTTTCTGGTGCAGAAGTGGTATTCAGCAGGTTCTGACCAATTCTGGAGAACTGGTAGTGAAAATTTTGAGTAGTTCAGAGAATCGGTAAATACCCCCACTGACTGCCTGCCCCCCCCCCATTTTTCTCTGCCTCCCGAGTCCCAGCTGATCAGGAGGGAATGGGGATTTTGCAGTATCCTGCCACCCCCACCAAGCCACGCCCACAGAACCAGTAGTAAAAAAATTGAATCCCGCCACTGGGCACCAGGCTAGAATCCAGGACATTTTTTGAGTTCTAGTCTGGCCTTATGAAAGCCAGCTGAATGACTTTGGACCAATCACCAGGAGATAGTGAGTTCTAGTCCCATCTTAAAGCATGAAAGGCAGCTTTCTCGGACCTTGGGCCAGTCACTCTCTCTCTCAGCCCAACTCATCTCAAACCATTGCTGTTGTGGTGGAAATAGTAAAAAAGAAGAAGGTGCGTTGGATATGTTTCCCACCTTGACTTAATTGTAAAAATAATGAAGGAAGGTACAAAATAAATATCTGTGAAAATGATTTGGAAGGGGGCTGAACTAATTTTAACTATTTCAGGCCCATTTTAAATAGATTTCTCTATTCCAAATCCCAGACTAGATTTATTTCACTTTTTTTTTACGAAAACCTAGATTGCATTTCTTACTGAAGCCTCAGGGGATTTTGTTACGCTATCTAAAAAGTTTCATCCTGAAAGAGACAGGATGTCAGACATTCACCTGGCTCATAATAAATATACCAATATGTTTAATGGTTCAACACATATTTAGAACTGGTATTCATTCTTAGCTTTTGCCAGACAACCTGCCAATACGGCACTTTGCTTCATACTGATTAGATGTTCTATTCTCATACACTATTGTTGCTATTTTTTCCAATGTTCTTGACATTTCTTATTTCTACTGCTTCCACTGCTACCTATTATAATCATTATTCTCGTCACTCCTATACAAGTTCACAGATTTTTCCTAAATTTTTTGCTTCCATTTTTATTTCCTAAAAAATAAATATGTCAATAAAGGTAAAGTTTCCCCTCGCACATATGTGCTGATCGTTCACGATTCTAGGGGGCAAAAGCTCATTCCCATTTCAAAGCCAAAGAGCCAGCGCTGTCCGAAAACGTCTCCGTGGTCATGTGGCCGGCATGATTAAATGCCGAAGGCACATGGAACACTGTTACCTTCCCACCAAAGGTGGTTCCTATTTTTCTACTTGCATTTTTACATGTTTTTGGATTGCTAGATTGGCAGAAGCTGGGACAAGTAATAGGAGGTCATTCCATTACGCAGCACTAGGGATTCAAACTGCCGAACTGCCGACCTTTCTGATCGACAAGCTCAGCGTCTTAGCCACTGAGCCGTCGCATCCCACAAATACAAAGTCAATACAAATTAATTAATTAATGCAAAATGCAATTAATGCAAAAATGAAGCCATCAAGAAGCAGGTTTATCAAGCTGCCCAAAATTAAGAGTAATAGTGGAATAGAGGGGGAAGGAAGGAAGGAAGGAAGGAAGGAAGGAAGGAAGGAAGGAAGGAAGGAAGGAAGGAAGGAAGGAAGGAAGGAAGGATATAAGAGAACTAAGGAAAATGGAAGATGGAATAGAGTAGTAAGAACTTATCTCTCTGAGAAGCAGAGGGAGGAAGATGGCGGGAGCTGGAAAAATGAGATAGGATAGAATAGAGCAATCTGCAAAAATAAGACAAGCTGGGCTAACTAGTACCGTCAGAGGAAAAAAGACTGTTGGGATATGAAAATACTTGGATGATGAAGAATTTATAAATAAAATGTTTGGCAATAGCAAATGACTTAGTGAAAATGAAACAGGTAATGTGTGTTATAGAATTGTTCCACTCCTAGGAATTTGGCTAGAGAAGTCTTTCAGGGGTCCCATGCTCCCATTTCCAATATCTGAGCCTGCTCCAGAGATAAGACCTAAGACTCATGCACAGATGTAAAGGAGATTGACAACAGAAGAGAATAAATTGTTTTCTTTTTTTATGAGTGTCAACATAGTTCTTTTTTTAAAAAAAAAAATACTGTATGGATGTGAATCAGGAGATCCTGGTGTGATTATCTTGCAAGCTCCAGGCCAGACTATTGTAAGGCATTGTCCATGGGACTTCTTTTAAAGACTCTCCCAAAAGGACAACTAGTAGAAAAATACAGCAACCTACTTGCTAAGGAGATGTTAGTAACTGTCAGAATCGCAAATGAATACTGCAACCACCTATATTTCAGCAATTGCATCCGCTGTTTGTTTGTTTATTTGATTTGTTAAAGTTATAGGCCACCCATCTTACTGGTAATAAAACTCTGGTCTGAAATGGTCTAGCAGGGGGTTGGATTAGAAGACCTCTAAGGTGCCTTTTGAACTCTGTTAGTCGGTTAGTCTGTTATTCAGTAGGTAGAGGGATTCCAATTATAACTCAACATGCCAATTATAACTCAACATACTCCCAAAGCCTCCCATGGTTTGACAGCTAGATATATTCAGTGGATGTATCTGAGATACTTTCAGTGGAATCAATACATTGTGTGTATATGTGTGATGGTGTTTCTTGATTAGGGATATAGAGAAGTGGGGAAATTCAATTTTTTTTTACTACTGGTTCTGTGGGCATGGCTTGGTGGGTGTGGCAGGGGAAGGATACTGCAAAATCTCCATTCCTACCCACTCCAGGGGAAGGATACTGCAAAATCTCCATTCCCTCCCCACTCCACGGAAGGATACTGCAAAATCTCAATTCCCACCCACTCTAGGAGAAGGTTACTGCAAAATCTCCATTTCTCTCCCAACTCCAAGGGAAAGGATAATGCAAAATCCCCATTCCCTCCCCATTCTAAGGGGAGGATACTGCAACATCCTCATTCCCTCCCCAATCCAAGGGAAAGGATACTGCAAAATCCCCATTCCCTTCCCACTCCAGGGGAAGCATATTGCAAAATCCCCATTGCAGGAGAAGAAGGCAAGGAAATGATGCCTCCCCACCCCAGCTTAGTCTGCCTTTCTATGGAATAATTTGTTATTGGACTGTTGGCTGGACTTTTCCTTTGAGAAAAGCATCAAAATAGAGCTGTGATGGAAAGCATATTGCTTTTTTAATGTCTTTGTTTGTATCCTGCCTTTATTATTTTTATAAATAACTCAAGGGGCAAACATACACAATATTCCTCCCGCCTCCAATTTTCCCCACAGTAACAACCCTGTGAGGTGGGTTGGGCTGAGGGAGAGTGTGAGGTCCAAAGTCACCCAACTTGATTTTCATGGCTAATTCAGGATTCGAACTCACAGCCTCCTTTCTTTGCAGCCTTAACCACCAGACCAAATTGGTTGGAATAAGATCCCAAAGGCGGAACCCTATTTAGTATTTAAACGAAGGGTTTTTATAGCTTTACATAAATGACCACAATGTACAAATACTGTGATAAATAAATAAATTCTTCCATAAATTAATTAGGTTGACTTTAGAAAAGATTTTCCAAACATTTCAAAATAAATACTCAAGGAATGCCTTTTCTCTTTGTGATGAACACTGTGATGAACACTGGAACAGAATAATTTTATTGCTTCACAGTTGGATTTGGAGCAAAGTTGTCATATCTTAGTTTTAAAATAATGTTTTTCTTGTGATATTGAATTTATACATATTAAGTGTATATGTCAATGTGGGAAGGATGTACAGTAGATAGTCTAAAAACCACAATAAAAACATTAACATATTGAACACAATTGTCCGTCCACTTTATTTTTAGGCATTCCATCAGAAACAAAAGTTCACAATACTACATCAGAGTTTGTCCATAATTCTCAGCACATGCTGAATCTGATTATTCACATTCTGTCCATTCTCACAAATACTAGGCAGAAAACCATAGATAAAGGCAGGCATTCAGTTTTACAAAACCTACTGAAAATTCTGTCTAAACACAATCTATTCTTGAAAATGTAACTGAAATTATTTGTTGACCAAAAGTTTATTGTTTTTCCTTGAATAGGAAACTCTGAATGGAAGGAAGCACATTTCTTTAAAAAAAAAAAAAAAACAACAACAGAGGGCTTGGGAAGTCTAAATTTTACTTCCCCCCACCATGAAAGACCAGGGAACAGATTGTGCATATGTCCTCCTCCCATCATTGCATTTCTGCAGTCCCAAAATCCAGGCCTTCTTTGAGGCAACCCCGGATTGAACATTCACAATAGTCGCTCAGAAATTTGAGCCTCGTTCTCATTGATGGCAACTCATAATAAGGAGCATATATAGCGGTGTATTTAGCAAATTTACTTTTTATGAAGTATGAATAAACCAGGAGGTCTAACTCATTCATAGCTAAAGTAAAAGTGTATCCCTACACTCTGACAAAGTTCAACCACTGAGCTGCAGCATTAACTTGTATTCTAACAAGATTAAAATATATTTGTCCTGGGGATTAGCATACTTAAGTCCCCCGTTTGCCTTTTCAACAGTGGCAGTGCACTTTGATCTGTGTTGCGTAGCAAGGGCACGGCTTGGGCCCAGCTATCCGAGTGCCAAGTGTGAAATCAGCCTGATGTCATCCCCATTCTTCATCTTTTACATCTTTCACCAGTTTAATTATATTTCCGCCACAAAGCTCAGGAGCTTCATTGCATATTCAAGTTTGACTAGGAAGCGTTTAAAGAAGGTATATGGGTGAACTATCTTTGTGGGGGGGGGAGGAACAGGATGCTTGGATCTTTGCTGAAAAGAGTCAGCCAGCTTCAGGCCTGGCCTTAGCAGGAAGATATATATATATATTTATATATATGGCGTTAAAAAAAGAAAAGTCACCAGAGTATTTCTTTCTTTCTTTTTTCCCCCCAGTATTATTTCATACGGAGCTTTAGATAGTCTGATCTTGATTGAAGTCTCTTAGGTAGCTGGGGCACGAATTGTGACAATGGGTTACAAACCACTTCTTTGTATAGATTCTGGGGTTTTCAGATGTGTTGGGTTTTTGAAACTCTCCCATCCCAATGGTTCTTTCATATTGCTTCCTCCCTGTCCCCCCTTTTTTTGGGTGGAGGGGGGGAGTTACTGTAGAGAGATGGAAACAGTCCTAACCTACCTTCTGGTGATATTTTGTCTTGCAAAAGAAAGGGGCTGAGAAAGAAAGGGGGATGGATATAAGGTTATATGTGTGTTGAATTTTATTTTGTATTGTGTTGTGGTCTTAAGCCAATCAGTTGTTCTTCACTCCTTGTTTATCGCTATCTCTATCAGTCTGTCTGTCTGTCTGTCTATCCATCCATTCATCATCTATCATCTATCTATCCTCTACAATATCTATCATATATCTAACACCTATCATTTATCATATATCTATATTTATCTATCTGTGTGTCTATCATCTGTCTATCTACTTATATCAGCTATCTATCTGCTGTATCTCTATCATGTATCATTTATCATTTATCTATCTATCTATATCTATCCACCTATCTATCCATCTATATCAACTATCTCTATCTATCATCTATCTCTATCTATCATCTATCTAGATATCTATCTACATATCTATCTAAATATATATCTATCCAGATATATATCTAGATATATCTAGATATCTATCTAGATATCTATATAAATATCTATATATAATCTATCATCAATCTATATCATCATCTATCTATAGCTGTCTATATGATCTATATCTTTCTTCATCTTACGTTGTCTATCATCTTATCATACCTTCCCCTGAATATGCCCTTCCCATCCCCACCAAAACTAATTTCATTGGCTGAAGGTCCCACACATAAGACTAAATCTGTACTGAATTTAATTTGTATTATGCTGTAGACACAAACCAATCAGTTGTCCTTCATTCATTTATTTATCACATTGATATGGCCACTCATCTCACAAAACTTGAGTCTAGACTAGGGTGTGCAATCAGATTGTAAAAAAATGATTCAACAAGTACAAAAATTAATATTATTATTAAAGCTCCACCTACACCATGTGCCCATCTTGTTCTCTTCCTTGCCACCTTTGTTTTAATATTAATGTTATTTTTATTTATAAAAATGTCAATATTTTATTGTAATATTCATATTTTAATATTATGAATTCATTTGATTCATTAATTAAATAAACAATATGTAATTTAATAATCATTCCATATTATTAATACAATAATATTAATTTAATGTTAATTGCATTAGTTTATTTATTACTACTTTTAATATTAACTTGCTTAAAAATAAAGTTAATATTTATTATTTTAGTGTTTTGTATTGTTTCTTTTACTTAGTTGTAAGTTGCCGAGAGTTGCCGCTTGACTAGGTAGCATATAAATTTAATAGATAGATAGATAGATGGATAGATAGATAGATGGATAGATGGATAGATGGATAGATGGATAGATGGATAGATGGATAGATGGATAGATGGATAGATGGATAGATGGATAGATGGATAGATGGATAGATGGATAGATGGATAGATGGATAGATGGATAGATGGATAGATGGATAGATGGATAGATGGATAGATGGATAGATGGATAGATGGATAGATGGATAGATGGATAGATGGATAGATGGATAGATGGATAGATAGAGAGAGAGAGAGATAGATAGATAGATAGATTGATAGATGATAGATAGATAGATAGATGATAGATAGATAGATAGATAGATAGATAGATAGATAGATAGATAGATAGATAGATAGATAGATAGATAGAAGATGGATGGATGGATGGATTATAATATAATATAATATAATATAATAGCAAAGCATAGCATAGCATAGCATAGCATAGCATAGCATAGCATAGCATAGCATAGCATTATATCGCATATCATATAAATATAATATCATATCATACAAATATAATATAATATCATAAAATATAATATAATATAACATCACATCACATCACATCATATATCATATCATATCATAAATATAATGTGATGTAATGTAATGTAATGTAATGTAACATAATATAATATAATATAATATAATATAATATAATATAATATAATATAATATAATATAATATAATATAATATAATATAATATAATATAATATAATATAATATAATATAATATAATATCACATCACATCACATCACATCACATCACATCACATCACATCACATCACATCACATCATAAATATAATGTGATGTAATGTAATATAATATAATATAATAATAAATAAATAATTTCTGAGGGATAGTGTATTGAACATTGGAGTCACTCCATTCCATAAAGAATTTAGGGCATGGGTTTTATCGTCCTTTTGGGATGCCTCGTGATCGATTATTCCCTTACTTGCCTTGGGCGGGGTGGGGTGGGGGTGTTGTGTGGAATCCTTGGCACCCTCTCAGCCAATGGGAAGGGTGGCTTTGTGGAGGAAGAAGGAAGTGAGGGGAGAGGAAACGAGCCACCTGCAGCTCCAACTGAGGCTTTGACCTTCACCCAGCCTTCTGCCCATCGACTCTATTCATAGTAAGTTGGAGTGTCTGTCAGACACAACGACATTCTGTCTCTCCAGCTCATCAAGCCAGAGACTGCTGGGCGTTACTTCCACATACAAGCCGGCCAGAATAGAAATGCAGATCAGGTTCTTTAGCATTTGAGAGCAGGTCAGTGCTGGGAAATGCTCTTCTCAGACAGCGCCTTTTGTCTGTGATTTTCCAGTGTTTTTCTCCTTCCCAGATATGGGCAGAGACAGGTAATGTGACAATGGAAGAGATAAATGTAGGATCCCATTTGCTATTTAGGAGAGATGGGGAGTTGGAAGAAAGGAAGCTGGGTGCAACTCTGAGATACTTCAAATTAATGAGAATTTTATTGGGTGTCATTACTCCCCCGTTTAGAATGTGACGTTACAATGCCTTGCTTTTTAAATTGAATTGATATAATTATAAAATTATCTCCACATAATTAACTCAAGGATTACATTTGATACTATTTAGCATGTAATCAAAGCCTATTATGTTTTAGCTATAGGAACACCAATTACATTTTAAAGGGTTACTTAGATCCAGCTCCATTGAGGGGTGGGTAGAGGGATATCTATTCATGGAGGTTACTCGGCTGCATTCATTTGTAGATGAAAAGGGGAAAGAAGGATTAAATAATATAATATAGCTCTGTTGGTACACTTTGGGGACTAACTCTTCTTTTGTGTCACCATTTATCTTTCAGATTCGTGAAATTGAAGGAAGTTTGCTGCTTACTTCATCCTAAGGTCCCAACAACACATCAAAAGATAAAATCTCAACTGTAGCATAATTCTCCTCTAAAAATAGGGTCCCATCATTAGCATTTCCTCAATGTTGTGGGGAAGGAAAGAGAGAGAAAGAGGGAGGGAGGGAGAACTTGCTGTCAATTTTGTCAGGAGAAAAAAAATTAAAAAGATTCCTTTAATTATTTTTTTCGGGGGGGGGGAAGCAGAAGAACTTACTCAAAATTCATTTTGCACTTCAAAAGGGCTTTTCCATTAGGCTAACCAACACGTTTTTAACTGTTATTTTTATTAGTAGCCTTGTTCTCTTAAATCAGAAATGGGGTGTTTAGGAAAGAATCCCTTATTTGAAGGACAGTTGTTTCTGATTGTATCGCCTCTCACCTTCTTACTTTTAGTACCCACTTAACTGCTTAGAACACCCATCTTGTTTGCCCCCCCCAATCTCTAATGATCTGTAACTTTAAAGGAAAGACCTTAGCACTGCTGCCCAAAATGATGAGAAAGTGTTAATATCGTTACTATTTCATTGAAGTAGCTGATAAAAACATAGACCAGTAGGTTTGTTTTGTTTGCGCCTCTGAAGAATTCATCGCATAGATGTATGTGGGGTGATAGTACTAAGGTGGAGAAAGACAACGCAAACTACTCCATTCTGTGCCCAGGGAAACTTCGGGAGGCCACACGGGATAGAGATGGCCAGCATCCTTCCCTCCTGAGCTAATTCTGAATTCTGCAAAATCCAAGAGCTCAAAAGAAATCGAACATCTGGCAGGAAAGCAGTTGCAATTGTACAAGACAAGCCGAACAATGTGGGTAAATGGTGAAGTGCCAGAAGTGTTGCCTTTTGCAGACCACTCTGAAATTCTGTTAGTAGATGTTGGAGAAAGCAGTTCAACCTGGTAGTTGGATCCCATTCGGGGAAGGGGTGACAGAGAGACTTGTAGGGGGAGGGGGAAACAGTGGAAGAAAAGCCCCAAAGAAAGAAGACCGGCCACCAAGATTTGCAACATCAAGTAATGTTGATGCTAATAGCAAATTCAAAACATGGAAAGAGTTGAGCAGCTGAGCAGCTTTGCGTGGCTTTTTCTTTCCCTAATCAAAAACTTCATTGAATAAATCTTGGAGGACATTTCCAGATGTGCTTCTATGTCCCCGATGTGTACAACCTAGATGTGCGCTGGAAACCTGTGCAGCGCAAAAGCATATTTCTAGAAAACTCATAAAAGTATAAGTGCAGGGGGAAGGAATGTGTGTTTGTAAATCTACTTTTCTTTCAAGGTCATTTCAATCCTCTAAATATTCTAATCTGCTTCTGCTGAACAGGTGTTAATTTTTTCTGTAAAAAAAAATGTCAGCCTGACCCATCTTACCATGCTGGAAAAACAGAGTACGAAAATTTTCAATTTATCTCACTGGTAAGCGAGATATTTTGCCATCACCCCAATGTTTGGCTGGATGTGTTTCCTCCTCACCCCACAGAGATTAAATGTAACAAGGACAGAGGAGTAAAGAATTTTTTTTCCATTCTGCAAGGCTGTGTCACAGCAGGATTGGACCCCTTACATGGTGCTTCCTTTTCCATCCTGAGTCCTACAAGAGGTGTGGAAGTGCAATTCTATCAGCTTCTTTCTGAACTTGAACTAACTAATGAGTGGGCTCCTTCTATGGGAAATATCATTCTGATGGCCTGTGGCTATCCTAAAAGTAGTCCCATAGCATCTCCAAAACCTTTCCTTTCTCAAAGGGTGGATCTCTTCATTTGTTTTTATTCCCACCAAAGAAAGAAAGAAATTTGCCATTGCCGGACATGATAGTCAATCTTGTGTCAAGAGTTTGCAACTGACTTTTGCATGGGGATAGTTTTGCATGGGAATATTTCATCCTATACTTCTGAAGCTTCCCCTGAGCATCCTTATAGTAGGAGAGGCTAATCTGGAAATCCAAAGAGTCCAGAGGTATTTCCCATACTTAGAAGCAGGAGTTGACTAGACAGGCTGGATGCTAAATCAGCAGAATGTGGAATGGCTTTTTGGTAACACCTTTGAGTTTGCTAAATTTCTCCTCTAACAGACAAACCACTGGCCACTTAGAAGTAGCCCTATAGCCTTTCCTAGGCATGCCCTATATCATGGCCAACAAAGCCAAGTAGGGCAAGGATATTTGTATGTACAGCGCCTGGCTGACAGTTGGAAGCCAATTTGAATGGGGCATTAGATTGCCGGGTTATTGCTACCAACTGATTTCAACATCAGATGATAACTGGAGCAAGAGATTGCTTATGAACCAGCTATTTCCTTAAGGTTAAATCCCTATGAACCCTAATTGCATTTGATTGTCCTCGTATTTTCCAGTAGATACCAACAGTGCTGCTGATCTTACAAGGTTTGGTTTTGAAGAGATGCTTTTATTTTCATAAACAATACACTGTTTTTAAGTACTGCTTTTAAGAATCCCATTAAAGTTTGGGAGTTGATTAAGAGGCAATTCTAAACAAGTAAATACCTAGGATTGAGTTCAGTGACATGGAATGTCAAGTAAATGGGCAGCCTAATTTAGTTGGAATTAATTCTATTATATCAATGAAACCAATCATGCAAGCAAACCTGTTTAGTATAAATAAATCTATTTTCATTCTTCTGGATTCTGCAATTAAATATTTTCTTCCAGTACTATTTGCAAAAAAAATCAAATTACTCCTTCCAAAGGATGCAATCCTATGTACACTTACTTGAGAGTAAGCCTTATGAAATGTACTAGGTTGATTGTTATTGTTTTTTTACCAAATATGTGTAACATTGTATTCTAAGGACTGTAAGATGACTGGGCTATAAATGAATTACAGAAGATATTCCCCAAATACTCCCCAATATAAACTAACTCAAATATGAGAAGGGGCAGAATTAAAGGCCCATCAAGGTAGGTAAAAGTAAACTCATCTTAAATGCAACCATTTTTTGTTTCAGGTCAGTTGGAAAAATGACCCAAGCATGTATTAACAACCACCGGAACTTTAAGATTCTGTATACAGCCTGATTTCCTAAACACAAACTGCTTTTTTTATAGGCTCATATAATTTTCTCTGTGAGCAGTTATAGTTGTTACATCACTTGGCTAAGGTGTAAAAATACCTAGAGAAGGGGCGGGGAAGAATCTTAGGGAGAAAGAAAAATGAGCCTTTTGCAGTATTTTTTCTTCGCTTGGATTTGATTTGGGCCCTGTTAAGGTTCCCTGTAGATCCAAACCAACAGATGCTGTTGCCTCTGAACCACAAATCTGATATTTGTGGGCAACATATTTTCTTCTGAAAGATGAAGATAGAGAGGGATTCTCCGATTTCTGATAAAAGCCTTGGACGATTCTGACAATCCTTTGGACACTGATGAGAAATCTCCATGGACACAGCAAGACTTATTTTTCTAGAAGCATAACTCTATCTCACCTGCAAGGTTTTAAGCTTAAATCTGTCCTTTATTTATTTGCATTTCCAGTCTGAGAGAGTGATGAATTCTGTTCTATCCAGCATGTTTGACTTTCTGTTGGAAGCTAGCCTCCGACTGGGTAAATATAACTTCTATAAAATAGCAGGCAATAAGTCCTGTCAGTTTCCACATTTTCCTGCAGCAAAGTATTGACTTGTTCAATTCCTTCCAAAGTTAATTTTACAAAGGTTTCTGCTTTCTGCCAAGATCAGATCCCATTGCAAAGTTTTATCTGCATTTATTTCATGTATTTATTCAGAAAACCGCAGCACAGTTTATTTCTTATTGGCAGTCAATCATTTGCAATTATAGATATAAATAAATTCTTGAATGACAATGCTGATATATAGTATAGAGAATGAAGTTCAAAGTACGGTATATTTAATTGGAAGTGAACTTCAGTGGAATTCTTTTTTAAGATAAACCTAGGTATGGTCGCTATACACTATAATTGTCCTTAAAAATTACGTTTGGCAATATAGTTTACATCCAGGAAGCATAGAGTGTTTCTTTTTTAAAGTTCTTCTTGCCAAATTTACCTGAATTTTTTTAAATTGCAGAACAAATGAAAGTTCCATTGAGTTCATTCTTCATAACAGAATTTTAATACTGTCAGGGTTTGAGGGTATTAATAGAGTGTTAATCTTAATCCAAATGTAATTTTAGAATTTCCATGTATGCTTTCTTAGATAATTTCTCTAGGATGTGTAGCTTTTTCTTCAAAAAGAAACTATTATACTGTACGTGTAAATTTTATTGTGCATATCATTACATATTAAATCTAAAGCTTTCAGATTCCAAAATTAAAAGGTCTGGTAACTTTTTCCTTGTGTACAAATTATATTTCTCAATTACTAATCTAGTGAACCATCTATCTGCAAAATATTCACAAATTTTTACACGTATGCAAAATCCTCTTGGGAGGCAAAGAAAGTAAGAGACGACTAGTCTAAAGTTTCAATGCACACATTGTAGATTTCATAATAAATTTGGGCTGTTTTTATTTAATGCACTCTTCCAAGATTTAAACACACAGAAAATGCAGTGAAAATGTCTACAACTTTTGAGACCGCAGCAGTCGTAAACAGAAACATTCATATTTCATAAATTATAAATATTTGATATCGCGAATGGTAAAACGCACCAGCACCATTGTATACCGTCTCCTAAGCATTTAGCGGTTATTCACAGAATTTAACATTACAGCATTTTAAGTGTCTCTCCTCCCCCAAAGTTGGTAGGACTATTTACATCTTTACGTGTGTGTGTGTGTGTGTGTGTGTGTGTGTGTGTGTGTGTGTGTCTTTTTTAGCTGCACAGTGTGTTTTTAAGGCAAAGTGAGTCGCTCAGGCTGTAGTCCTGGATAGTTGAACAGGTGGAGGAAATTCGTGGGCTAGGGGCAAAGATTTTGGATGCTCACCTTTGAGGCAGAAAAGCAAGGGGGAAGGGGGGGGGATCTGCACCAGTACAAATTCTTCACTCAGTCACACAGAAAGGAGAGAGTCCCTAAACATTAAACACCCAACTTGGAAGCAAGCCCGTTGAACTCTTTGTGGGGTCTATGCTCGATTTTTATTATTATTATTTGGAAGGAAAGGCAGCAGTTACAAACCCGACCTGTTGTTTCTTTTAAAGAAAATAGAGCGAATTTCCTTCAGGAAGAATTTAGTGTAGTGAAAGTCTCTTACCCATCCGGGTCTCCCCCCCACCGACCCATTTTCCCCACCTCTCCCGTTTCCCTTTCCTGAACTAAGAGTCAGTGGGATGAGCATCCCAGCTTCCTTTGCACCCATGGCTGCCCATAAGTGCCGAGAGGGAGTCTAAACCAGCCCCTCCCCAAAAGGAAAACCCTGTAACGTGCAACGTGACCCGCCAGGCCGCCCCGCTCCGGGCCTCCGAAGCAGAGAACGCCGCCCGAGCGAGCGGCCGCCACCGCCGTGCTGCGCTACGAGACCCTCACCACGGAATGGAGATCGGCGAAGCTCACGGCTTCATTTCGGCGGGCACCCCGAAACGGGGAGGATGTTTTCTAAACTTTTCCCGTCCCACCACGGCCGCCTTAAGCCTCCTGGAAGTTTCCCCACTATTTAACAACTTTTTCTAAGTCATTTTTTTCCCGCCCATCCTTTTAACAGAGAAATATTGAGAAAAATTACTGGGGCCCGTTCGGTGCCTCGGGATTTATTTATTTGTTACTTGAATTCCTCAAAAGGGAGTATGTTTGGGCGGTGTGTTTACCCTGTATATTTTCACGATTAGAGTTTTTCTTTCACACCCACTCCCGCAAAGGCAGCATTAAGAGGAGGAAAAGGATTGGGGGGGGGGAGAGAAAAATAAACATTTAAACTCGCAGAACAAATAGGAGATCTATTTATTCGGTTCACAGTCTCGTGAAATGCAGCAATAAAAATCTTTGGACTTCAGCAAAAGTTGTCTTTTTTTTTTTAATATATTGAGTTTCAAAAAAGAGTGTCCAGTCCGGTTAAAACCGTGTGTAAGTCTATAAAAAAAGCAACTGAAGCTTTTTTTAAAAAAAAAAATCGACCGTCAGCGTGTAAAAAATTTTTTTTTGTAGAAACAAAAAAAGTAAAACAAAAAAAATCAAAAAATATTTCATAATCAGATATTTGGATTCTTTAACAACACCTTACCTGCAATTTATTTATATATATATGTATATATATATGCATATATTTATAAATTACATATATATATATATGTGTATTTACACACAGAGAATATTGCAGAATTCTATCTAATACAATATTTTCCACTATTTATGCTGGTATAATCTTTGTACACTGGCCCTTAGATCTATCTTTTCCCCCCCATCCTCTTCATTAAATTATTGCATTGTCTAAAGCCCGCTCGGCTGTCCTCCGCCGCTCGCCCCCCCCTTTTTTCCCCCCTCCGCTCTCTACTCGCTGTCGGACTTGCCGTCTTTCGAGGCGGTGGAGTGGTTATACAACCCTTGTGCCATGAGGTGCACCGCCAGAGAGTTTTTGCTGCCGGTGGCTTTCTTGATCTTGGCTCGTTTGTTCTGGAACCAGATTTTGATCTGGGACTCGTTGAGGCTCAGCTCCTGAGCTAGGCTCTGGCGTCGCTGCTCCGTCAAGTACCTGTTGGTCTGGAACTCCGCCTTGAGTCTCTGCAGCTGCTCCGCGGTGAAGGCCGTCCGCGGCCGCTTGTCCTCCTTATTCGGGTTCTTCTTCTTTGGTTTTCGCGATCGGGGGCCTGCGAGCCGCGGGGAGAGGAGGAGGACAGAGAGAGAGAGAGAAAGGGAGAGAGAGAGAGAGAAAGAGAGAAAGAGGAGGGGTGAGTGGGAAGGCACCGTCAGCCTCCTCTCGCCGGCCTCGCCAGCTCCGGGACGCGAGCTTGGGCGCTGGGCGGCCTCGCCAGAGGAAAAAGGGCGAGGGGAAGCCAAGACCCCCGCCCCTCCCGAGGACGGCCTTCGGGAGACCGCCAGCCAAAAGGGGTCCCAGCCAGGAAGCCGAGGACCCCTTTGGCGGGGGAGGAGCGAGGATGGAACCCACCCGGCCCATGCTCCGCAGCCAGCCACTGCGCTTTGGCGGCTCCCCTTCTGCCGACGGTCCCAACTCCAGCCTGCTTGTCTTCTTTGTTACCTCCCGGCAGCATTAGGACCTGGGGATCCCCTGCAAGCCCCCTCCCTGAGGAAGCCAGGCTCCGGCAGGCGCTGCCCCTCCACTCTCGGGCCGCGGCGGCGGCGGCGGTGGCGGCGGCTGGCGGAAGCCCGGCCGCAATGGCGCTCTCCTTCCCCGTTCCGCCGAGGCACGCCGGCTTCGGTTCCTCGAGACAGCAAGCCGGGAGCCCTTTACCGGGAATTAGGCGGCCGTCTGACCTGTCGAAGACTGCTCGGAGCGAAACGTTCCGGCGGGGAGGGGGGGAAGTCGGGAAATGTTTCTCTGGTTAGCCCAGGAGGAAGCGGAGGACTGGGCCGCTTCGCTCGGCCTTTGGAAAGTGGCGGTGGTTGGGTGAGAATCCCCCGTTATTTTTCTTCCCTCCCGCTCTGGAAACCATCAGCCAAGGGCGGCGTGGCCTCTTTTCACACGAACAGCCAGCAAACCTTTCTCGCTTCCAGGAGTCTTGGAAATAAGTCTTCGGGAAACCGAAACGGGCCCTTCGGGAAGATTTCCTGGCTCTTCTGCACCCAGCCACCCAACCCCACGACCCTTCGAATAGCAGCCAGCTGGGAGAGCAGAAAAGAGGGCAAGGGTTTGGGGCTTCAAGGCCGGCTAGCTTTCTCGCGCCGCCGCTTCCCTTGTTTTGCCCTTTTCCAAGAGGAAAGGAGGTCGAACCAGGCCAACCGGCGAACTGACTCGGCGTGCTGAGAGGAGGCCTGGCTGGGTCGGGATCGGGGCCCGAGACAAAATAAGACCTTAACAAAGCGGGAAGGTGGAGAACAATGGAGCTCAGGCTCGGGTGCCAAATATTCTCCCTCCCCCGCACCAAAGCTCTCATCGCAAGATCTTCGCTTCCCCCTTTTTGTGTGTGTGTGTGTGTAAATCGATCATAAAATGCAACCGGGGCAAGGAATGAAAATTTCGTTTGTTGGATTTAGGAGGAGGATGCAAACAAACGCATCCCACAGCGAAACCCTGGCTGATCGCAGAGGCGGGAGGCGCATCCCGTTCGCGGCGTCACCTCCCACTAAGCGGGTCGAGAGCGCCCTCGCAAAACTCTCGCGGCCTGCGTCCTTCCCCAGATCCTGGAACGGCTTCCAGCGCCGTTGCGAGGGGAAAGGGCGCAAAGGCCCAGAGGAGGCAAGATGCCGAACCCCTAGGAGCGCTCTCCAGCTCTAGCGGAGCCGAGAAGAAGGCGGCAGAGCAGGGTGGGCTTCGCCACGGTCCTGCCATTTTCTGCCCGGTTTTATTTATTTTTTTCCCCGGCCGCCTTCCACGCAGTTCCACCAGCGGGAAGACCCCGGCGCTGAGCAAGGCCTGCTACGGAAGCTTTTCAAGGCTGGTTTGAGGTTGGCAAGGGGAGCTTTCGGCGCAGGCCTCCCTCGGCTTGGGTAGTGGGATCTCTCCGCCGCCGCCAGTCCGCCCCCCCCCCCCAGGCCGGTCCCCTTCAAGGAATACCACCTTCTCCACCATTCTCCTTCCTTCTCCCGAGCCTCGGCTTTCGCTCCGGCCTCTCACCCCAGCGAGCGAGTGACCGACCAGACCCAATGCCGCCGCTTACCTGAGGAAGGCCTGTCCGAGTAGCGGGTGCAATAGACCCAGGCCGGCCACAGCATAGGCTGCCCACCGGGATATGAACTGGCCTGCGAGCTGTCCGAATCCGAGCTGAGCGACAGGTCCCCGCCGCCCCCGCTGCCGGACTTCAAGGCTCCGACCAGCTCCCCGCAGTCGCTTCCCTTTTTGGCGGGGACTCCAGTCTTGGGGCCGCCGCTGCCGCCGTCGCCTCCTTCGGCCAGGGAACCCGCGGCCGGGGCAGCCGAAGGACTCCTGGCGTCCAGCAGGTGCGGTGTCGGCGGCTGCTGCTGCGGTGCCGGTGGCGGTTGTCGCCGACGCCGGCGCTCCGGGCTGTTGTCGCGGCTGCTGCTGCCGCCGCCGCCGCCGCCTCCCTCCTTCCTGCGGCCAAACTCCGGGCGAAGGATGTTGTCGATGAAGAAGTTGGTGACGCGGTGCGGCGGGTGCGGGTGGTTGCCCGGCGCTTGGAGCACGCGGGGCGCGAGCAGGGCCCTCCTCCGGCTGGCCTCTCCGTCGCTGCCGCTGCTGGCCTCCTCCGGCGGCGGCTCGGCGCCACCGTCGCCCGGGTGCTGCTCGTTCTCCTCCATGCCGGCCCGCGGATGCCCGAAAGCTGCCCTCTCCTTTGGGCGACGCACCCCGCCCACCCCGACCGCCAGGCGGGCCGGTCAGCGGGATCCAGAGGGAGAGCGGCTTCTTCGGAAGGCGGCTATCCTGCGCCTGCCTCGGGCTGCGCGTAGTTGAGATGCCGACTTGCCGCGGTCTCCTTCTTCTCTTTCTGCCTCCCGGGGCTATTATAGGGTTCCTCCCTTCAGTTCTGCAGGCCCCTCCTGCGTCCTTGGCCCAGCAACGTAGTCATCGTTAGGACTAAGCATCCGCTCCCCCCCCCCCACAGCCCTCCCGCCTCCCAGCTCCGGCTCCCGTGGGTTGATAAGAGCCTGGCGATATCCTTGAAAAAATTACGCAGCTGCAGAAAAATCCTCCGTGGGATAACAATAATAAAAAAAGTCAAGGCAGACCCATCGGTCTGGCTGGAGCGAACGCCTGCCTCTGTCTCGCAGGCTCCCGCGCACGGCGACCGCAGCCCCCGAGCCGCACAAGAGGCTCCTGCACAATCCCCGCGGCTCTCCGGCTCTCCCTCCCCCTTCAGCCAAATATTCTAAGTTGCACTGGAGACCATGGACTGAGAAATTTATCCCTCTCCCTCATTCTCTCTGTCTCTGTCTCTCTCTCTCTCTCTCTTCCCCCCCACCCCCTCTCTCTCTTTTTCTCTGACCCCCGTCTCGTTTGCTCTGGTTCTCCGGATAAGGGGTGTGAATTTAGAAGCCACTTAAACTGAACCTGAAATACTTTCACTCTGGATTTTTGTTCTTATTTTTAATAGAGCTCCTCGAGTGACGTGGCCAAGCCGGTATCTTAGACACGTGCCTTGGGCCAATGGCAGAAGAAATCCTCCCACACGTGATGCAGAAGCGTTTTGGTAAATGACAGGAGAAGCCCCCTCCTCCCGGCTCACGATGCCCCCCTCCCTCATTTTAAAGCGATAGCCTCCAAGTTGCCGGAGGATTTTTTTTTTAAGAAGAAATGCTGAAATAATTTAATCCTCCAAAACAAGGAATGTTCGCCCCCCCTTTGTCCTGCTGGTGTATTTCCCTTCAAATCTTTGTCTGAAAGGGGGTTCTAGTGTATAATAGCGATAACAATTAGAAAAACGAAATTGTTTACAATTGTAATTGGAGGCGAAAGAGAGGAAGGCAGAAGGGGGGGCCGAATTCCCACAATTCCTTGCAAAAATAATATGAAATGAGCCAGACCCATACAAAGAGACTTTTTGTGTTACTGATTTATAGGGACCGAATAAGTGGAATATAAAATAAAGAATCGAAAATAGTAATTTTAGAAAGGGAAAAAAATATCCCGTTTCTTTTGCTTTGCCTTGATTTTCGGCACCTTAAACAACCGTCGCTTTTTTTTCTTTTGCAACCGCGAAGCTCAGCTTGTTAATGTCAGAAATTCCCGCTGTACGTTTTTAAAATTGTTTGTTTGTCATTGTTTGCTTTTAAAACTGCCCAGCCTTCCGCTGGGTCTGTTATTATTAGGAACTGCAATGCCATAAACATAAGGCAGCGGGATAATTGAATCATTCAGCTGAAAAACGGACAGGAGCCTTTGATCTTTTATTCCAGCATCCAAAACGATATTAAACAGAGAGGTTCCCGTTGACAGACAGCGGATGGTGAGAGCACCCCCCCCTTCCCTCTCCCCCCAGCACTTTTCGCAGAAATGATACAGCGATTGGGTTTTTTTTTTTTTTAAAGCACTGAGTCTAACAGCAAATGGCATTAGAAAGTTAAAATCTTACAAAATCTAAGAAATAAAAGGGAACCGAACCGGATGCTAGCCATCATTTCAGGAAGGGATACCCAGCGCTGCATGTTCTTTGCTTGATCCTTTCTCTTCCTCCTGCTAAGGGTATTTTTTTCATTCTTTTCTTTCTTTCTTTCTTTCTTTCTTTCTTTCTTTCTTTCTTTCTTCTTTCTTTCTTTTTTCTTTCTTTCTTTTTTCTTAAATCCGCCAAACATCTGCCTACAGACAAAATCAAAATAAGCATCTCCAGGCCTCCCTGGGCTGCTGGCATGGTTACTCTTGAATTTGTGAAAGTCACACAAAGGTCAAGAAAAGGGAGGGATGGAGAGAGGGAGGAAGGGAGGAGAAATAAAAGAAAGTAGGAAATGGAAAGGATGGATTAAAGGAAGGAAAAGAGAAAGAAAGTGAAAGGAGGAAGGAAGGAGAAGTAAAAGAAGGTAGGAAATGAAAGGATGGATGAAAGGAAGCAAAAGAAGGAAATAAAGAAATGAAAGGAGGAAGGGGAGGAAAGGAGAGAGGAAAGTAAGGAGAAAGGAAGAAAAAGAGGGAGGGAGGGAGGATAAATAAAAGAAGGTAGGAAATGGAAAGATGGATGAAAGGAAGGAAAAAAAGGAAATAAAAAAGTAAAAGGGGGAGGGAAGGAAGGAAGGAAGGAAGGAAGGAAGGAAGAAAGGAAAAGTTCACTTTCCATCCAACGTTCCTGGGGATGTGGGGAAAGAGACAAGCCACATGGTTCAGCTACTCCAGAGACCACACAACCGAGCCAAACATCGCAGGCAGTTCTTCCTCCCCTTCCAGAGCCTAGTTCCCAATTCAGAGATGGGCCTCTCAATGCTGCTTGCTCTTTTACCCCAGAAACTCCTTCTAGCCTTCCGTTTGGGGGCGGAGGGGAGAGACGGAAAGCTTGGGAAATGCCGACTGAATGGGGAGGATCCCTGCCTTCCTCCTTACACAGGTGTCTCCCTGGGCATAGATAGCAAAGTTGCCTCTTTTCTTGAGGGCAAGTAGTGGAAATATGTCTGAAATTGTTTTCACTGGAGATTAAAACAATCCCCTCCGCCCCCAAGAGAGAGTGGACCCAAACCAAGTTGACTGTTAAAAGAACCTCCATTTTCCCAGGTTGTTTCTGATAGTAATTATTATTGCCATAACATTTTGCAATGATGGGGTGTTGTTTTTTTTGCGTTAGGACCCAACTGAGGAACATAATACTGGAGACAAACAGTATTTAAGCATCCCGCGCTGCTTCTATCCGTGTATAAAAATAGATTATTTGTCCCCACCGTGTATTTAAAGTCTAGCTCCTATAGACCTAACTCAGGCTCAAAATGGATCCTTTGAAGACGGCAAGAAAGAAGAAGGGAAATCTAACCTGCCTCTTTTTAGCCTCAGTATAACTCATAACTCTGAACCACCTTTCTGTCGTCCAAAATATTGTCCTGCTTTCTCCAACCTCATCGTCATGACACTTTTTCAAATCCTACCTGGTTCAAAGTGCAAGGGAACTGATCTCAAGCATCTGAGTTCTTAACAGGCGTCTTGAGGTTAATATCTCACAGTGTCCCATGTAAAGTGATTAGGCTGTCGCTCAAAAAGTATTTTCTAATTACTTGGAAGACCTGGCTCTGCTATACCCTGTAATTAAACGTGTCCAGGGTGTTGCATTTCAAATATTTTGCTGCAGGGAGGATCCTAAATTATTGACTTGAGCTTAAAATATCTTGAAGTAAACATAAGCTGTGCAAGGTATCAAATAACATTTCTTGTCACATAATGCTGACCACACTTTAACATTTCTATTTGTTGAAAATTACCTTGAAGCAGTGAATGCTCAATCGCAGGTTAAGAATCCAGGCAGACTTGCTAGATAAACTCCGAAGCAGATAATTTTAAAAGGAAAATGCTATAAGCAAAACAATAATTAAGATAGACACATGGTCTGGCTTAAATCCCAGTTAGATTCTCTTATCACCACAACAATATTCTATATAATCATAGAATATACTATAATAGAATATTATGCTCTATCAAATCTGGAGAAAAAAAAGAAACAGGGATAGATAATCTGGGGAGTCTGACAAAATCTGAATAGATTCTTCAAGCAAGCCATCCATTTGTATTTGTTTTTAAAAAAAAAGAAATTAGAGCAACAGTTTCATTTCCAACTCAAATTTGGAATCTGAAAGTACATATGTGTCTATTTTAACAAGATACAAGCTATTTCTACATCACGTACGTATGTATGTATGTATGTATGTATGTATGTATGTATGTATGTATGTGGGTATGTGTGGCAGCCAAAATAATAGTTTTGACAGTACTTATTTGATCTATTCTATCTGGACAGCAGGGAAGATTATTGTGAATAAACCCCGTATGTACAAAATGCAAACAATTATATTGATTTAAATATAATTAAATATTTACTTGTCCCGACTTCCTGATAATTTTGTTGCATATTTGTTTAAAACACACTGTTGCTTTTTTAAAGCCAGTTAAACCACACTGCTATGATTGAATCCAAGTGAATGTCCTAATGTAGTTCTTAAGAGTTGAACCAACAATGATGTCACATTATCCATCAAATAAACTCCTCTGACCTGTTTGGAAAATTAAACCACGATTTAAAAAAAAGAATATTTGAGATGGAAGCAAGATCCATACGTTAAGACACAATTGGGTTGGTGATCTATCTTTTAAAACTCGTCTCTCCTCTTACTGACGATTTTATAATCTGCCCACAATTGATCAAGACCTTGGGAAGAATGCTTTCTCTTTTTCTTCAAAGGCTCACATAAATGGACTTTGGAAAGTTCAGTCCTTTGCATTTCCATCAGCAGCAGCCCTCTATAAAAATATTTCTGTTTCAAGTTTTGAATATATTACTACAACCGTCCTAATGGAAATGTAGATTGCTGTACGTGTTTTGAGGCTTGGCTTCACTTACTTGGTGCTTAAGTATCAGGCAGCTGTTGGGAAGGAGGTAAGAAAGAACTAATGAAAGCAATCAGATAGGTTGGATGCCTGCTGGGTTTGTCTACCAGAAAATACATTTCCCTGGTTCTTATAAAACCTAAGTCACTTTGAAAAGTTAGCCAGCAAAAGAAAAATAATCCTGGAAGAGTTAACTAAATCTGACTGCAGGCTGATTTGTTTTGATCCAGTACTGAGTGAAGGATAGCTCTGAAAAGTTTCAGCCGACGAAGGTGGCAAAATCCAAAATTAACAACAAATCCGTCATTAAAAAGGAATGCCTTCCTGTGACCAAAAAAAAAACCGAGAAGGTTGTCTGCAAAGATTGACGTCTATTGCGGTTTTCAGAGTTGCAGGAAAACCTCCTAGAATTCTCTCGACTTCCTATGCTCATCGGCTAATCGAGATTTAAAAAGAGAAAAGTTCACATCTAGGACTTGATTTGTAGGATTTTGGAAACAGAATACTCATCTGAAGAATAGTGGTCTAACCCACTCCCAAACACTTGTAGCGTAGCTATTGCCAGTCGGAGATTTCTAGAGCAACAAGTTACTTTAAACGTATAAATAACTTGTCTTCACTACGCTGGTTCAGCCGTGCAGAGCCCAAATTCAATCATCTTTACGAATTAATACTCTGAGCTAGTGACGGAAAGAGATGAAATTTGAATTCCATAAAACATAACAATAATATAACAACTTATCTTGGGTGCTTTAAACATCTCCTTTTATTTCCCTACCCCCGTGGATGTAACTCAAGCTATTCCTCCTTCCATCAAACTGTTTCTTTCTCTCTGTCTCTCTCTCTGTCTCTCTCTGTCTCTCTCTCTGTCTCTCTCTCTCTCTCTCTCTCTCTCTCTCTCTCTCTCTCTCTCTCTCTCTCTCTCTCACACACACACACACACACACAGAGAGAGAGAGAGAGAGAGAGAGAGAGAGAGAGAGAGAGAGAGAGAGAGAGAGATCTTTTGTAGAGTTAAAAGACTGGTCAATTGGTTAAAATTCAATAAATTGGCTGCTGCAATTTTTCAGGATGTCCTATCAGCTTCTGAATGTCCTCTCCTCCCATACAGTGGTGAAAACTTTTTTTTTGTTGGTTTGGTTATATTTTTTAATCTAAGCAAATCAACAAAAAATTATGTTGAAAATTATGTCAGCACTATATGGAAAGAAAGGACATTCAGAAGCTGATTTTTCAAATCCTGAAAAATTACAGCAGTCAATTTATTGAATTGCAAAATAGAAAGCAATGCTACTTGTTATCTTAGTGCATCATAATTCATATCACTTTTTGTCTTAGCGCACACAAATACATACAGTGTTCAACTCTGCTGCGTGACAGCAAGTTTCTTTAAGTCCTGGGATCAATTTATGATTTATTTGTAGAATGGTAATGTTGCCTCAGTCACAAACCCAACATAATAACCTTAAACATCTTCCTCTTCCATGAATGTCAACATCTGCTATTCCATTTTCCAAGCCACCTCATTCTTTATTTCTTATCATTCTTCATATTTCATGTTTCTATGTATTCCAATATTCAAGGTACCTGCCAAATATCAAATGATATAGCAATTTCATAAATAAGCAGGCTATTCAAAAGTCCATAACAAACCTTTTGTGGCACTTTGATCTTGAATACCTTACTTAAGGGTAATTTTTCCCTTGTGAAGTTTCCATTTTAGGAACGAAATGTCCACATTGCATTGAAGTAAACAGAAATTGTTTCCGGAGCTCAGCATTCTGGTTTCCTTCCCCAAAATAAGAGACCTGCAAAAAAATCAACAAAGGTGATTTCCAATCACAGGTGATATCTTACAGATACAAGCAATTTTTCCCCCTTGAGAAATATTCCCCAGCAATTGAGGGGAACAATCTGAATTTTAAATTTTGTTTCTTACCTGGATTAGCCCCAAAACTAGTTAATCCCTCTCGCATCTCTTCCAGTTAATTACTTCCAGGTTGACTCTCCAGAGTGAATCTGTTGTGTTAGAATGAATGCCTTTAAAAAGTGGTCACAGACAACCCCATTTTAATATCAAGGCTATTTTCAGTAAGGGATAAGAATTATCCTTAGGTTTTCACAAAAAAAAAATAAAAAGTTCTCAGATGCAAGAGCCTTATTAACTATGTAATACAGAAAATAGATTTTAAGAAGAACATAATAGGAAGAATTCCAGATTCCTGATTACCCAAACTATGTACAGATTTTAAAGAGTGAGAAAGAGAAACTTCCCCAGGACCAGAAATCACTACAAAGAGGCATGAAACAACAACACAAAAAAATTCGTGGGGGGGGGAGGTTATTTGTAGACAAACATCTCAATCTCAAATCGCTTTCAAATTGCTATATACAATGAAAGGGCATTTTGTTTTTTAATTGTTGTTTGGCTAAATAAGTTGGGATTTTCTACTGTGACTTCTCAGTTTTTCACAAATTAAATATTTTCCCGTTTCATCTGTCTTCCTTTGGCTATTCTTTTTTTTCCCCATTTCCACTTTCCTGGTCCACACCAATGGTTTGGCTCCTGTTTGCACTTATGCAAAACTGAGAGGGAAAATATTTTTTGCATACTATTAAGAATCAAAATGAGGATTATTTAGAACCTGTCCGTGTATTCTTATTAGTAATATATAAGAGCAAATTCAGCTTTAGAAGACATATTATTATGCAAATGGAATTAGTGGCAAGTTATATCCAAAATAATGCCACAAATAATGCTGTGGTATGGGGGCCGTATCAAATTTTTCAGGTTTCAATTTCCAAACATTAGGGGTGCTCAAAGGTTGGGGCATGCCTTGGAGATTGTAAAGGTATTTTGGTTACTTTAGTATAATTTAGATGTGCTTGGTAAATAACTATATAAATATCATAACTTTTTAATATTTTGTTTGTTTCATTTGGTCTCTGGGGAAAAAATGTTCCTACAATCTCATCTTTTCATAAGGGTAAACATTTTCGAGTTAAACCTGAGATTTAACGCGAAAATGAAGACAGGATAATGTCTGCTTCTGTATTTAAGTAGTATAACTAGAGGCAGCTATTAGAGGCAACTTTCCCCCCAATCCCCCTAAAAGAAAAGTAAATAGAGGGAGGGAGGGAGGGAGGAAGGAAGGAAGGAAGGAAGGAAGGAAGGAAGGAGAGGAGGAAAGGAGGAGAAACCTTGGATTTTTCAAACCTATGATTAGGATGATCTATAAGAACCTAATGTCTTCTAAAATGCCATTTCCTCAAAGAGCGGGTAACATTTTGTTAACTGCACAACCGCACAGCCTGCGCCTTTCCCTCGAGCTGCTCCTTCTGTGCCTGCTCAACTTCTGCCAGTCATTTTTAAGGGCTCTGCTTAAACTTTCCTGTGTTGTTTCTTGGATTTAGAAAGGCTAATCCTCATAGACACAACAGCTTCTGTTGTGATGATAAACTCCAGCAGCTCAAGTATTAAAAGACACCTCGAAAGGGAAAGGGGTCTCTACTCTAGACTTCCCACCAATGTAGCTAATTCTCTTAAACTTCTTTGGATTTACACCTTGGCAATTACTGGGAGACACAAGAATCCCTGGCCCTCATTAACCGTCTGATTTCAGTCCCAACGACCTCGCTAGATAATCAATTTTTATGGTCTCTTTAATGCTCCTTTCCAGCTGTTTCGGAAAGGAATTCTAACAAGGGCTTGGGCACCACTGGGCTGGGAATAAAACTGATTTGGACACTCTGTGTTTCTGTTTAACTCGCAGGATTTTCCGTCCTCTTAGTCACTGCTCATATTTTAATACAGAATCTGAACTCTTCCATCGTGTTCAATTAGAAAAGGTGCTTTGGCCTTTGGCTCCATTCAAAGGAGACTTCTGCCTGGGTAACATTTCAGAACTGGTGCAAAGCATCCGAGGGCATTTACACCTTTGGTGAGGCGGGATGGGAAGATCAGATGCTGCTGGTTTCATTCAAAACGAAATTGAGTTGGTTTGGTCACGATCATTCCTGGAGTAGTTCCTTCAAATTAATGGGATAAATTAATTGTGAAGATTAATTTTCCCTGCAAATCTGGACCCAACCATTTGGCTTGGCTGGCTGAAGGGACCTTCAGTTGCCTCAATCCAACTGAAAGCAAAAGAAGACCCCCACCTACATCCATCTTCATAAATCTCTGGGTGGAAAACAGTTTTTTTGTTCCTCCAGGGCGTCTGTAATCACCTGTCTCTTACCAGGGAGCAACTGGGTTTTCATATCCATCGCAGCTCTTGATCCTATGGATCTTCTGGTGCCTCCAATGAAATGTCCCCAATTAAATGGATGGGATATGGTGCTAATCGCTATCAAATGCAACTCAGATCTTTTAATGACACTTAAAAGTATGTACATTGTCACTTAGGAGTGGGGGAAGAAAGCTCCCCCCCCCTATTTGGGATAGAATATTCAATATCGAACTGAATGGAACCGACTAAACGCCATTGAAGTTGCATGTAATCTAAGTTTGACGCTGCAAGCTGTAGTCCAAGAGAAGTAACTTTTTTTTATTAGGCATGGGATGAAATTGGAGAGAAAGGAAAAGCAGCTAAAAGGTGTCCCTCTGGTGCTGGAAAGGAATGTCTGCAGCGAGTAATATACACATTTCTCAATCTTTCTCCGCTGGTTCATTTCCCAGCAGAACCACATCCTGGAGATTGAGCCTCTAGATATATACACGAAGGCAGACATTTCCCCACGTTTGGTATGGTGCATTTTGTACTTCTGGGTAAACACATGAACACTCTGCTAGAAATCCACCGCGATAGGGGGCTTTCCTGAAAGAGCGTGCTTAGGATTGCCCTGCAAAACAGCAATGCCAAACCAATTGCGCTGCAAACCTTCAATTTTTGCCGTCTTTAGAATACTGCTGTTTGTGTGTCTTTGGGGTGTGTGTGTGTGTGTCTGGCTGTTAAAATGGGCTCCGTTCTTTACTCTCCAGGGGGATTCCTCCTGCTAATTCTCTTTGCAGAAATTTCCGTTTTTATATTCCTGGCTATTGTTTCACAAAATAGTGTATGGTAACAGAAGTTTGTGTGTGGTATATTAAGAACTATCACTTGCCCAAAAGCAAGTTTTTACCTCTGCCCTTTCTTTACCAAACACACACGTGGGAGTGGAGGGGGGGGGAAGAGAACATTCCTCATCACCCCCACCCCAAAAATCAAATTGTCTCAAAATTTAGCTGATGTACTTCTAGTCTAATGCTTCTCTCCTAAACGCAGGTATTTGAACCACTAGCATACGGAAATTCAAGGCAATGATTTCATACCTTTGAAAACATTTTCTGACTAGCAGTAGTGACTCACTGTCACCAACCATTTCTGTGGTGATTTTTAAAAAAAACTTGGTAGATAGGTGGCTTGTAAGGTGAGGAAATGGCCTTTCTCTAGGATTGGTTTCTGTTTTGCAAATTTGAATGAGGCTTCTCTTTGAATAAATATGTATAGCAGTGTATTGTAACTCTGATACATTCCCCTGTTACTAATACTGCCCGTATTCCAGTTATAATATGGTTAGTTTTTTATTATTTTTGCACTGTTCAGCTAATCCATGTAGGGTTTTCATTTCATTTCCTGAAATCTTCCCCATTGTGATTCAGCTTCCCATAGTCTAACTATGTAAGAGGTGGAAATTTGACTTCCCTCGTTGCCCTAAAATATTTGTATTATGTATGATCATAAACAGCGCTGAAAGACCCTTTTGGTGAAATTAATATTTACTTTTAAGAAAATATCTCCAGGACTGACTGGACAGTTAGAAAACCAAGCTGTTTCTCAAAACAAGATAAACATCGATGGTTTTTAATTTTAACTCGGACTGGAAGTGGGACCCAGAGTCTTTTTATAATAACAGCGTTCTGATTCACTTCTGATTAATCAGACACGGGCTGAGTTGCTAGCATCTGGCTTTCTCCAATGAACCAAAACAACTTATATTGCTTTTTGTGATACAAATAAGGTGGACATAAAATAGAGTAAGAGAAACTTTTATCTGGAAAACATTATTTTACAATACAAGCGGAGCTTCGGAGGCCCTTTCTGCCGGAAGGCTGGAATGACCAGTCATGGCGGTACCAATAAGTGCTCCCTCCGCCTCGGTTTCCCTTTCGCGGCTTTCACACATTCTGGGTTTGTTGCCCCTGTGAATTCCGCTCGCCCGGATCTGCTGCTTGCCCAAAGGGCAACGGCTCGCCGAGAAGGTCCCAGTTTAGCCCAGCCGTGGGGTGGAAAAGTCTGGAGAGAAACAGTTGCTGAAACCGACTAGGCATTTATTAGACCCGACGGCTCATTCACGGCAAGTGTGTGTGTGTGTGTGTGTGTGTGTGTGTGTGTGTATTTCCCCTACACACACACACACACACACACACACACACACACACTTCCGCTAGAAGCGCCTTTTGGCGGTGGGAGGTGAGGGGGGGGGTGTGAAGACGGGGCCCGGCAACCCCTGCGCTCTTTTCACCAGCTCAGAGATCTGATCCAGCGCATCTCCAGCAATCCGCCCTCGATTTCGAGGCGGGGATCATTCAAAGCCTACCAGTTCACACGCCGGGGCTGGGCTGATCGAAGCTTCAAAGCTTGGTGCCTTGAAAAGCTTGCAGCCCTGCTGGAGATTTAGTTGAGCGGGGAGGGCGTTGGGGGGCGCATCGCAACACTGATCTGCACGGGGGGGGGGGGAGGGAAGGGATTTGGCCCGCATCGCTGCTCACTTCCCACCTTTCAAAGTCCAGGACAAGCCGCGGGTCTTCCGGAGTGGGGGGGAGGCGGATAGGAGGCGCGGTGACATCCCACCCACCCCCACCCCATCCCCCGCATCCATGGCAGCCCCCTTGGCTTCCTCGGAAAGAGATGGGGCGCCTATCAGTAACTACCTGTAGCGATTGTAACACAGCAATTGACAACCGGGTGCGTCTCTGTGTGTGTGTTTGTGTGTGATGGGTAGTCAATCCCACTGTAGCGCGGTCCTGAAAACAATTGCGATTTGTTTATTTCTTTATATTTCATGTTTCTTAATCTATGATCTGGAAGAAACCGTGAAAATAGCATCCTGAACGGAAGGTGGGGGGAGCAAAAACAAAACCTGTTTTCAAAAAAAAAGAGTCATTCCTGCGGATTTCAGTTGCGTTTTAGCAGATCCTAAGCCTGGTTTCCCCAAACAAGGTCCCCAAACAATTTTCCCTAACCTCTATTTGGGGCAATCGCCTTGTTTTAACAGACCCTCGCCGGTCTAGTCACTTTGCGGTTTGTTTGGTGGGTTGTTGTTGTTGTTGTTGTTGTTTTGAAAGGATGGGTGCGAGTCCTTGAAAAGGCAGGCGCAACTTGCGCGGAAGTCTCTCTTAGCAGCCTCCCGTTCGCACCTCCGGTGAAAACGGCGGCGCTAAAAAAAGTTGAAGCGCTTTCCTTTCCGAAGAAGCAAACCAAGATCCGCGGGGCAGTAAATAGCAGCACTGAGTTCCAAAAAAGCGTTTTTGTCCAGGAAGGGTGACAACAGGGTAGCCTGGACTCAACTCTCACTTCAATCCGGCCCGTCCCATGGGCGTGGGGGCGGCTGCTTCTACCCCAGTGGACCGAAAGGGCGAAGTGGTGCTCCCCGGGCAAACGAGCAGAAGTTCTCGCCACCGGGATGCAGAAACGCCACATTAGACACCACCAGCCTGGCCGTGCCCAGAAGGATTCCGAGTCCCATCATCCCTTTCCTGGGAGTGAGAGTGCTGTCGTCCAACTTCTCTGCTGGGCGCCCAAGTGGGGCCGAGGCACACACCACTCCTGTAAGGCCGCTGAATTTTGGGAAGAGGGTGGATAGAGGCAGACACAACACACACACTCACACACACACACACACACACACACACACACACACCACCACCACCACAGCAGCTGCATTTCAGATTCGACTCCACTTTCTTCCCTTTTCTTGCAATTCATTCATTGTGGACCTCTGTACCTATCCAGATACTCAGTACAATGGAGGGCGATGATGATGATGATGAAGGCGATGAGGATGGTAGTGGTCAGAAAGAGGATTAGACTGGATTTGGCATTTTTATAGAGCCATGGAGTCCTTCCCAAGGATCTGGGATAGGCAGAGGTTGTTTGATAATATTAAATGTACAGTGACGGATAAAAACTGCCTTTTGTAAATGGACTAATCAATGCCGTGTTCAAGTGGTGCTCCAGATGTTTTGGGACTGCATCCCAAATGCCTACCATCTTTTGTGGTTTTCTTTTGCCACAGTCATTCTACTTTTATTTTCAGGCCCTTGTATTTTGTGACTTTCCCCCAGTTCTTCTCTTCTGCTGTCCCTAGGTACCAGCATGTTCATTTTTCAGACTTTTTTTTTTTTTTTTTTTTGGTACAATTAAGCTGGCTGTGTTACGTGGCAAATGGTCCTGTTTAAATTTTAAAGTCTCAGAGCATTTTAGCTTTATTTCCTATTTTATTTCTCTATTTTATATATATTATGTGTTGTTTGATGGTGTTAAAACTATTGTCACAGAATGTAAGCTGCTCCAAATAAAAATTGCCTTTTGCAATTGATTGTTACTGATTTTGTCAATGCCAATGGATTATTGTTATAATTATTATTTTGATTAGCAATCATTTTCAAAGGATTAAAAAAAATAACGAAGGCAAAGAAATGATAGACCTGAAAGAAGAGCAACGGAGAGAACGTATATATAAAATAAATGTACATCAAAATTATTCAGTATATTTCCCTATACTTTTCCATTCTGGCACACCAACTTGTTTACATCACGGGAGTTGCTTCATATGTTGCTTTCTATTTTGTTTTTAAATTATCACCTCTTTCTTTTGCAGAATTACATTGCTTTTATCACACTTTTATGGGTCTTTAACCTCCAATTCTTTTATTTGCAATTTGACACTCATTACTTCTCTGTGTATCACCTCAACATACTGTTTTATTCTGGACACTTGTTTTTATAATCAGTTCAAATTAATTCTTGACCTTATTTTTTTAACTACACGTATTTTAATGGCCCCATTCCCATTTCATTCAGCTTAGACTCATGTTTCTGCTGGAAAACTTTCACTTCCGTATAACAAAGTGGGCAGAATAACATTCTTCTTTCCACTCCACTTCTTTTAACATCGGTACCGCTACAGAAAAACAGAACAAATGAGTTGGAAGGGACCTTGGAGGTCTCTTAGTCCAGCCCCCTGCTCAAGCAGGAAACACTATCCCATTTCAGACAAATGGCTGTCCAATCTCTTCTTAAAAACATTCAATGTCAGAGCAAATATTCCTGAAACATTTTATCTCTGAATGCATAAACAACCAAGGTATGTTACACACCTGTCTTATTCCTGGATGAATTTGAACATTTGCAAAGCATTCTGATCACACTGGTACTTCCATCATATCTTGTTCTTGCCACATTCAGCAACCAAACTTCAGTTCAAACATTCCATAATTCAAGGCAAGTTCACATTATGAACTCTCTCTAAATGTATAATAAAATAACAAATGTACAATAAATGTTTATCTCAATGACTATCTATTCCCTGCCCAAATAAAGCTGTACTGTATTTTGCTGAATTTTTTTTCCATTGTCACAATTCTTTCAATCACCATTCTGCTAAATACCTTCCTAGATACACCTTCCGAACTAATCATCCTGTCCCTTAGCATTCATTCTTGGTACCTTTTCTTTTTAATATGGAAAATATAAAATAATGGCATTTCTACTATCATCAAACATGGATGAAGCCTTCATGCAGCCTTAGACAATCCAGCCAGTCACTGCACAAGCAAACCATATCCATGGTTCAACTAAACCATCTACACCTGCAGCATTAACATTTTGCAACATTCCCGCAGCATACATCACTTCCCTCTCTTTACTCTTTTCTTGACACTGCAAAGTTTGTATGGTAGAATGCTGAGTTTGTTTCAATGTCACTCTTTGATATAATGCAATCATGCACATACGAAACTTTAAACATTGTTTTTATCTCACATCAGTTTAGGATGATGTCTAATCACTACTGGAGGTTTCTTGTTTAGCTTTTTACAACCACTTCCAATGCAAATCTTTATATTTAACAAGTCTCATTTTTGACACTACCTAAAATCTGACTGCATTCAAAATCTCTCATAATTTTGTATTCTTCATGAATAGTTTTAGCCTCTTACCATAAACATTTAATGAGTTATGCTTGTGTGTTGGCACTCTTTCATTCTTTTACATGTGTGCATATGAATAGACTACTTAAATCATGTACAAAATAGATGTATATTTTTCTGAGCAAATCTCACCAGAAACTACTTTATTTATTCTTGGGTGTCTTTTTTCCTTTTAAAAATAATAATAATCCCTTTTCACATTCCCACCTATCTATTCCAAACAATTAACAGAATAATCCTTCTGCCTTGCATTAAGTTTGTTTAGAGTATTCTAAATTTTTCTCCCAACATTCAACTTTACTTCCTCCATTATTATCATTTATTGGTGTACAACATGCATCACTGATCTTTGGATTCTTAGTTTCATATACATCCATAAGAAGTAATGTCACCCATTTATATTTTCTGATGTACATGTTACCACTTTCATTTATAATTAAATCTACACTGTCACTTCATTTTCATATATTCATCAGTTCCACTCCACAAAAACAAGATCCCAACATCTTCATTCATATCTATTAAAGACTTCTACTTTCTCTTATTTCATATGCTCCTTCCTTCTTTCCTCCTTTTTTTCTTTCTTTCTTTCTTTCTTTTTCTTCTTTTCACATGCCATCACCAGATGGATCCATAGATCCTGACCTGCACCATCCACCGTTTCTTTGATCCACTTTTCAATAACATTGATTAATAAGATATATCATAGATTATCAGTCTTGCTCACATCAGTGTCACCTGCAGCATTCTCTACTAATGGCAAGGACATTTGGGGGCACAAATGTAGCCAAAGGCCATTTTAGCCCAAGGTTTTGTATTACAATTCCAGGCAAGCTATGTTCCCTAATCTAGAATCCACCTAGAAGGACAACACATTGCTGCCTTCATCACACCTCCTAGGAGATATATTCAGTATATAGACACATTCAGGATTAGGCCACACTGCTTTACATATTTTGCAGATAAATGCTTTTGTCTGCTTGCCTTGATATTTTTGAGAAAAGCATTTATCTTGTCCAGTGTCTTGGCTGCTGGGTGTCAATGAAATGCCTCTTCCTAGCTCAGCTCAACCTGTCACCCTTTTTAATTAAAGCATTCCAAATTCTCTTTTCAAGAGAAACGTCTGAACAAACACACAGCCTAAATGCCGACAGCAGCGGGCTGGATCCTCCAGCACTATTGTGGCTGTTTTAAAGCATTTCCCCCTGTCCTGGTGGTGACCATCCCAAAAGGAAATTGCTTTTACTTGTAAAGGAAACTTTCAAAGGCTGGGGCAAATCTCCTTAAGAGAAAGAGGTCATAGGGTTAGAGGGCGGATTACAGTCCCCCCCACAAAAAAAAAACCCTTCAAAATTCAGGGCAGGACTTCTAACATCTGGAACAAGGAGTGAGAAAAGCTGCAGCTGGGGGCAGAAGTGGAGAGCTTCTCTGGGCATTAAACATTTCAAATGGCCACTGGCAAAGGTTAAGGATGAGTTGCTGGAAAATTTGTCCTTGGTTTCCAACATCTTCCTAGGAAACCTGTCACGTGTCACTGGGTGCTGGAACAAAGGGGATTTGACAGCAGCCACAACACCCACCCACACTTACAAAATGGGGATTTGCTAAAAAAAAAAGGGGGGGGGGTTTCTCCACTAAAACCTGGAGAATTCCCTTTGAAGAGGCTCTGTTGCCCCCACTAGGAAGTTCCACTTCCTGAGCCCCCTCCCCCCACCTCCACATAGGAAGGCTGGGTTGGGAATTTTGTTCCTCTGAAACACAAGGGAAGTGCAAGGAATCTGCAGGGAGGTGTCAGAACAAAAGGGAGGCCTTGGTTTGTCTCACTCCCTTTCAAGGCAGTTGGGAGTTTTAATAGGCTGGGCATCGATCCTCATCCAGTATCCTTCAGTGGGTGGGTTTTGTGCAACAATCTAATTAAGGTGCATTGTAGCTTTTTTTCTGGCCCTTAGCTGGTGTGCTTTGAAGGTGGTGCGTCGAAAAGGGCCCCCCCACCAGGGCTTCCAAGCGGGGGCAGCTTAGCCATTTAGCCCAACCAAAACATCCACCTACTGTTATCCCAGGTTCCCAGCGTGTGCAGAGAAGGACTGTCACCTCCATCTCAAGCCTTCAAGGTCAGCCACAACAGGGAGACGTCTTCTGCAGAACTCCAGTTGTTTGTGGGTAGTTTTGCTGTCTGGATAAGCCCTGCACTGAGATTCGGGGCGTCATTTTCCCTACCTTCTAGAACAAAATGACAGATGGGGCATTGGAGGGGAGCTGTGAGCTACAGATGCAAGGAAAGAAACAAATCAAAAGGATAAAGAAGAAGGAAGGGGGCGATGGGTTAAAATTCTGGTTTCGTTCACATTGTTTTTCTTTTAGCAATCCTCTAATCCAGGCCAAAATTTCATCAAGTTGCCAATTGAAACAAAAAATATATCACGCAGGGCAGCCTGGCACAACTTGGGAAGAACACAGGGTGGTTTCAGTAGCAGCCCCAAGGTCTGTTACTTACGTGCAATTGGTTCAATAATTTCCACATATGTAGGTCCTTAAACCTGTAGCTGCCATATATATAGCTGCTATGGTGGCATGGTGGTTAAAATGCAGTACTGCAGGCTGACTCTGCCCACTACCAGGAGTTCAATCCTGACTGGCTGGACTCAGCCTTCCATCCTTCCGAGTCAGTAAAATGAGGACCCAGATTGTTGGGGGCAAAAGGTTGATATATGTAAACCACTTAGAGAGTGCTATAAAGCACTGTGGAGGCAGTATATAAGTGCCATTGTTATTCTATTGCTATGTTGGCTTTATCAGTTACAGGAAGTCCTCAACTTACAACCATTTGTTCAGTGAGCACTTGAGGTTACAAAATGTTCGGTCCCAGCCTTAGGAGAACCAAGAAACAGACTCCTTGTCCCGAAAACTCCCTCTTTATTTAGCTACTGTGAATTCATGGCATTCACAGAATGGCATTTTTGCCTGGCTCAGAAAAGTCCAGGCAATAATCCTTCCAAGAGTTAATTGCAGTAACAGACCTTATCAGCTCCTTGGATAATTGCCAGGCCGAGAGCTTTCAGTTGCAAAGCTGTAAATTAATTCCTGGAAAGCAGTCTCTGAGGCATGAACCACAATAAACAAATCTTCCGAAAGAAATACGAACTGTTGTCTCCTCCAACCATCACTCCCCTTTTGCTTCCATATATTCTTCAGCCAGGGAGGGGCCATTCAGTATCCACATGTGCCTTCCTTCTCGAGTTGGCTCCCGTTCCTCAGTTGTTCTCTTCTCCTGGCAGCTCTGTGCATACGGGCATCTGGAACAGGCCCCAGCTGTTCTTCTTCCCCACTTATCTCTGACTCCGAAGGCAACAGGGAAATGTTGGACGACCCTGGCTCTATCTCAGCTTCCAATGCAGAGCATCCATCAAAACCTTCCCCAGACTCCAGGACTGGCCCAAGTTCCTCCCCAACCTCCTCATCATCCCAGTCTGCCGCCAGCTCTGGCCAGATGATTTTTGGGTTTCTGCCATGAACGGGGGGGGGGGAGGAGGACATGCAGTGTGTGTGTGAGCATGTGTGGGAGGACGGGGGCTGCACGTGCATGCACGGAGGGCAGGAGGAGCGCAGGGGATTCGGGGTCCCTAGAGCCCATTTTTATCCTAAAAGGAGATGTACTAGGCCCAAAATGGAGCACCGAGGGGGAGGGTCATGCAAGCATGCACAGGAAGAGCACACGGGTCAAGCGTACAAGCATGGTGGGGTAGGGAGAGTGCAGGGGGTCACATGTGCACACTCAGGGTGCAGGGAGAATGCAGGGGGGGGGTCACACATGCATACATAGGGGGCAGGGAGATTTCAGGAGGTCGCACATGCATGCACAGGGATGCGAATCAATCAAGGGGGAGGTTGCTTGTGCATTGCATTATGGCACACGACAACAAAAAGGTTAGCCATCACTGGCTTAAGTTATCCTACTTTATTTTCACCAGGCACCAGAAAGTAGCCTCCAGACAGGGAGGAGTCGGAGAGTTCTTCAGTTGTGCAGAAAGATTAATAAAAAATAAAAAAATGAAATGACCAGATAACCCCAAGTTAAGGGGTCTAGGACAATTTGCATGGCAAATTTGCAAAAGCCAACTCATGTAGGGATAATTCACCCCAGACCAAGTGTTACTTTAATATTGAAGAAATGGTGGAATAGAATCATTAAAGAAAGGATGCCAAAGTAGGGACAAAATGAAATGTGAATGACGAAATAAAATAAATTTTTAATTCTTTTGAATAAGTACATTGAAAATTCTCCTGTGGTGAGTTGGTCAAAATGAGTTTGCGGTGGCATGTTGTCCCATTCTAAAGCTAAGACAGGTGCCTAGCAAATGAGGATGCATGTTTTCCATAAAATTTGATTCTGCACAATGAATTTGGACTGGATTTTGGTTAGCCTTAAGGTCCAAAAGGATCCATAACAGAGAAGAAACTTCTAAAGCACTTGTGGATAGGAATGAAAATAGATTAGGTTAGGTTAGGTTAGGTTAGGTTAGGTTAGGTTAGGTTAGGTTAGGTTAGGTTAGGTTAGGTTAGCTTAGCTTAGCTTAGATTAGATTAGATTAGATTAGATTAGATTAGATTAGATTAGAGAGTATCTGAACAGATTGTGGAAATGTACCTTCAAACACTCTCCTTCAAGTGCTTGCTCTAATAAACCAGCAACAAAGTTATTATGTATTTTTTTTAATATATTTTTATTATTTACATATAAGTATATTGAACACACAGTGTGGTTGTCCTGGCATTTTACTTGCCATAAAAACCAAAGTGAAAACAAATAACATATTTGCTACTTAAACAGTGCTAGTATCAGTGACGTGCGGTGAGGATTATGGTTGGTGAGGCAAGAGCGCGGCAGTGGCAAGAAGCAATGTCCCCGCCGCTGTGTCCGACAGGCATCTCCTGTTTATGTCCGCCATAAACGCAAGATGCCTGTTGGACGCAGTGGTGGGGACGGAGGAGGCGGCAGGGCAAGGCAGCAGCCGGAGAAGAAAGGGGAGAGGAGGAGGAGGAAAGGGAGAGGGGAGCAGGACGGGCTCCCGGTGCAGGGGAGAAGAGAAAGGGTAGGGGGCACAGCAGGCAAAAGAAAGAAAGCGCCAGCCTGCCAGCAGAGGCGAAAAGACCCGCTTCTGCTGGTGGGCTGCCCCTCTCTTCTCAAACAAGGCTGCCCTCCCTGCCTCTGCCCCTTCCCTCTCTTCTCAAACAAACTCTCTCTCAAATTGAGAGAGAGTTTGTTTGAGTGAAGTGAAGAAAGAAACACACGTACGCACACACACACACACACACACAAATATTACTCAAAATAAAAAAAATTACTTACAAATTAAATTACAATAATTTTGAATTCCTTCCCCCTCCCTCCGTCTGACCCACATACCTTTTCCAGCTGTATCACAGAGGATTTCTCTCCTCTTGTCCACCCGCCATGATGAAAATGTAAAAAATGTAAAAAGAAAAATGCTGCTGCCAGAGCAGGAGGAGGAGAGAGAACCACATGCCTCCTTTGCATAAGGAATTTTTCACCTTTTAACCCTTGCTTAACTCTGCTCAAGTGATCATAACGATAGTCTAAAGGAGGCACGTGGTTCTCCCGCCCCCTCCTGCAGTTAATCACCAAGCAGAGTCATCCACTGTGACTCTGGCAGCAACTACCTCTGCCTTCTTCCTTTTAATTTTCTTTTCTTTTCAGGATGACACTGGTGAGGCCCTGCCTCCCCTACCTCCCCTGACTGCATGTCCCTGACTAGTATTGTACAATTATTTTTGACCATGCTATTCATTCTAATACTACGATGCATATATCGATTCCCCCTAATTTTTTTGTATTCCGACTTCCACCTCGTGCTCCTAACCATTGATAGAATCTGTTCCATGTGTCATAATATTCTGTCTCTTCTGCAGCAAAGTTTTTATGTATTTGATTCTCTTCCAAAGCAATAATCCCAGATTTATCTTAAGCAGTACTACTCTTTCTCCATCTTTGTTTCTCCCCATCTTTACTTTCAGATAACCAGAAAAAAAGAATTGATTAGGAAATCCAGCCATTACACATAAAGAAGGAGGGCAGAAGACAAAGGATTCTTAAGATGCAAAGCTATCTAGTTGTGGTATGAAGAATATGACCAACTGAATGAAGTGCTCATAACTCTCTTGGGCTGATGAGGATAAATATGAGCATCTTTTACAGGCAGATGTTATGGAAAAGAGCTGGTGGTCAGAATTTGCAATAGATGAAGGAGAATGAAATGGAGTGGAACAGAACAGAACAGCTTATTGGTCAAGTATGATTAGACACACAAGGAATTTGTCTCCAATGTATATCTCTCAATGTACATACAAACAACAAGGTAATATAATCAGTGTACAAAGATGCAAATAACCAGTGGTGGGATTCAATTTGTTTTACTACCGGTTCTGTGTGCATAGCTTGGCATGGCTTGGTGGGCGTGGCAAGAGAAGGATACTGTAAAACTTCCATTCCCGCCCCACTCCAGGGGAAGGTTACTGCAAAATCCCCATTCCCTCCCAATCAGCTGGGACTCTGGAGGCAGAGAATAGATGGGGAGGGGCCAGTCAGGGGTCGTATTTACCAGTTCTCTGAACTACTCAAAATTTCCGCTACCATTTCTCCAGAACTGGTCCGAACCTGCTGAATAATACCACCTCTGCAAATAACATGTAAATCAGTGGTGAAATTTTTTTTTTTTTACTATGAGTTCTGTAGGCGTGGCTTGGTGGACGTGGCTTGGAAGGGTCATGTGACTGGGGGATCAAAAGACAGAAACTCACTTTAACAATGTCCTGCTAGAGCAGGGTTGGACTAGATGACCTCCAGGTCCCTTCCAGCCCTGGATTATCCTTTGAGGCTGTGTTGTGCCAGGTTTGTAGTCCTTCCTTCCTCTCCTTTGTCTCTTCCTCCCTCCCTTTCTTTCTTTTTTCTTTCTTTCTCCCTGCTCTCTCTCTCTTTCTTTTCCTTCCTTCCTTCCTTTCTCAGCACCCCCCACCCCCCATTTTTTGGCCTAGCAGGTTCCAGGAAAAACGGAACCCCCCACCCTCATGTTTCCGGTCTTTCTGTAATTAAAAAATGCTTTAAAAGTTTTTTAAAGAAAGAAAGTTCCAAAGATCAGCTGTGCGAGGTACGATTGTTGGAATGTTTTTTTAAAAACTTTTTTCACTATTTTTTACTACCGGTTCTGTGCATTTCACCCCTGATGTAGATACAAATAACCTTCATGATTTCATGAAGGGAAGGGACAGGAAGTGCTAGGTCAGAAAGATTATTTTTAACTAGGTGATGCTTAATTACAAAGAAGACTTTTGCCATAGAGGGAAGCATTGCATAAATTGTGATCACCCAAAATATTGTTTGGATAGGCCACAGAACAGGTAAATAATGATTGGCAGCTGCTCTTCATCCAACCATAATATATCCAGGTGTAAAGGTGTAAAATCTCAGCTGTAGAGATTTTGGCAAGCACAACCATCAGGAAATGTACAGTATGTGTGTGCTCTGCACCAGATGAAAGCTATTCTCATACAATATTTATTAAAATCTGTTTTGAGGAGAAAATGTGAATCTTTCCATCCTCAAACAAAACGCAGTTGTAGAATTTAATCAAGTTAGCTTGGGTTGTCCATATGTGTGTAGAGAGAGAGAAAGATTAAGAGAGGCGAGGGAGGGAGAGGAGAAGGAGGGAGGGAGAGAGGAAGGGAGGGAGGTGTTTAAAAATAAAATTTTGCTCCAGTGTCAATGATATTATTTCAATAAATTCTTTCTGTCTAGTGATTCACACTATACTTTTGTCAACAGCGAGGTGATTTAAAATATAATTGCATTCAAATCAGCTCTTTGCTTTGGAGAGAAATTTGTATCTAAGCTTTAATCTGCTGATAGCAGCTGCTTCTATATGGCGCCTAGTCTTTTTCCAGCATTGAAAAAGGTGAGATACTTGTTCCTTATCTTTTTAAATGCTTCTTTCACACCTCGGTTTATGACTGAAATCTCTCCCAATACTGTTAATCATGAAAATGAGTTTGCCATTCAAAACCTTGATTTTCTTTTAATAAAAAGTCGATATAGTGTTATTCAAGTTACCAGCTCTATTGTGGTATTATCTTCTTATACTAATGCTTATGTTAGATATCACCCTCAACTGATATTATTTTTGTTATAATGATAATTAGTTGATCTTTCGCCTCCTCCAAGAATGTTCTCATTATATTATTATTTGTATTCACATTTATGGCTTGCCATCATCTAAATGAAAAAAGTATCAAATATTATTAGAAAGCATATATATACATATACACACGCACGCATGCACGCACACACACGTGTGTGTGTGTTCGTGTGTGTACGTGCATGCGTGTGTGTGTGTGTGTAAACTGCAACTCCATCCTTCCAAGGTGGGTAAAATGAGGACCAGATTGTTGGGGACAATAAGCTGACTCTGTAAACTGCTTAGAGAGGGCTGTAAAGTTCTGTAAAGCGGTATATAAGTCTAAGTGCTATTGCTTAGTGCTATATATCTGTCTGACTTCAGAAAACTTTATTACTTTCTTTTAAATCACAAGTATGTTACCACCTAAGTCAGTGTTGGTGAACCTTTTCAGCACCAACGGGAGTGTGTGCGTACCATGCACTGGGCAGCTGCTATGCCAGTTTCCGGCACACACATGTGCATCGGTCACCTGGTCTCCCCTCCTTCTGGCGCTCATGCGCATGCGAAGACCGGAAACCGGAAGAGCAGCTGCTCAGTGAGCATGGCTGCCTCAGGAAGATGATTCTCCATTTTCCAGCGCACACCAACCAGCTCGTCTTCACACATGCATGCATGTCAGAAACCGGAAGACCAGGAGGACCAGTGTGCATGCGCATACTGGAAACCGGAAGACCAGCCTTCTGTTGCTCCTGAACGTGTGGAAACCAGCTGGTCAGTGTGTGGAACCCAGAAGAGCAACAGGCAACAGCTCACGTGGAGAGATGGCCCTGCATGCCACTTCCAGCACATGTGCCATAGGTTCACCATCATGGGCATAGTGATAAATTCTGTGGATTTATTTCGTAAATGTTTATAATACGGAGAACTCCAGTCCTTCCATTTCCTGTGGTCAATTTCTCCCTGGTGAAAAGGCACTGCTGTAATTCACTATTATGCAGGCCGCAAACAAGCCTGTCTCTGAGGCGATCTTCCAGATCATGGGACCCGCATTGGCGCGAGGCTTGGCGAAGGGCCGTCACGAACTCCGCCTTCAGATTCCTTGGATCTCTGTTCACATTGCTGAAATGCATGGCGCTGGACGATGGTGGGCTCATTTTTTTTCTCTTGGGGTCTGTGTGGACCACTGTCTCTACGCCTGCCGGTGCTATCAGGTTTTCAGCAATATCAAACATGGCTTGCCACAAACGCACCTTCAGGCCATCGTCTGTGACCTGGTTAGCCCAGAGATAGTTATCTACTCGGGAGACGTGTGAGCTCCACTCTTCCGGTTGCATAATATTGAACTCATTGTGTCCCCACCCGAATGAAGAATGAATGTTGTGTACTATTTTACTCTTCTGTATTGTTTTATGTTTATTGTTTATACCCCCCTCCCTATTTTATGTAAGCCGCCCTGAGTCCCCGCGGGGAAAAGGGCGGCCTATAAATATTAATAAAATATCTAAATATCTAAAATATCTCCCAACTTTAGCCATTTTGACAAGGCCCCTGCAGTGCTGGTTAACGCCGAAATGGCTGGAGCTGGGCTGTACTTAAAAGTCCTGGGGATGTACTCCTCAGGTGTTGTGCTTGTGCCTCCAGTGTGTTTTAGAGCCAAGGTGGCGCAGTGGTTAGGGTGCAGTACTGCAGGCCACTTCAGCTGACTGTTATCTGCAGTTCAGCGGTTCTAATCTCACCGGCTCAAGGTTGACTCAGCCGTCCATCCTTCCGAGGTGGGTGAAATGAGGACCCAGACTGTGGGGGCGATATGCTGACTCTGTAAACCGCTTAGAGAGGGCTGAAAGCCCTATGAAGCAGTATATAAGTCTAACTGCTATTGCTATTGCTATTACTGGCATACAGGGCAGGGTGTGTGATCAGGGGTACGTTCCGGCTTCTTCTACTGTCAGTTTGCTCAGAGATGCGCTTCAGGTGCGTACGTGTGAACCAGTGGTGGGATTCAAATAATTTAACAACCGGTTCTCTGCCCTAATGACTAGGTGGGTAGGTGGGGCTCGGTGGTCATGTGACCAGATGGGCGTGGCCATCTCAATGTCACACACATCGATGGGCGCTTTGCCTTAGCTTTTACAATGTAATAAGGGTTAACCAGAGAGGCAGTTTCTGTAAGCAGGGCAATAAAGATGAGGCTAGAAACAACACCAGAATGCTTCCTTCCTGCTTTCCTTACGGGATTAGCCCTGGAAAGTGGGGGAAAACAAAAGGAGATTTCTTCCAACAACCGGTTCTCCAAACTGCTTAGAAAGTTAACAACCGGTTCTCCCGAATAGGTGCGAACGGCTGAATCCCACCACTGGTGTGAACTATGCATGCAAGCACAGTAGTGAAAAAAAATCCAAGATGGTGTTCCCTATGGCACCACCGATAAAACCAGTTTGGGGGCATGGCCAGCCATTACTACTTACTTGGACCAAACTGGTCCAAACTGGTAGGAACCCACCTGTGAGTTACTGGTAGGCAGAGGTGAGCACTGGTCCTGCCGGGTCTGGTTGCCCAGACTATCATCACCCAGTGAGTTCAGTTTCTTGGTTAGCAGCAGCTCTCTCCTCTGCAGCATCCCAGCTTCATCACCACTATGGTGTAGTGGGCTTTTCGTTCTTGCCTTCTAGGCAAGAACAGACCAGCATAGAAACAGCAGCATTTATTGACTCTCAATTGGAACTGAGGAACTGCAGGCAGATCCCTGTAATTTATACTCTGAGCCCACAGGGCCTCAACCAATCATAATCCTTAAAGAAGCCCGCCCAAATATGAATGTTCTTAGTTTCCCGACAAAACAGTTGCAGTTAACAGTTAGGTTCATCTAAAGGTTAGCTTCACTTTAGCAGGGCTTTAGAGGTAGTATTCAGCCGGTTATCTCCAATTTGGGCGAACTGGTACCAGCTGCTGTGTGAGACTACGCCCCCCCACCCCAACGTAATGCTCGAGCACTGCGCATGCACAGAAGGTGGTGTACATGCACAGAGGAGCGCACGTGCGCTCACATTTGCAAACCTGTAGGGAAGGTAAGTGAATCTCACTACTGAAGCAGAGTATTTGCGCTCTTCTCTTGCCTTCAAAGCCCCTGTCAGCCAGGGGCAAGAAGACTCCAGAGGCCGAAGCTCTTCTCAACATGGGGCTGCATGCAGTACCACCACTAGATGGCAGCAAAGTGGTTCATAAATTTCCAACCTGTCCGGGACCGGGAACCTGTCCGGGACCCCTTGGGGGGCTCTAATGGGTGGTGGAAGCCCTTAACTTGGTTCTCCAATTGGGCACTTGGCAACCTGGAGTTTTCTGAAGATGACATTTTCTGGAGAGAGGAAGGAAGGAAGGAAGGAAGGAAGGAAGGAAGGAAGGAAGGAAGGAAGGAAGGAAGGAAGGAAGGAAGGAAGGAAGGAAGGAGAGATGCTTTCAGATTTGCAACCTTGATATGAGCCCTTCAAGGTAGTCCAAACAAGAAACATGAGAATGAATAGTGATCATGATGACGATGATGACAATGATGCTGTTAGGAGATTGGAGGCTGAAACATATGGAGAACCATTGCAAGAATTGGGTATGTCTAGTCTAATGAACTAGGAGTGACATTGAAGCAGTCTTCCAATATCTCAGGACTGCGCTAAAGAAGAGGGAGTCAAGCTATTCTCCAAAGCCCCTGAAGGCAGGACAAGAAGCAATGGGTGGAAACTAATCAAGGAGAGAAGCAACTTAGAACTAAGGAGAAATATCTTGACAGAACAATTAACCAGTGGAATGCTTCCCGGGCTGACATCACTACAACACAACATGCAATCTTGGAGCTCCAGGATTGCTGTTGAAATCTCTGTTGCTGGGTGGTCCTTTTTGGACCTAAACCATTCCGTAGAGATGGTGATAGAGAAGAGTACGTCCTGCTGATCTCAGGGGCATCGCAAAGCCCTTGATCGATTCAGGAGAAGCTTTTTTTCCCCGGCTACAAGAGAAGCAGCTAATGAAGCTGCACAACATTGGGACAGCCCCCTGCAACGGAAACAGTGCAGAAAAGAGAGTGTGTCGAAATTGGTGAGATAAATTTTATTATTAGAGAAGACAACACCCAAAAAGAAGTAGAGTAAAACTAAAATTGAACTTCAAATGGCAAGAGATATTGGACTGCACTACTACTGGAAGGATACAGGTTGATGAAATGAAATGTTACAATAAAACTAAGCTAAACTTAGTTAAATTTTGAGCATTATGTATAAGACAAAGTAATAATAGTTATAGTTAAACAAATGATTAAAAGTGATAATAATGCATTTATATATACTAGATTGACAATATGGAATTTTATATGTTGTAAGTGAAGACCATGGAGATGATGTGGGAAAGCTTTTTTCTTATAAAAAATAAACAATTCTATATAGAATAGAATATAAAGATGTATTACCACTGGATTAGTCCAGGATGATGTAATGAAATGCCATAATATAAATTTACTTTAAATTTAGTATTTAATAATAGCTATATTCAATGAATGTTTAATAATCATAATAATTGTATACATATATATATTAGATTGATGATATGAGCAATGGAATGTGCTGAAATGCATAAGCTGATATATGATATTAGAGAAACTATTGTAATATAATAATAACTTATACAAATATACTTGATTGATAATATGTGACTTTATATAAAATTTAAGGGATGACTATGGAAAGGATGCACAAAAACCTTGTAACCAATCGACACACTGTATGGAATGGAAGATGCTTTTATGTTATGTGTTGTGTTTGTTTATATTTGTTTAAAAAATAAAAACTTTAACTAAAAAAAATTTAACCAGTGGAACAGCTTGCCTCCAGAAGTTGTGAATGCTCCATCACTGGAAGTTTTTAAGATGTTGGATAACCATTTGTTTGAAGTGGTGTAGGGTCTCCTGTCTACATCTCTACATTCTTTCCTGCTTCTTTTCTGCTAGGGTTTCCCAGGGGGTTGGACTAGAAGACCTTCAAGGTCCTTCCAACTCTGTTATTCTCTTCTGTTTTTCTGTAAGATGGCCTGGTTTCCTTTCACCACTTATTCTTCCAAAGACAATTGCTTTCTCCAGTGAATTCCCCTGTATGGCTTGGCCAAAGTAAGTGAGACGTAGTTTCATGATTCTGCCTTTCAGTGACATGCCTGAATTAATGTCTCTGTCTTTATTATAAGTTATGTTCACAGAATCTTGAGAGTCCATAGTCATTCTCACATACCACTGCACTCGTATATGATGGATGTCATATTTGGGGATGCAGAGGCTAGTCCCAAGGGAAAAACAAAATCAGCAGCAGGAAAGAATGTAGGGATGTGGTCAGCGCATATCCAATGCAGCGCATACCCAAAGCTTCATGTTGTAGCTTTGCTAGGTGGGGAAGCATTTTGATATTCAAACCAAACCAGTCCTCATCATTTTCCCATAATCGAGTAGTTAAACCGGTTTCGCCCAGACATTGCTCATGCATTCTCAGCTTTGCTTTGCTCCCGAAGCAACTCCACTCCCCAACCAGACCAGCAGTGGGATTTAACAATTTTAGCAGCCAGGTCTCTGCCCAGAAACGTGACCATTTCTGGAACTTCTGGGAGCCCCATTTTTCACCCTCCCAGAGCTTCCACATGGTCTGGCTGGCCCTGCATACCCTACCCCTCCCCTCCCAGGAGTATACACTTACTTAGCATCCAAAATGGGGCATGTGTATACTCCTGGGAGGGGAGGGGTAGGGTATGCAGGGCCAGCCAGCCCTTGTAACTACCAGTTCAGCGAACTAGATGTAAAATTAGCATCGGCTGAATCCCACCCCTGGGCCAGACCCTTTCCTTCCATCAATTAAAACAGACTCCTGAGTAATTTAGTAGTCAGACCCAAGAGGAGAAAATCTCTCATTGATAAGCAACTAAGGATAAAAACAGAGGATAAGAATACATGGCAGCTAAGATACTTTAGAATTGTGTTTCTCAACCCAGCAGTTTTACAGTGTCCAGGCTTCAACTCCCAGAATTCCCAGGGCAGCAGATTCTAGAAACACTGCTCTAGAACAGTGGGCTCTTTTGTTAAAAAAAAGTCACGAAAATGGTACACAATAAGAGGAATGGCTGGTGAAGACGACAGAATTAGCATAGAGAGCAAACCTGATTTGTTTGATGGGGAGACATTACAATGATCATCTTTATTAGTCATTGAAAATCCCTTATGCACTTTTAGCTTTAAAAGGTGGGGGTGGTTTAATGGTTAGAAAAAATAGATTATGGAAAGAATATTATTTTATAACCAGCAGCTTGTAACTGCTGTTAAAAAGACTGTAAGCTGCTATTTTATACTTTTTTCCCCTTCCTTTCATTCTTTCCCCTTTCTTTTCCTTTTTCCCCCTTCCCTTGACTTGTCTTGTCTTCCCCTTCCCCTTTTCTTTCCCCTCCCTTCCCTTCTCCTCTCTTCCACTCTTCCTCTTATTACTTTCCTTTTTTCAAAATTCGTACTGTTTTTTTTAAAAAAAAATGTAATAAAAATTGTATTTTAAAAACTCGTATGGCAAGCAATTATTTTGTTCCATTTACTTTGTGTAGCTAAAAAGGAGGCAACTGCTTACACAATTTTGAAAGTACAAAAAGCCCAGAGAGGAAGGAAAAAGAGCTTTTCAAAAGTACAGGCATCTTCCCTAAAGAAAAGGAACTTGATTGCTAGAAGTAAAATTAGTTAACAATTAGATGCTGTATCCAATCCGTTTCATCTGCATACATTTTTAACGTTTAGTTTAGCTTCCCTGAGTGTTCCATTTTGAGTGCATAATTTTAGCATCTCGTTTTTCTTCGTATGTAATATTAATTTTGTGTGTGTGTGTGTTTGTGTGTGTGTTTGTATGTGTGTGTTAGCTACAAATTGGACTCTTAAATTCCTTAAACCAGCCCTGTGAGAGACTATATGATTCAGGTTTTGCTGACATAATCCTAGGAAAAGCAATTCAAGAAACAGGAAAAAGAGCTGATCAGCCACTTTCTTCCAATATTCTGAAATACACATATGCACCGGAAAAAGTGATATTGTAATCAATTTCCACTTCTCAACATTTCCTGGAGGCAGATGCTGGGAAAGGGTTACTTGCCAACAGTGTTTGCAAAATGCTTGATGTCACACGTTCTATAAACAGTTAATGTTATTATACTCAGTAGGTTTTATTGAAGTCTATAATATTAAAAGAATACCTGCTTGAACAGCTTGGGGCATTCATCTGTGGAAATGTTTTGCAAAGAAGTAGGCCCACCTGTTGAAATTGTTTAAGACAGGAGATCAATAATAGGTGCTGCTTGAAAAGCCAATCGTATTCTGGAAATTCCTCAGGGGACATCTGAGCCAGAACTATTATAAAGTAGAAATAGTTATTTACTAAAGCAATTGTAACGCAAAGTTAAAGGGGATGAGATCAGGAGTTTAGTAGGATCTTTTAATAGTTTCCGTGCTATAATGTTCCAATGCCCAAATTCTGCACCTGGTGGGGTGTTTCGGAGCTTGATGTTCTCATCTCTCTTGTTTAATCTATATATGTAAAAGCCAAATACCACTCATTCATTACGAAATCTCCAGAACCGTAAAGCCTACAAACTTGAAATTTGGCACGTATGTTCCTCTTGGCTTCTAGGTGCTCGCTAAGAAGGATTTTTTGAAATGACCATCAGATCATTAGTACTTCTTATACAATAATTAACACACTCTGATGCTAAGGAGTTCTACTCCCCCTTCCCACCTGAAAAGAACTCTGTTCCAACTGCCAGTTGCCTCATAGTCCATTACCCCAGTTCAAACTGGCAGACATTCCACTCCTTCACTCAGGAGCAGTCTGGGGCTTCTTATAGTATTAAACATCAGTACCTCACCAAAAAGTCTATGCCTTCAACCTATGCATCTGCTTCTGGAGTCAAGGCAGCGGGAGCGAAATTCCCTTATGTGTTTCAATCATTGACCACCCCTGAGTCAACAAATTGAGTAAACCAGATTTTTTCTGCATTGCCTAATCACATAGCTTCATCACAAAGCACGGGTATACAGCTAGTATCTATATAAAACCACTGAGAGAGATCATCTGTCAGTATGGACTGAGTATCATCAATCTGGGGATGATCCAGAGGTTGGAGCCTACAGTTTGGACTGGTTTGGCTGAACCGGTAGTGGTTTGGTGGCCTGGGTCACTGGAACCAGCAGCGACCCAGTCCTGCCACTCCTCTGAACCAGTTCTCCTGGAGGCGCCATAGGCACCACCATCTTGTTTTTTGCTTCTGTGCATGTGTGTGGGGCGTGCGCGGCCATGAGGAAACCGGCAGTAGTGACTGCCAGAACCCACCCCTGGGATGATCGTCAGCTAGACAACCATGTCTCAGTGACGAGAGGCTCTTCTGATCTGAATGAAGAACAATAGATTCAGGTTCGGCCTATCTCGATTGAATAACTATGGGTGGTAGATGTTATGGTTCCATCACTGAATCTGGGTCAGGTGGCACTTCCCCATTGAGCAATTTAGGGGTCCTCCTAGACTTAATTCCTTAATGAGCAAATAGCAACTGTGTCTTTCACACTGTCACCTTCGCACTGATTCATTTCATCAATTTCACCCTTTCCTAATCTAAGAATTTCTTGTTCTCCTTTGTGGATAGGTCAACCTATTTTCCAAAGCACTGGAAGACAAGATAAGAAACAATAGATAGAAACTAATCAAGGAGAGAAGCAACCGAGAAGTAATCTTAGTTCTCCTAGAAGGGGGATCGCAAGGGTTCGGGAGAACCTCTAGCTAAGTTTCTGTGCAGTTCGGAGAACCCCCAAATCCCACTTCTGGCTGGCCCCTCCCCTCCCACCCTACTCTCCCAGAATCTCCATGTGGCCCGTTTTGGATGTAGGTAAGTGCAGGGCACACATGGAGACTCAGGGAGGGCAAAGAACAGATCTACTAGAAGTCAGGAAGGCCAGAAATGGGCCTTAAAAGGCCCTCCGGAGTCTGGGGAGGCTGTTTTCGCCCTCCCGGAGACTCGAGGAAAGCCTCTGGAGCCCGGGGAAGGCAAAAACACTCCCCTGCCATGGTGCAGGAGGATGACTAGGCCATGCCCACCATGGCCACGGCTACCTAGCAACCGGGCACAGAACCCCTTGCAAAAAAATTTGAAGCCCACCCCTGGTCGTATGTTGAAGACTATCATTATTATGACTTGTATTTGAACGTTAGTTTCCCTTTAAGCAATAATGTTTGTGCTTTATTTATTATCTGTAATTTCATTGGACCATCCAAATACATATCTTTAGGCAAAGACCCTTCCCTTTCAGTACTTGTTCTTCAACATAATCCAGATATCGCTTTCAATGTGAAGAGTGAAGTTTCGATAAGAGAAGACAAAGATACGTATTTTGAATAAAAGAAATGTGAAATTAAATCCAGAGAACAGCAGCTTCAAACCTCACGCTAAAAATATCAACCAGCATGTGAGCAGCTTCATCTTTCTGGGAGTTTCCTATCGCAAGACAAGAATGGCGAGAAATTCACAAAATTATGCTCCAAAACATTTGTGATCCAGCAAATGACCACAATTGGGAGCAGAATCCCCTTTGCTAGGCAAAATGGTTGTTAAGTGAATCACATAGTCATTAAGTGAATCTGGCTTTCCCAATCGGCTTTGCTTCTGGGGAATTAACTGGGAAGGTCCCGAGAAGCTGCAAATTTCATAAATTTATGCAGGTTGCCAAGTGCTCAAATTTCGATCAAGTTACTATGGGGATGCTGCAGTAGTTATAAGTTAGAGCAGTGGTTCCCAAACTTGGCAACTTTAAGACTTGTGGACTTCAACTCCCAGAATTCTCCAGCCAGCAGAGCTGGCTGGAGAATTCTGGGAGTTGAAGTCCACAAGTCTTAAAGTTGCCAAGTTTGGGAACCTCTGAGTTAGAGGACCGCTCATACTTACTCACTTTTGTCAATGTCATTATAAGTTTCAACAGCCATTAAACTAGTGATGGCACCAAGTGCCCAAACTGGTGCATGCGCGTGCCTGGGGCACCGGAAACTCAAATGCCAGGTGGCTGGTGGTGCATGTCTGTATTTTGGCCATTTTGGGGGGCATTTTCAGGCTGTTTTTTGGTTGTTTTTCAAGCCGTTTTCCAATGCCCCGGCACCTGCTAAAACCAGTTGGTTATCGTGCATGTGCGTGTCGGAAACCAGAAATGCAGCTGGCAATGGTGTGCATGCCCACAGAGAGGGCTCTGCGTGCCACCTCTGGCATGCATCGGTTCACTACCACAGCACTAAACAAATAGTTGTAAGCCAAAGAATACTTGTGTTAAAAAAAATAGAAACAATACCGTGGTGGGTTCCGGATCCCATTGCAACCAGTATGGTGCAACGGGGCCCGGCAACCACCACATGAACGTGCGCAGTGCATGCATGCATCTTTACCTCCTGCGATGCTCCATGACACCTCTGCAATGCTCCAGCTGCTAATGGAACATCGAGCAGGTGTTGTGTGCTCCATGCGCAGAAGCGCAGAAGAGCTCAAATACTGATAAGGACGGCAGGAGGGCAGGTGGACGGGCCCTCCGGAGTACCATACCGGAATGGTACCCAGTGCTCCCGGCAGGCACTGGTATGCCAATAGTGGGGCGTACCGCCTGAAACCCACCACTGAAGCAATAACAGGTTTTATGGTGCAATACTTGGTTTGGTTTGGTTTATTAGATTTATATGCCGCCCTTGACCCAAGGACTCAGGACGTCGAGCACTCAGGGCACCGAGCTAATATTCTCCAAATGTAAACAAGGCTACAGGAATCTTACAGGCATTGCTGTAACTGAATACAGAATACTGTAGTTTTGCCCATAAATGCTTTTTCTAAGGGCCTCCATCAAATTCCATTAAATATAACATCAAAATGCCTGCCGAAGTAATATATATATATACATGTATGTATGTATGTACATACGTATGTATCAGGGGTGGGTTTCTCGCCCCGTTCCAACCGGTTCGGTTGGAACAAAGCCGGCGGCGTCCTCGCACACGCCCGCGGCGTCCTCGCGCACGCCCGCGGCATCCTCGCGCACGCCCGCGGCGTCCTCGCGCATGCCCACGGCGTCCTCGTGCACGCCCACAGCGCGCACATGCGTACTAGCGTCTGTGCGATGCTCCAGCTGCTCCTGGACGATCGCGCAGGTGCTGTATGCGTCCTGCGCATGCGTGGAAGCGCAGAATTTGTCAAAACCGGGTAGGGAGCGGGTGCGGGCGCGCGGGCGCGCCCGGGCACGGATGGGCCCTTCGCCATTCCTGGAAGTTACTTACTTCCGGGTTCGGTGACCAACCGGTTTGCAGGGACCACCGCGAACCGGTTGAAACCCACCCCTGGTATGTATGTACATACGTATGTATGTATGCATGCAAGCAAGCATGCATGTATGTATTTCATGTATGTATGTATGTATGTATGTATATAAATATATACATACACACACTCACACACACACAAACATATGTGTGTGTGTGTGTGTGTGTGTGTGTGTGTGTGTGTGTATATATATATATATACATACATATATATATACACACACACGCACACACACACACATTCAAATCCCAGTAAGGGTATGGCTAGCTGATGAGAGCTTGAAATAGATCTATACTAATCTCCCTTTATGTATTTATCAGCACAACTACAACAAACATATATATATGTTGTATTTGTGCTGATATATTAAAAACACAACAAATGTAACAAAAAAAGACAACAGTAAAAATATTGGGTTTCTGCCTGGATGGTCTCTTGTGACGAGCCGAAGGACAGAGAATGGAAGTAGTGAACTTCCTCTCATATTTGGGCATACCGGGGGTTGTAAAAATCTAATAGATATATATATAGATATATATATATACACATACATACATACATACATACATACATACATACATACATACATACATACATTGCAGCATGCGGTGCTGCGGAAATAAGTGAATCGTGTTGTTATTTATTTACATTATTTATTTATTTAATTTCATTTTTTTAAAAAAACATTTCTCAAATTCTTTAAATGATTCCTTAAACTTTCCAGTGAAAGCCAACTCCTCAGCATGGCTTCGCTTTAAAATTTAACAGAAAACTTATCATTATTGCCACAATGCCTTGCTTATGCAGGTTGCCTGGGGAGATTTCTCACTGTGGAAGTTATGAATTTAGATAACTAGAAGATTGGTTTCCACAGCATAAGTTTCACACCTCTTGCATAGGGAACATGCTTTAGAAAAAGTTTGCTATAACCTAAGATTTTCTTCAGACAAAGTTTAGCGCTTCAGACTAAACATCAAATTTAACACTGGTAGGAAGTCACAGGATCATGTGACATAATCTTTCCAAGGGCTAGTAATAAGCATTTAAAACCATTTCCTCAATTAATATGTTGTGACTTAAAAAAAAAAAACCTGATCGTTTTACAAATTCCTTCTAGGATGGATGTTTAACACATATTTATCTGAGGAATGTGTATACTTTGTCAGTTGAAGTTGTTTGATGCCTTACCATTTAAATATTCAAAACTCTGTTAGAGGATGCCTGTTCTCAAGCAGTATCCTAATTTTAAAAGAATTGTTTTCTCAAATAATGGAATTGCATTAATAATAATTAATTCTATTATCAAATAATAGCAATAGCACTTAGACTTATATGTTGCTTCACAGTGCTGTACAACCCTCTTTAAGAGGTTTGCAGAGTCAGCCTATTGCCCCCAACAATTTGGATCCTCATTTTATTGACCTCAGAAGGATGGAAGGCTGAGTCAACGTAGAGCTGGTAAGACTCGAACTGCCGAACTGCTGGCAGCCAGCAGCCAGCAGCCAGCAGCCAGCAGCCAGCAGCCAGCAGCCAGCAGAAGTATCCAGCATCACTGCATTCTAACCACTGCACCACCATGCCACTAATAATAATAATAATAATGACATTATTATAACGGGATTATAATGACAGAATCATTGCTAGACGGATGGTGTTACCTAATTTAATACTGATGACGTTACCTAGTTTGGGTAAATGAAATGCCTGCAAGAAAACAACTAAACTCAGAAAACATCAAGGATCCCTTGGAACAGATGCCACAAAACATTTACACAAAATCTGGTGTGTATTGCTTGTTATTTCACATCGCAGAAAAATGGAATTGCAATGAACATTGAACAGCAAGGATAGTTATTTAAAGACAATTAAATGTAAGCTAAGTTAAGATATGGCAAAATAGGGGGGAACATGAAACATACTTTATAATGGAAAATTATTGAGATTATAAAGACATTTGCGCATCCACAAAAATGGCAAAGGTTTTAAAGGACAGGTAAGGAGCTCGGGCGGATGGGTGGGCCCTCCAGAGCACCGTACCGGAATGGTATCCGGTACTCTGGCCAGGCTCCAGTACGCCCGTACCGGAGCATACCGCCCGCAACTCACCACAAGCATGGGAGGGAGGCATTGCATTATGAGTGTGAGCACACGTGTGCGCCACCTACCCTCCCCCCCACGCTCCCCACGCTTTTGGCACACCTCGACAGAATGTTTAGCCATCACTACACTAGTCCTTGCACTTAAAACCATCACAGCTCCTCCTGATCATATGATTGCAATTCAGGTGTTTGGCATGCATTTGGAATGATTGAAGTGTCCTGGGGTCACGTGATTGATTGCCATTTGTGACTTTCCTGCCAGCTTCCAATGAACAAAGTCAATGGGAGAAGCTGGGATTGCTTATTGACCATGCAAACTGCTTATTAAAGACCATGGCAAAAAGGTCAGGAAACTGTGCACACTCACACAAGAGTTACTGTATTTTTCGGAGTATAAGACGACCTTTCGGAGTATAAGGCACTCTACATGGGGCAGCCTTTGAAGAGTATTCGGAGACTACAACTCGTCCAGAATGCAGCCGCGCGAGCGATTGTGGGTGCACCTCAGTACACCCATGTTACACCTATCCTCCGCGAGCTGCACTGGTTACCGATCGGTCTCCGGATACGCTTCAAAGTGCTAGTCGTAACTTATAAAGCCCTTCATGGTATTGGACCTGGGTACTTGAGAGACCGCCTTCTGCCAATTACCTCCCACAGACCCGTTAGATCGCACAGGGTCAGCCTCCTTCGGGTTCCGTCTACCAGCCAATACCATCTGTCTACTACCCGGGGGAGGGCTTTCTCTGTTGCAGCTCCGGCCCTCTGGAATGAACTCCCCGCGGAGATTCGGACCCTCACCCCTCTCCAGGCCTTCCGGAAAGCCGTCAAAACCTGGCTGTGCCGGCAGGCCTGGGGTTGATGAGTTCCCCTCCCCTCTCGACTTGTATGGCTGTATGACTCTTGTGTATTTTAATTATATGTATTGTGTTTGTATCCCCTTTCCCCTTTTGAGTTGTTCGCCGCCCTGAGTCCCTCCCGGAGAAGGGCGGCATACAAATAAATTAAATCTGAAATCTGAAATCTTTTTCCCCCTCAAAAAAGAGGCTGAAAATCTGGGTGCGTCTTATACACTGAATAGAAGCATTTTTTGCCTCCGGAAACTCTGCTCCCTTCACTAAAATGGCTGGGCATAGCCTTTAGGAGGCTTTCAGAGAGGTCCTGGGGGCTGGGGAGGGCAGAAATGAGCTAAAAATTGGCCATTTTTTGCTCAATTTTGCCCCCCCTCCAGCCCCAAGGAGCATTCTATAAACCTCCTAAAAGCTATCCATGCCCTTTTTTTAAAAAAAGGGGCCCATTTTCATGAAAAATGGGGCATTTTTTGCTCATTTTTGTCCCCTCCACTCCTCCAGGAGCAATAGCAATAGCAGTTAGATTTATATACCGCTTCATAGGGCTTTCAGCCCTCTCTAAGCGGTTTACAGAGTCAGCATATCGCCCCCACCTCGGAAGGATGGAAGGCTGAGTCAACCTTGAGCCAGTGAGATTAGAACCGCTGAACTGCAGATAAGTCAGCTGAAGTGGCCTGCAGTACCGCACCCTAACCACTGCGCCACCTCTACAAGCCTCCTAAAGGCTACTCATTCCCTTTTTAAAAAAAAAAATGGGCCCTTTGGGGAAATTTTCAGAGTACAAAAACTTTTTTTTTAATTTGCCTCTTCAAAACCTTGGTGCGTCTTATACTCCAGTGCGTCTTATATTCCAAAAAATATGGTAACTTAACCGCATCATTTAGCAAGTTCCACTCTCAATTGTGGTCATAAGTCAAGAACTGCCTGTAGAGAGAATGCAAATTAAAATGTCACGTTATTGTTAAAAATGGTGAAAGAAGAGGCACAATGAGAAAATAATTGTGGGATCTAATTATTTGGAAACCGTAAATTTGGTGAAATGGTAGTTAATTATAGTAGCCAGTAAACTATCATTATGCAATTACTCTAGGATTCTGAAGGTAGAAGAGCAGCATAAATATTATAACTTACTATTAACTAAGGCCTTTTAAGAGAAAAATCTTGCTGAAAGATCAAAGTGTGCTCCTTTATTAGAATTGCTAATATTTTTTTAGAACTCTGCATAAAGTGCTCAATCTGACATTATGTTTTTCCACATATAATTTTTATTAAAGATTTTTAAGAAGATTAAAAAGTAATACGAAGTAATATAAACCAAGAAAAAGAAATGAATCAAAGAGAAAGCTTAAAACGCAAGGAAAGGGAGGAAAGTAAAAGAAAAATAGAAAAGAAAGAAAAGTAATACTAAGATGTAGCTTCCAATCTTCCTTAACAGCAATTATGGGTATAATTGTACGTTTAATTTTTGCTCTGCGATTACCGCTTAGCTTTCTTCTTCTTTCAATAATCTATCTTGTTTAATCAAGAGAACTCTAAATCAGGTGTCCCCAACCCCCAGCCGGTAGACCGACACTGGTCCACCAGCTGCCAGGAACCGGTGTCCCCATCCATACAGGTTAATCCATGCCCCCACCTCTCCAGAGGGTAGTTCCTACCAGTTTGGACCGGTTCAGCTGAGTAACTTGGCCTGCCACGACCCCAAACCAGTTCTATTGTTGGCGGCGCCATCTTGATTGGTCCTGCGCATGCAAACATTTTTACCTGCCGTACCGGCAGTAATGCCCGTATCAACCCACCCCTGCCCCACTTCCCCATTCTGCAGAAAAACTACTCTTCATGGAAGTGGTCTCTGGTGCCCAAAGTTTGTAGGCCCTGCTCTAAATCTTGTTCTTTTTTTCCCTGAAAGGATTCGTTTACAACACAGTGCTTTCAGCGGTCCCAAGAAAGTTCCACATCATTTGAACTCTAAGTAGGGATGGGCAGCTGGGGGTTTGCACAGGTTTGGATGATCCTCTAGCTAGGATTCTGCCCAGTTCGGTGAACCCCCAAATGCCACCCTTGGCGGGCCCCGCCCACCCTGCACTACCCACTCCACCCAGAGGTTTCCACATGGACTATTCATCATGCCAAGTAAGTGCAGGGCCCACACGTAGGCTTGGGGAGGGTGGAAAATGGGCCTACCGAAGGTTCCAGAAGTCCAGGAAATGGGCTTATTTCCAGCCTCTGGAGGGCCTCCAGAGGGGCTCCGGAGCCCGGGGGAAGCAGTTTTCACCCTCCGGGAGGCTCAAGAAAAGCACACATCCCGCCATGGTGCAGGAGACCGATTAGGCCATGCCCACTGTGGCCACGCCCACCAAGCAATGGGGCAGCGAACCCATTGCTGCAATTTTTGAAGCCCACCCCTGACTCTAGGTGGCCTTGAGGGTACAGATAAACCTCCAACTGGCCTCAACGACTCTCAGAATGCTAACTTCCAGATGGCTGAATAACAGAACACAGGTAGTCCTTGATTTACTACAGTTCATTCAGCGATCATTCAAAGATACAACAACGCTGCAAAAAGTGATTTATGGTTGTTTTCCCACAGTTACAACCTTTGTAGCATCCCCATGATTGTGTGATCAAAATTCAGATGTTTGCCAACTGGTTCATACTTATAAACATTGCAACGTCCTTGGTCACATGATCATCTTTTGCGACCTTCGGACAAGCAAAGTCAACGGGGAAAACCTGTTCCACTTAACGACCGTGTTACTAATTTATCCACTGCAGTGTTTCACTTAACAGCTGAGGCAAGAAAGGGGCCACGCTCAATTAACAAATGTCTCACTTAACAAAAGAAATTTTGGGCTGAATTGTGGTTGTAAGTTGAGGGCTACCTACAACAGAGTTGGAAGAGACCTTGGAGGTCCTCTAGTCCAACCCCCCTACTTAAGCAGGGAACCCTATATCAGTGATGGCTAACCTTTTCCAGACTGAGTGCCCAAAGTGCGCACTGGCACGCCTGAACCGCCAAAATGCAAGGCGCGTGGGGGGCCCGTGCATGCGCCTCGCCCCTGCATGCACCTCACCTCCTACACACGCCCCTTGCATGTGCCTCCCCCCAGCATGCAACCCCCCCACATGCACACCAGCCCCCGCACATGTGCGGCAGAGACCCAAGGACTAGCTGGTTAGCGGGAGATACATGCGCATGCGCGCCAGAGCTGAACTGGGGAGACAGCTCACGTGCCCACAGAGAGGGCACAGCGGTCACCTCTTGTAAACGTGCCATAGGTTTGCCGTCATGACCCTATACCATTACAGACAAATAGTTGTCCAACTGCAAAGAATTTAAATCCATTCCCCACCAGTCAATTAGAACTGAAGAAGCTTCTTGGATGAGAAGCAAGGCGTTTTCAAAGGACAAAAAAAAAAAAAAAGAACAAGGAAGTCCAGTTCCCTTGGGAAAGCACCTTTGGGATTTCAGTAAGAAGGACAGCTTATTTGTCCGAAGGCAGGTTAAAATGTGAGGGCCAGGTACATGGCTTAAGACCTCTTAAGATGCTGGCAGGGGAAGCCCACACATTTGAAAGTTCTCAAAGTTAAGAAATGTACGGCTCAGCCATCAGTAAAGGAATATTCCTTGAATGTAGATGTTACTGTGAGCAAGATAGTGAATCATTAGGTTATAATATTTCAATCGAGACTAGCAGAGGTGGAGTTTATCCTGTCTCTGGTGAGTTATATAACAGAATGATAAATATTTAAAAGGAGGCTGAACTTCGTGGCGATAGATAATAGCAACTGCACATAAACTATTAATAAAGTACATAAATACATAAGTATAGAGGCTAAATACTTCTGCAGCACTGAATTCAGCACTGAAGCAGAGCTAAGGTAGGGACCTTTTTTTTATAAATTGAGGAATGCTTTACACCTTTCCTTTCTCACACAGACTTGCATTCAGGTTTCGATCTTTTTTTTTATTTTATTTCTTGATACTGCATCTAGTTTTGATCACCATGATACAAAAAAAATGTGTTGAGACCCTAGAAAGAGTATAGAAAAGAGCAACAAAGATGATTAGAAGTTTGGAAATTAAGCATATGTTGAACGGTTGCAGGAATTGTGTATGTCTAGTCCAACAAAGAGAAAGACTACGGGTAATATGATTGCAGACTACCAGTATTTGAGGTGCTATATGACAGAGACCAGGGGGTCAAACTACTCCCCAAAGCTGCGGTCACCAACTGGTGGTCCATGGACCACTGGGGGTCCGCAACAAAATTTTGGTGTCAGCAGAAAAATTATTTGCATTTTTTATATTGCACTGAATCAGGGGTCCTCAAACTACGGCCCCTGGGATGTATACATGCAATGAACATTTGTGTTGCTGCAGAGAGTCTCCCTCTTCGGGGTCTTTTTATGTGCATCGAAGGGGGGAGAAATTGCGACTTGGGGTCTGCTTCAGCCTCCTGGGTCAGGGCTTTGGCCGAAGGTTGGAGGGAAGAGCCACTGGTGGTGAAGAGCCAGAGGGCCTCGTTCCAGTGGGACTGCATCATTGCCTGGAACTGGCTGACCAGCCCGCCGAGCCTCCAGGGTCCGGTACCTGGCCTTGCACATCCGCAGGTCTTTCCTTTGCTTGGAAAGCCTATGCTTGCAGTCCTCAGTGAGGTGCTTCTGCTGAGCTTCCTTCTCGGTCAGATCCAATCTGAACTGAGCTGTTTTGCCAACTCTTTCTCATGGTGGCTCCTTAGCTCCAACAATTGCTTCCTGTTGGGGCCCTAAGGAGCCCAGGGGAGCAGGCGAGGAGGGGCTGGGAGGGGAGGGGCGAGTAGAGGCTGGTGAAGTGCCCCTTGAAATGAGTGACATCGAGTTGGCCATGCCCACCCAGTCACATGACCACCTAGCCACACCCACCCACTGGCCATTAGGCAGATCATATTAGTGCTCCAGGGGATTTAAAATTACAAATTTAGTGGTCCCTGAGGTCCGAAAGGTTGGGGACCCCTGCTCCAAAGCACCAGAAAGCAGGGGCAAGAAGTAATGGATGGAAGATTATCAAAGAGAGAGAGCCAACCTAGAACTAAGGAGAAATCTCCTGTCAGCTAGAACAGTTAATTGATGGTGATTTCCCCCACCCCCACTTCTCTTGATTTTGCATCTAATACTTTGCCTAACTTGCAGAAATATTAAATGTTATATTTCAGTTTTAAACATTTCACTTTGTGCACCATTATTCTGTTTCAAATGTGCAAGCTGCCAGCCAGCTGCAGAATTGCTCAAGTTAGTCACTTATGCCAAGAATATGTAAGTATAAGATAGGTGCATTCAAAAAATTCTGCAGGCAAATCTCTCTGGTACAAAGCAGCTGCCTCCTGACACACAATACTGAACCTTCATTGTCACAACCAATATATATTTATATATCTTTTGCATTAAATTGGAATTTATCTTCTGTAGTTCTCTCTTTTTTTCCCCTTCCACTTAAAGGTCTTGAGGGATATAAACAAGCTAAAATTGGACTTTTTAAAGAAAATAAAAGATCCAATCATGTTCATGTTATTTTTTTAAAAAAACCAAAGGGCTAAGCAAAATGGCACTTTTAGTGTCTTTCACAAAAATAGCTTTTTCATCACTCTCTCTGCAGTTCATTCCCCAATTTCAAAGGCCGGGGCTCCACACAAAACCACAGAGGTAAGAAGCTTTGATAAAAGTTTCAACCCCTAGAGTTTCTCCTTCTAAAGAAACGTGGCCAATTCAGTAACTGGGGATCTGGACTTAGCTCAAGGATCCTGTGCGTTTATTAAAATTGTGAGGGTTTTTTTAGGCGGTTATTCTGAATTGCATTAAAATGCTGGCAGGAAATCCTTTCGCTGCATTTATTGAATTGTTGCATATGAAGTGTTCCTGTAAGTAAGTAAAATATGTAGAAGAATGGTTATCGTGGAAAATATTTAGAGCTTTGCTCGGGTTTCTAAACAAGCTATCACCCTTGTTTGGGTCTCTTGAGAATCTGCAGTGCTGCAAATATTAACTTGTGAATATAGATTTCTTAATTAATCAATGCAAGGCTAGATAGCCAGAGAAAGGAGATGATCATCAGCAAAAGGAGAGAGAAAGATTTGTTTCTGCCTGCCACTTCCATTAAAAATAGCAGGATCTTCCTATAATTTATATGGGAATGAATTAAAATGTTGTGCTTTATTGACAACAATCTTCTAGAGCAAGGGTTTCAAACTCAAGGCCCGGGGCCCAGATCTGGCCCAGAGGGTGCTTAAATCTTAAGCTGTCTGCCATGGACCTTACGTGTTTCTTAAGAGGTTCCCTAAGGGGGCATGTATAAGCGCACCAGCGTACCTACCATCCCTGTCCTACTTAATCCTACTTTATATGTACTCATTTTATGACTTTATGGCTAAGTTTTGCTTACTTATATTCATTTATTTGTGCCATTTTTTCATGTGTCCATGTCTATGTCTACACTGATACTTGTTTCCTTGTACTTGCTGACAAATAAATAAATAAATGCATAAATACATACATACATACATACATACATACATACATACATACATGTAATCATTGGGAGGACCAAGTCAGTTCAATGATGAACTCAGAACTGAATCTAGGTTGAAAGTTTTCCATTATCTATCTTGTCATTCTATCTATCAATCATCTATATATCTCTCTCATTCGCCTACTACTTACTCGGAACCTCCAGGTAAGTAGCCTTCAATCACTGAAATGTTGAAATATTCCTCAGATTTAAGGACAACCATACAAACAATATAAACAGCAACAAACAAGAACATATCACAATACACCACAACACCCATGCATGTCCACTTCACCTAAGTTCCTCTGCATTTAGTCAATTACTACCTGACCATCCCCTTAGCCACTTTTGATTGACTGAGTACATGCCATAGTAATTTTTGACTCCTACTGACCACATAAGCAGGGTTTTTTTTTATCCATAGCAATCTGTCTCTAACTTGTTTTTTTCAGATCTTCCAGTGATGCACTCAAGACCCTGGTAACGAAGTCCATACATCTTGTCAATGGTCATCCTGTTTTTCCCCCCTTCTCCTTTTCGCAGCATTAGAGATTTCCCACAGATTTGTGCCCTAAGGAAACCTATTTAAAAAATGGAAAAACCCCATTAATGTGTTGCCCTTCTACTAAGATCTTGCATTAATAGTAGGTGTCAAAAGTGACTAATGACTACTCTGCCTTTTCTATGTCCTCCTAGGGTTGACCCTAAGGGACATGGTGGCTCATTGGCTAAGACGCTGAGCTTGTCGATCAGAAAGGTCGGCAGTTTGGCGGTTGGAATCCCTAGCGCTGCGTGACGGAGTGAGCTCCTGTTACTTGTCCCAGCTTCTGCCAACCTAGCAGTTTGAAAGCATGTAAAAAAAAATGCAAGTAGAAAAATAGGAACCACCTTTGGTGGGAAAGTAACAGCCTTTGGCATTTAGTTATGCTGGCCACATGACCATGGAGACATCTTTAGACAGCGCTGGCTTTGAAACAGAGATGACTACCGCCCTCCAGAGTCTGGAACGACTAGCATATATGTGTGAGCAGAACCATTACCTTTTAGGGTTGAGCCTGCACCTTCCCTTTTAAGCTGCTTAGATGCACAAATGGACATTTTGTATGTTTGTTTGAGGCATTCCTTTCCTTTATCACCTATCCTATAGAACTCAGCAAAAGGTATGAAGCTATTATTTCCTTGAGAAAAATGACAGTAGCCTCCAGGCTAAACGTTTGATCCGTCTGTTCTCTGTTTTCAAAACAGCAAGGATTTACAGTTTTGTATGCAGTCACTGCTTACAGATGTGGCAAATTTGCAGAAAGGAAGGACAAACAGGCCTGATATCCTGGAAATATATTTTTTTTTTTTAAAAAGGCCAAAGTATTATTTTAATGCTTATATGCCTTCACGATGACCAGTTTATTTTAAACTGATTTTTAAAATATTTTAATTGTTCTAAATGAGGTTTGTATGGATTGAAAAGAGTACATACATTTCACATGTTCCTAAGATTAATATTGGAGTTTTGCACCCTCTTAAAAAAAACCTTTTGGCTATCATTAGGACACACACTGTGCAATTGTGTAATTTCTATTCAAAAATAGGGCCAATGACTTCAGAGAACCTTTGTTTTTGCTAATTGGATAGAAGATTAAAGCCTTCAGGAAACATCTCAGCTTGTTTTAAAACTTGCATTTTTTTTCTGAGATTTTTTTAAATAAAAGTTTCAATGCCAAATTGCCAATTTATATATACTTATAAGGAACTCTTGAAAACTTTGCCCGGTTTCCCATATCCCTTTGGCCCCCTCGCGACTGAACAATGGAGAACTGAAAATGGCTTATCTATATCTATTCAAACAACTAATGTGCCATGAATCAATATACAATATGTGTACTGTAATTTTTCCCCTCTTATATGAACAGATTAAATCAAGAATCAGTCCTAAATTGTCTGGCTAAAATATAAATCATGCAAAGGCTGAACATATGACTGGGGTCCTAAAGACTGACTCAATTATCGGGATAATTGTGAGGTGATCAGCATCCTGACATTGCAATTTGGCCTGCAACTTTCTTATCCTGATTGATCTTTTGACCATTCAGTATCCTTGTCTGACCAGCTTCCTTGTCATCTATATAAATCTGAGCTATTCCCAGGGTAGCATAATCTAGATGAAGTTTGGCATGGTCTAACGAACAAATTTCTGGATTTTCCCAGTTGCAATGTATGGCTGTGAAAGTTGGACCATAAGAAAGGCTGAGCACCAAAGAACTGAGGCCTTTTAACTATGGTGCTGGAGAAGACTCCTGCGATTCCCTTGGACTGCAAGGGATCAAACCTAGAGGAGATCAACCCTAATCCTTTTTAGAAGGTCAGATCCTGAAGAAGAAACTCAAGTACTTTGGCCACATACTGAGAAGGAAGGACTCACTGGAGAAGAGCCTCATGCTGGGAAAGATTGAGGGCAAAAGAAGAAGAAAGGGATGACAGAGAATGAAGTGGCTGGATGGAGTCATCGAAGCAGTCGGTGTGAGCTTAAATGGACTCCAGAGGATGGGAGAGGGTAGGAAGGCCTGGAGGAACGATGTCCATGGGGTTGCAATGAGTTGGACATGACTTCGCAACTAACAACAAGTGGACAGATATAATGTTCCAGACTTCTCCAGAATGTTCCCATGCGTGATCATCACATTTTGCAGTATTTAGTGTCCAAACTGATAATACTCAAAGCAAAGTTCAGAACAGCAAAAAAAATCAATTAAAAAAAAATCAGCTAACCTATTAGATCAGCCCACACATCCACCAATAGACTTGCTTCAAGCATTGTATTTGGAATCATCTACTTGTCCACACAAATACACACCCAACACTAGCATGTTTTCAATTTAATTTGTCCTTCTTCTTGATTTTGTGGCCAACTGAAATAGCAGGAATATAAACACACAGGCTCTGGCATGGCTGCATTTTTCTGCTTTGTACTTCTATTCCAGCATTTTCTGATGTGAGAGGCTTCCATGTCTCATTCGTGGATTCTCACCTGTGTGTAATTGCCCAACAGTTTCCTGCCACTCAATGGACTGTGTTTCTCACCATATTCCGTACTGAGAAAATCTCATTTTACACACTAGGGGAATAGAAGGTTCCATTTCTCAAAAGCTTCAGCCTTGCTGCTTCTTTATGTTCCCTGCATATAATTGCTAAATTGAAGTTTGCATAGTATTTCTCTGGTTGCACATTGTAGTAGTGGATGGAGGAAGGCAATTCCCAAATATTTATAACTCAGTGTTATGTGGAAGACAATGGTTTTTGCACTGCAGTTATTTGTTTAAAATATCTATAGGGCTGCCTATCTTATAAGCAATTCTGAGAAGAATCTCAATTTAAAAAAACAGCATAAAATCATAGTAAAACTAAAAGACCAAATACATTCAAATATTTAAAAGGTAGGTGGGTAGGTAGGTTGGTTGGTAAGCAGGCAGGCAGGCAGGCAGACAAATAGATGGTAGGTAGGTAGGTAAGTAGATAGGTAGGTAGATGGCATTTGACAGATTATATTAGATAGCGAGAGAGAGAGATGATAGGTAGATGAGAAGTGAGAGAGATGATAAATAGATAAATACATGACACATAATAGATGATAGATAGTAGAGAGAGAAATACAGACATAGAGACAGACAGACGGCAGATGATAGATAATAGTAAGACAGAGATTTGATTTGATTTGATTTGATTTGATTATATTTATATGCCGCCCTTTTTCCCTGAAGGGGACTCAGGGTGGCTCACAATTCAAATCAGGGAAAGAGGGTTCAGACAAAAAATAAAAAACGAAACATAACAATACATAATTTTAAAAACACACAACAGTCATACCATTCGAGACGGGGGCAACAGCTCTTTAGCCCCAGGCCTGTCGGAACAGCCAGGTTTTAACGGCTTTGCGGAAGGACTAGAGGGTGGTGAGGGTTCGAATCTCCACTGGGAGTTCGTTCCAAAGGGTCGGAGCAGGCACAGAGAAGGCTCTCCTCCGGGTAGTCGCCAGTCGACACTGGCTGGCAGATGGAATTCGGAGGAGGCCTAATCTGTGGGATCTAATCGGTCTAGTGGAGGTGATTGTTACATAGACATACAGACAGACACAGGTAGGTAAGTAGATTGATTATAAGTAGATGGATTGTAGATAGATGATAGAAAACTAGATAACTGACTAGCTAGCTAACATGTAGACACGATAGATAGATAGATAGATAGATAGATAGATAGATAGATAAATGGATGGATGGATGGATGGATGGATGGATGGATGGATGGATGGATGGATGGATGGATGGATGGATAGATAGATAGATAGATAGATAGATAGATAGATAGATCACAGATAGCAGATGATAGATAATAGTAGACAGAGACAGACAGAGAGACAGATGAGGGAGAGAGAAAGAGAGAGAGAGACGATAGCAAAGAAATGAATGGCTGTATTACACTGGTAATGCAACACAAAATGCAGCTCATTGTCTGAACAAAGACCATTTAAAAATTGGTATTTAAGGGAAAGTTTATAGAGAAAACATTCAGTTGGTTTACATCAGCATCTGGTTTCAGTAGATCTGCCCAGACTATTTTGACTCCTTTTATTTAGTCACAGCCTTACTCCCAGCCTGCTTTTTCCAGAGTAGTGAAATGTATATAAACAACCTCCCACCCATGGGATGTAAGGGATTAAGAATTATATCTAATACAACATGATACCTCAACGGCAATTTCGATTTTTAAAACAGCATAGAAACTTTTTCCAGATTCTAGTTCAACGTTTTGCTTCAGTAACATTCCAACAAGATGGGATATTATTATTGATCATACAAAAAGAAAAAAAAGAGAATAGCATTCCCTTCAATAAGTCTTTCAGAAACAGACCTTCTCTGCCTTCAACATACTAACCAGGGTCTGCGTGTGAATCACGCTTTGGAGAACTCAGGAAACTGTTTTTTTACAGCTATAATACCCTGCTGACTTTAAACAAAATATACAGCATTATCCATGCTTGGTTTTGCATTGGGATGTCAGGCTAACATGAATACATGTTAGCAAGGAATACAGAATTCCTTGTCAAATATTGACCTGGTGCTTGATTGATTTGAATTTGGCAATTCTCCAAATTTCTGAATGTATCTCATAACCTAGCTGAAAGATGAACGATGGTGCCTATTTCTCTTTCCGTTCAAATATTAGAGACTTAGCTACAGTAAAAACTTAGCATTTTTTTCCAAAGGAAGGAGTGGAAAACTGGGTAGGTAAGACCAAATATGCTAAGGAGAAGTCTTATCACAAAAATGTAATTTACATCCATGTAAGTAGTGTTTAAATGGGACGCGGTGGCTCAGTGGCTAAGACGCTGAGTTTGTCGATCAGAATGGTCAGCAGTTTGGCGGTTTGAATCCTCGCACCCCATAACAGAGTGAGTTCCCGTTACTTGTCCCAACTTCTGCCAACCTAGCATATAAAAGCATATAAAAATGAAAGTAGAAAAATAGGGACCACCTTTGGTGTGAGGATAACAGTATTCCCTGCGCCTCTGGCGTTTAGACATGCCTGCCACACTGGCTCTTCGGCTTTGAAACATAGATGAGCACCGCCCCCTAGAGTTGGGAACGATTAGCACATGTGTGTGAGGGGAACTTTTACCTTTACTTTTAAGTAGCATTTCTCAACCTTAGTAATTTTAAGATCCTTGAACTTCAATTCCTGAATTTCACGCAGCTTGAATTTTGCCAAGGTTGACAAATGTTGATTTCATGATGAAGTGTGTGTGTGTATATACGTGTACGCACACACACACACACACACACACACACACACATATATATATGTGTGTGTGTGTGTGTGTGTGTGTTGTATTTTTGCTGATAAATAAATAAAGGGAGACTAGTATAGATCTATTTCAAGCTATTTAGCTCTCATCAGCTAGCTTACTGGGATTCGAACCTGTGCTATATTACATCTTAGGCAGACGTCTTAGCCATTAAGCCACAGGTCCTCCTCCTTATCAGCTGAAGCCAGGGAAGAAGGTATATATTTAGTGTCACAACCGCTGGTATGCCCAATTATGGGAGGAAGCTAACTGCTTCCATTATCTGTCAATCAGCTCGTCACAAGAGTCCATCACGACAGAAACCCAATATTTTTACTGTTGCCCGTTTGTACATTTGTGTTGTATTTTTGCTGATGAATAAATAAAGGGAGACTAGTATAGATCTATTTCAAGTTAGGTTCGAATCCCAGTAAGGGTATGGCTAGCTGATGAGAGCTAAATAGCTTGAAATAGATCTATACTAGTCTCCCTTTATTTATTTATCAGCAAAAATACAACACAAATGTAACAAAGGCAACAGTAAAAATATTGGGTTTCTGCCTGGATGGTGTCTTGTGAAGAGCCGATGGACAGAGAGTGGAAGCAGTGAGCTTCCTCCCATATTTGGCCATACCAGGGGTTGTAACATTTAATACACACACACACACACACACACACACACACTATATATATATATATATATATATATATATATATATATATATATATATATATATATATATATATATATATATATATATATATATATATACACACATATGTGTGTGTGTGTGTGTGTGTGTGTGTGTGTACATACACACACACACTATATATATATGTGTGTGTGTGTGTGTATGTATGTATATACATACATACACACACACACACACACACACACACACACACATACACACACAAGAATATCAGGAAAGGGATTTCTTCTCCCTACCAATCAGGTTGGCCAGTCAAAGTACTTTTGTTTTATTTATTTATTACATTTTAATCCTGTCTTTACTACTTTGTAAGGTGGGAAACGTACTCATGCCTTTACTCATGCCTATTTTTACCCACAACAACCAATCTATGCGCTGGGCTGAGAAAGTGGCTGACCCACAGACACCCAGCCAGCTTTCAGGTCTAAACTGGAACTAGAACTCCCAATCTCCTGGTGATTGCCCAAAATCTCTCAGCCGGGTTTCATGCCTAAGATGGGGACTAAAAGTCACAGTGTCCTGGTGATTGGCCCAAAGTCACTGAGCCAGCTTTCATGCCTAAAGCAGGACTAGAATTCACAGTCTTCTGGTTTATAGGCCATCATCTTAACCACTATACCAAAGTAGATCTCAGTTAATCTTAAACCAAGACAGTTTTTTGGACAACACAGAGCATATACCGTATTTTTCGGAGTATAAGATGCACCTTTCCCCCCCAAAAAAGAGGGTGAAAATCTGGGTGCGTCTTATACACTGAATACAGTATTTTTGGCCTCTCTCCCTGTCCCCTTTGCAAAAATGGACATACAGAAGGTTTGGGAGGCTTGAAAAGTGCTCCTGGGGGCTGGGGAGGGCAAAAATGACAAAAAACAGACCCTTTTTTGCTCCTTTTTGCCCTCCCTCCCAGCCGCCAAGAGCACTCTAAAAGCCTCCTAAGGGATATGGATGCCCCCTTTTTTTGCAAAAAAAATAGGCATGCAGAGGATTTGGGAGGCCTGCAGAGTGCAAAAACTTTTTTTTTAATTTACCTTTTCAAAATCATGGCGCGTCTTATACTCCAGTGCATCTTATAGTCCAAAAAATATGGTAAGTATGTATCAAGAATACAGGTAAATTCTGAAGATGACCAGAATGGAAAATCAATATAATACTGACAATAATATAGCAGGTATTCTAATGAAGCTTTGCTTGTTAGCATTAAATCTGAACAATAACAACAGTCCAATAGAATAAATTCTGTCCTTGATTATACACTTTATAAAACCAAAGAGGCCTCAGAAGAGCATATTGAGAATCCAATTAAGAAAGCATGGATAAGTTAAATTAGGTAATTCTAGGTAGAAACCTTTAGTTGGGGACAAATTCTCCTCATTTAATTTGCTTTATCATTATTTATATTTAAACTATTCCCTTGAATCATCAGAACAATGGGGTATATTTTTAAAAAAACTAAGCAGAATTTGGTAATATTAGTAGGAAAATAAAACATGGAGAGGCAGCAAATCCAAATCTTAAATGTGCAAGCTGAGGTTTAGGTATATGTTAACCACCTGTAGACAAAGGTTTGACTGGGCTAGTTGTCCCAATTAAGAAACACTGATAGCAATGTCAAACACTTTCTACTTATTTGCTAAAGTATCTTATTTTTCAGACTATAAGATGCACCGGACTATAAGACGCACCTAAATTTACAGGATGAAAACAAGAAAAAAATTGTTTTTGGCCTCTATTTGCCATGTTTTCACCCTCCCTGGCCCTCAGAGGCACTCTGCGGTGCTCTGAACATCCCATTTTTGGGATCCCAAGCCCTCCATGTGTTATGTTTTTGCCCTCCAAAGCTCCAAGAAGGACTCTGCAGTGCTCTGCATGGCCTGTTTCACCAAAAGCATGCCCATTTTTGGCCTGCAATGTGTTTCTTGGGGCTGGGGAGGACAAAAATGTGATGCGGGGAGGATTCGGGAGACCAAAACTGCCCGTATTCAGTCTATAAGACGCATCAAAATTTTCACCCACGTTTAGGGAGGGAAAAAGTGCGTCTTATACTCCAAAAATATGGTAAATTCCAAGGTTCCTTCAGGGCTCTGTATGCAAAGGAATTCAGAATGAAAGGTCCTTCTCTCTGGTTACACTTCTGATCTGAATGACCACTTGCCATTAAGGAGCATGGTCATTGAGTGTGCGGGTTGAAACGCCCCAAATACAGGTAGTCCTTGACTTATGACCACAATTGAGCCCAAAGTTTATGTTGTTAGGCGAGATATTTGTTCAGTGAGTTTTGCCCATTGTTACAATCTTTCTTGCCACGGTTGTTAAGTGAATCACTGGAACCGTTAAGTTAGTAACATGGTTATTAAACGAATCTTGCTTCCTCATTGACTTTGCTTGTCAGAAGATCACAAAAGGGGGATCCCATCAACCCTGGGACACCGCACCCATATAAATATGAGTCAGTTGTCAAGCATCCAATTTTTGATCACATGACCATGGGGATGCCACAGCAGTCCTAAGCATGGAAAGCAGCTCAGCTCAAAGCAGCAGAGGGCTTCACATTTTGTCATCACTGCTTCAATGGGCACCCTAAACCTAACCCTAACGCTTAACCTAACCCTAACCCTAACCCTAACCCTAACCCTAACCCTAACCCTAACCCTAAACCTAAACCTAAACCTAACCCTTACCTTAACATGAATCGGCTTGCTTTAAAAGCGCTTTTTAAAGGGCCCTTTTTTCTCCGCGGTCGTATTTGTCGCGCTGCTGATGACGTCAGGTACGCGCTTTAATCAGGCGCGCTTTAGTGGACCGCGGTTTTGTCGTGACACGAAAAAATGGACCTACCAGAAGTCGAAAAGTGGGCCATTTCCGGCCTCCGGAGGTTCTCCAGGGGGGAGGCTGTTTTCGCCCTCCCCATGCTCCAAGAAAGCCATGTGCTCATGCGCGTGATAGCTAGGTGGGGATTGAGTAAATTACTCAACCCCCACCTCGCATATGCAGGGGGCACAGTGGGGTGGGGAATTAAATTATGGGGCGTGTGTGTGCTTTTGGCACCTGAAGCGAAAAAGATTCGCCATTACTGATATAAGGAATCCAACTACTGAAGTGAATTGTGATCTAAAGCAGTGTTCAATTTAAGGACCTTTAAGAGCTTGGACTTCAATCCCCACAATTCTCCAGCCAGTGGTTTTCCACTCTGGCTGGGGAATTGTGGGAATTGAAATCCGTGCATCTTAAAGTTGCCTAGCTACCTGGCAAACCCCGGGTAATAAAGTACACACATCTTAGTTACTAAGGTTGAGAGACACCGAGTTTTCAAGAAGGAACATTAGCAGAAGTCTGCCTATGTAAGTGGAGAGCCATGAATGTCCTGGGGAGCTTCTGGGGCGAGTAATTTACTCAATCTACTTTCAGGGGCTGGTTGCAGACACGGCTATCCTACAACTCCCTGCCTTTATTGTAAGCATGACTTTTTTGATTTAAGCGTCTCATAAGCGCATTCCGTGATCTGGCTGTCCATATTCATCGGGCTCAATTTGAGACAAACTGGAGCGGATGGATTAGGAGGTACCATATAGCAGCGGAACGGCCATTCCCCGCTCGTCGGTCGAACTTCACCCGGCGAACCAGGCTTGCAACTGGGCGGAATCCCGAAGGAAAAGCCCTCGGACTGGCAGAGGAGCAAATCAGGGCCCTGGGAGCCCGCTGACTTCCAACAAGCCCCGTTCTCGGGGTTATTTATTGTACGTTTGAAATGGGTGAACTAAGTGAAGCGGCGAAGCGCTATAGCGGGCAGGCAGGCGCCCCCTTTCCCACTTCACCCAAGGAGACGAGACGAGGGAGCAGGCAGGTCCCACCGCCTCCGAAGAGCAGCTGAGCGATGGGGTCGGGATACGAGACCCCATTTCTCCCATCCGCAGCCTCAAATGGAGATGGGGGGGGGGCAAAACTCTGCGGCCCTATTCGCGGGCTGGGTGTTTGGGCTCCTTTGGGCCGAGCGGGCACCTCCCTTCCCACTTGCCCTGGGGGGGGGAGTTGTTCGGAGCGGGGGTTCCTCGAATTAACGCTTTCGGCGTCTTTCCATCCCACCCCACTCTATTTCTGCTTAATGCCCGCGGCGCGGGAATAGCCTTTTGTTCCGCCGTTGTTCGACGGATCCTTTCTTTTAAAAATCTCCGTCTTTTCGCCAGGGCTTAAAAAGGCCGAGCTCAGCTCTTCGGAACCATTTGGATAGTTTTAAGTTTCGTAACTGCTCCCCGGTCCCCAGGCTGTTCCCTACTTTTCCACACTTACAGAAGAGACTGCAGGGTTTTGCAAAATAATAATAATAATACCTGTGCGAAAAGAGCCCCCCCCCCCGAAGGCGGCCGGCTCGGTGGCTTTTATTATTTATTCGGAATCCAGCCACCCTCTCAGCGTAGCCCAGCGCCGAATCCCGGCTCCTTTTCAGGGCAGGCGGGACGCTCGGGGGACGCGCATCAGTTGCTTTTCCTTGGGGAGGGGGGGGGGAGTAGGGGGAAGAGCCGAAAACCCAGCGGCGTCGGCTTCCTCCTCAGAGCAGAAGGAGGCGAATTTCACCCAGGCTGGGCTGCATTGTCTGCCAAAGCAGCAGGGTTGCAATGCTCCAGTTGGCAAGGAAGTCGGGGGGCGTGAAAGGTGGCGGGGGGGAAGAGAGATAGCCGTGCAGCAGCAGCCCCTTCCCAATGATTTATTTAAGCAGCTAAGCGCCGCCAGGAAGACTGCTTTTTCGCCCGCCAGTCGGAGCGACGGACAGACTCCGCTTTGCCTTCTGCAACCGAACAGAGCCCAACTAGAGGGGGTGGGAGTGGAAGCCGCAGACAGGAGAAGGGGCGCGCGGGAGAGGTGTTTTGTCTGCGGCGGAGTTTCCTCGTGCGTATGTGTGTGTGGGAGAGAGAGAGATAAGAGCGCGAGTGGGTTGGGGCTGCCTTTGGTTTCGGTCTGGCCTCGCAGGCTCCGTTAATTCGGAAGATTCCGGAGCTCGCGCGGCCTGACAGAGGAGACACCCCCCACCCCCACCCCCGGCTTGGGCCATCCGCGGCGACTGGCGCGGAAGGCGAAAGGAAGGAGAGCCTGGGGCTCGCTCCCTTCCAGAAAGAATGCAGGAATTCCAGGGGTGACCGTTCCGACAAGGTAAGAAGGCTCCGAAGGAGCCAGAAAGCGCTTTCCTCTCCGGCGGCAGAGAACAATGCTTTTAAGCCCGCGATAAATAAGTGGCTTGAATCGTGGCTTCTCCCGCTCGAATCGGGGGAGGGAGGGGGGGCATCCCAGGAGGGTGTTTCCTGCAGCCACGAAAAGCTTTCGGCCAGACGTATTTAAGGACCAAAGAGAGGGAACGAGAGTGAGCGAACGGTTTCATAACGGGAAAGCCGCCCGTTGCAAATAACCATTTTTAAAAAATATAAATCCTAGATTTTTAATCCTGAGTCGGGTTGTTTTTTTTTTGCGAGTTTAAATTTATGTCTCCTCGCCCCCTGGCGGTCGGCTGTTGTAAGGGCAGGAGGAGACCCTCCGGGTTACGCTCGCCGTAATTGTGGGGAGTTCCAGAAATCTACAAATTATACTGGTGAAAAGGAAGAAGAAACCCCTGCTTTAGCGTGGTTTGGGCTGCTTGCATTTGAACTTCCGGCGGCCCAGAAAGAAGCTAAACCGCTTTAGGGAGATTCGGGAATGAAGAGGGGGTGGGGGTGAGGGAAACGAGAGGCCAATTAGCTGCCCATTTTAAGATGGAAACGGTGTCCTTCAAAATTACAATTTAGACGTTTTAAAAATGATATTAAATTGTAGGCATTCTTTCCAGATGAGGCTAAAAATCAGAATTTGATTTATCCAAATAAACCTTTTGAGAGCTAATTGTGAGCATATTCATTTATAAGATAATAAGTACAGCTTGTTCCAAAGGTAGGTTTTCCTTAAAAAAAGGAAGTCCCTGGGATAAGGACGCAGATTCTGTATATACCTGAAATTCAGTTGGACTTTTGACAATATTTTTTTAAAAAAATTCCAGGAACATAGAAATTGTCAGGGGTTAAACTTTTTGAATTCTAATTAGCAAATGACAAATCAGCCCTCAATAGACACCTAGGCATGAACAACATCTACAGGCTGTGCAAAAGAGGCAAATCAACCAGCCCCGAAGAGACAAAGATCCCAGCATCTCCCCAGCAGTAATCAGCACTCAGATCAAAATAGATCTAACTCCAAGTCTAACTTCAGACCAACAATCGAGAGAAACCGCCAAAGAGCCATCAGTAAACAGCGCAACCTAGTCTCTAACCTCACCCCCACCCACCTAGAATATAAACTAACAGCAAACAGCACTCCTTACCAGCACTGACAATGTTATCTAGTTAGGATAATGAAATGTCTGCAAGAAAGCTCAGGCAGCACCAAGGACCCCATGATTTCTAATTGTAGCCTATAAACCTGGGGGGGTAGGGTGGGGATTACTTCTCCAATTACTTAGAGGCCTAAGGTTCATCTAGGACTGTATGAAATCATTTAGGTGTTCTCCTGTCCTTTAAAACTGTGTCTAACATGGGACATGGGACTAAAGAAGTAAGGTTGCACCCATGTACCCTTCTGAGAAGTGTGGAGCAATGGAATCTTCTTCGGGTCAATGAAAATGTTAAACTGGTGGATTATAAGAAACAGTAATTTAAAAGGGCCCACTATATGCTTTTCAGAAGATGGTGTGTGTGTGTTATGTTTGCCAAGGCTTTTGTTGGATGGCTAAATGGGTTTGTTCTATTGTGCACCAGGAACCTTTTAAGAGACTATTGCCTGTGTTTTAAAGACAGTATCAATCCATTCTTACAAAAAGAATTGTAATTCTTCTAGGAAAAGGTTTACTTGAACACCTGTTAGAGAGCCAGTTGGGTGTGGTAGTTAAAAGCATCAGGCTAGAAGATGGGAGACCTGCCTTAGGTGTAATAAAGCCAACTGGGTGGCCTTGGGCCAGTCACTTTCTCTCAGCCCTTGGAAGGAGGCAATGGCGATTCTGAAAAAACCTTGCCAAGGAAATTGCAGACTCCGAGAAGGGAAGGGGCAGGCAACCCCTAATAAAGTTAAATTAAGGGTTTTCTCCGTAATCGGCGCAAAGTATAGGTCAATTTGGCAGGATGTCCTTGAAGGACACAAACATAGAAAAGGGTTGCGGGGGGGGGGGAAACTTTGGTCTTGGCGTTGCCTCGAACTCCGCGGACCTCGCTTCTACGCGTGCTGCAAACGGCGTCGCGCCCTGCTGTTCCTGCCCGCGGATCCTGGCTCGCTTCCTATGCTTGCTGCCCGCCTCCTTTTTTTTAACCCTTCCCGCTCCTGCGTGGATCTGGTGGCTTTGCGAGGGCTTCCCTGCTCTTCCCTCGTGGGCCTTGCAGAGGGCCGCTGCTCTCCTTCCTGCCCGACGCATCTCTGCCTGTGGTTTTTTTTCTTGAGTACTAACAACTCTGCATGCCCATTCATTTCCCTCCGCCCCAGTAGCTGGCATGAAAGGAAAGGCTCGGATCCACAGGACCCGCACGCGGGGAGTGGCCGCTGCGAAGACTCGGGATGCGTTCTTTTTCCTGGCCGCCTCCCCCCCCCCACTCCCACTCTAGCAGTTTCCCAACATTTTTCCACGCCTGAAAGGTGTTTCCTCGACACACCCACCCATCCGCTTCTGAAGAGGGGCGGGCGAAAATCCGCTCGGATTGTGTCCTCCCAGTCCGGAGGGATTCCTCTCTGGGATCCGCCGTGGATCCCGCATCTTTTGCTCAGAACTGCACGGGCCGTCCAAATACTCTAAACGGAGAAATTAAGGGGAAGAATCTCACTTCCTTTTAATGGACGTAGGGAGTGGGTGGTATTGAGGATGGAGGGGTGGGGAGAGAAAGCCCGCTTCCACCGTTATTAATTAGTCTAAATCGGTTCTGCTATGATTGTCTCATCTGAATAGTAGTTTTGTTTCAGGGCGGAAAATATAGTCAGCTTTCATCGTTCCCTTTCCTGATTGGATTGACCCCTCCAGCGAAGAAGATGCTAATAAAGTAGGAAAAACGGATCCGTAACAATGGCAGGACTGAGCTGCCGGTTGTAACCCAAGTCAAGCACTTTGCTTACAACCTGGCGCTCAGTTGGCTGGAGCGCTGAACTTATTTTGGCTTTTATTGGAAGCATAGATGTCTTCAGCCAGAGGCCTCCGGCTCAGCTGGACTTCAACTCCCATAATGCCCTAGGCGACTCGGACATTGGCTATGTTCGCTGATGTTGATGGGCGCTGAAAGCCGCGGTAGCAGCAGGGCTCCGCGTTAGGATAGAGAGGGCGGTAGAATTTAAAGCGCTCGTCTGAATTTCCTATGGATTACTGTAAACTTCCCCTTAAAATGAATAGAACATGGTGCTGCTCTTTGGTTTTCTCTTCGTCCTAGAATTTTGCCAAAAAGGTTTAATATTGGTCTATGATCAGGCTGGTGGGTTAATTGGCTAAATTAGGATATAAGCCTTTTTAATCCCGGCCAATTCCACAGAAAGACAAAGGTTAATCCAAGTGAATCAGGAGCTCAATCAAAATAAAGAATAATACATTTTCTTATCCAGAAATCTTGTCCTAGAGGTCCAAAATCGTAAAAGTTTCGGTTTAAAGCGGAGGACAACAGACTCCGTAGAGAAGGCACCTTCCGGCTTGGCGCCATTTTTTTTTAAAAATTAAACAAGTAGGGTGGGAGTTCTTTAGACAAGGATTCTGAACAAAATAAAAGGTTTAGGCTGGAATGGTAAGTGAGTTTTTTTTCAGGGATTGCTGTGAGAAGGAAGAAGGGCTGATCAGTCCAGACAAGAACTGGTGCGAAGACCGGAATGGAATGGAATGGAATAGAATAGAATAGAATAGAATAGAATTCTTTATTGGCCAAGTGTGATTGGACACATAAGGAATTTGTCTTTGGGGTTGGAATCAACCTTACAATGTGCTTTTTTTTTTAATGGTCCGCTTTAAAATGCAGATTTTTGCTTGGTTGAAATTTCCCTTCCTATGGAGGGACACGCACGTTTGTTTTCATGGGTGGAGGGGAGGGTGAATCCCTTTTCGCGTGACTCCCTCTCTGTATGTGACTCTTTGGGGAAGTATCCGTCGGCCTGGTAATATTCAGTGGTAACCCACTGAATGTGCACCGTGAAAGTTGAGCAGCACTTTCACCCGGAATTCAAAATTGCGAAGTTAAATATTTGTTTTTAATTTTCTGGCTCACAAATTTTAACTACTAGGGCAAGGTTCCTCCTGCGGCTCTTTTAATGGGCTGGCATAAATCGTTTTGTTATTACCTTCTGTCTGTTAAAACAACATTGGCTGCGCATCCTGACAGTCGCATTTAAAATCTTGGCAGCCAGAAGAAATCTCTCATCTAGTATATAAGAGAACGGAGATGAAGGTGGGGAAGGGGTGGGGGCTGGTGGAAAGGGGGGGAAATGGAAATGAATCTGCTTCGGAGTTGGAGGGGAGGAGAACAGCTGAGTGAGAAAGTGTAAAAATTAAGAAAACGTGCCCCTTCTGGTAGAAGTGTTTAATTAGATTTTGGTGATGCTTCAACACGTGGAAAGGACGAGACTGCGCTTGGGGTATGTGTGGGGGGTGGAGGATAGGTATCTGTAAAATCTGTTTATGGTAGTGTGAGATCTTGGCTAAATCAAAGGAAGGGCTGGGAGAGTAGGGACTTTTTAAAGAGGTGCCATTCACACCAGAAGAGTCTGACTGGACAGCTCCCTTTGTAGAGCCCAAATTCAAAGAAAGCAGTAGCGAAAGTGTTTTAAGCAATCCACAAAATCTAATTAAAAGTTCTAGGAGGCCTGTTGCTCCTGCCTAAATAGCATTTCCTTTCTGAAGGCGCTCTTTGAGTGGGTTGCACTCAAAGCAAATCAAAACGAGAAGCAGATCTGCGGACGATTAACCCATGAGAAGACTGGATGACCGCTGCTGGTTTACCCACACTAGAACTCGCCCGTGGAAGCCTCGCAGCAGCTATAGGGGAAGGCCGAGAGGGGGGGGGGGAAGAGGGCCCACCCTAAGCCCAACCCCACTCCTCTCTCTCCGATGGCTGACCTTTTCAGTCGCTAATTCTGATTAAGACACGCGTTTATTTTAAAAGCAAGTGCGAAACCTTAAACGGGAGTCCCACGTTTCGTGGGAAGAGCTGCCTGCTTCCAGCCACGCCCCATTTTAAAACTAGGGATAACCCCTGAGAATAGTCGCCGAATTTTTCTCACGAAGAATTCTTCGTGGGAAGAAAACTGGTGAGAAGAACCAGCTCGTTTTCCCTCTTTTTCTCTCATGAAGAATGCTGCAGAACCCAGAAGCTGGTGCTCTCTTTTCTCCCGCCTGGCCAACCCTTAAATTTTTTTTAATTTATTTATTTTGCCCAGCAGTGGGTTCTTTTCCTTTCCGCTTATGAGATATTAGAGCATTGAGGGAGGCGAGTAGTATTAGCCTCTTTAGTGTCAGGGTTGCGTTGCACGTCCCGCTCGCCCACCTGACCAATGTTCGGAATTTTCTCGCTCAGTTTTTCCTGCCCTCCATCCCTGACTCCAGCTTGTAAGCGCCGGTCCGCCAATCTCCACAAGGGGAGGGAGAAAAATCTCCCAAGAGCTGTTTTCCCCACCCATCCCTTCCCTAGAAATGTACAACATCAGAGACAAAAAATATTCTGTAAAATCTTTTAAAAAGCGTAGAAAAGCGTGGCATTGGCTGCTGTCTTGTTTCCATTTTAATTTTTTTTTTTAAAAAAAGCCACCTTCAGAAGTCTAGCGTGGTATTTTCGGCTTTGCAAAATATCCTGTCTGGCTGGATCAATTGCGTTTGCCGGGGGCGGCTTTTTAAATTATTATTCTGCCCCTCCTCGTATGTTTTTTACACGGGGTTGGTTGGTTGAAGGCGAAAGGAAAGAAAGCGGCTTGGTTTTTAGGGTCTGGTCGTTATTTTTCCACTTGTTTTGTTGCTTTTTGAAACCTTACGACCAAGTGCACCCTTACTAGAAAAATAAAACCCCAAGCGGTGATTGGTTGCCAGCCCGGCGGCTAGTTCCAAATATTTGCTCGCTCCAATCCAGTAGCAACCATAGGACAAGCAGCTGTTTGGATCGGCCGCTGGTTTAAGCCCGGCTGTAAAGAAGGGCGAGCAAGAATTTAGGTGTGCCTAAACTTAGTCTCCAGGGACGCGGTGACTCAGTGGCTAAGACGCTGAGCTTGTCGATCAGAAAGTTCGGCAGTTCGAATCCCCTAGCGCCGCCCGTTCCTTGTCCCAGCTTCTGCCAACCTAGCAGTTCGAAAGCATGTAAAAAATGCAAGTGGAAAATAGGAACCACTTTTGGTGGGAAGGTGACAGCATTCCGTGCGCCTTTGGCGTTTAGTCATGCCATCCACATGACCACGGAGACGTCTTGGACAGTGCTCTTCGGTTTTGCAACAAGGATGAGCACCGCCCCTAGAGTCGGGAACGACTAGCACATATGTGCGAGGGGAACCTTTACCTTTAAACTCAGTCCACCGACTGATGCCAACGCTGGAAGTCCTTCACCCCGCCCTCAAAATACCCTCTTTGAACCCTGTTCTTCCAGGTCCCGCATTCCAGCTAAAGGGATTTCCCCTTTGTTCGTTTGGATTCGGCTGGCTCCGACGCGGATCCAAGACGGAGAGTTTCCTACTCTTTAAAGGAGCTCCCGACGGAGGGGGGGGGGAGTGAGCGGGGCTCGCGAGAGAACCGCTGGGCGTCTCATTTGACTCCAGGCCTTGCGGTGCTTTCTCCCCGCATCTGAAAACCAACGCCCCTTGGCTTCAGTTCCCCGAAAACCGGGGAAGGAACACTCCGCCGATTAACTGCGGGAGGAAGTCACTCGTGACCCCACTCAGCTCCAAAGCTGTGGAGGGGAAGCAAGCGTCCGCCCAGTGAAAGCCATATTCCGACGGCGGACGCGCTTGCTGAAGTGAGAAACTAGGGCTGGCGGTGGGCTTCCCCCCAGGCCATGTTTTCTAAAAATTAGGCCCTGCTAGGGAACTCACTTTGGCGTTGAACTCAAGGCACCAGACTGGAAAATGTGAGTTCTAGTCCTTCCCTGGGCATTAAACCAACTGCGTGATCTTGAACCAGTCACACACTCTCAGACGTAGGGAGAAAGCTAGGGCGAGCCAGTTCTGAAATCTTGCAAGAAAACTGCAAAGAGTCTAGGTGGTCACCAGGAATTTAAAAAAAAACAAACATTGAAGGCGCGCGCACGTTCACACGGCGCTGCTTTTTCCATCCGGTGAGCAGCCGAACTCGCCGCGCTGGCCTGGGAGCTGACTCTCCCTTCAGAGTCCCCCAGGAGAGGGTCCAGGCCCAGAGCAGTAGCCACCCCGCCCTATCTGTGACCTCTCGTTTCCAAGTTTAAGCGCTTATTGAGTTAAGCTACTTGTAGGCCGCTGCGTCCCTTGGTTTTCTAACCGGTCTGCCCGTGGGCTTGCGACGGTTGATCCTGTCTGCGCCAAGTGAGGCGCTTCGAGCCATTTCGCCTTTGATGAACGTAGAGCATAGGTGATATACTGAATACATCGTACTTCGGCGCGTGTGAATGAGGCTGGCGGGGATTCGTACAAGGTGCGCGGCTTCTAAGGCAAGGCTTCTGGGGGGGTAGGAGGGGGGCGAAATTCAAGCTTGCAGACACAGGAAACGCCTTCAAGCAAAGGAACCTTCCCCCATCCAAGAGTCAGGAAAAATGGGTAATAAAGTTAAACAGCTCAGTAAGAAGAGGAGGAGCGTTTTGGTCGTTGAATGAGGACCTGATCAATTTTGTCTAAAGTCACAGCTTTTGGCCACACTCCAAAGCCTTGAAGAAGGGACCAAGGAGAGGCGGCAGCGGATGCATCGAAGGGGAACCGAGTAGATTCAGTCGGTTTGGGTACCAAATGGTCTTGATGTGTTCTTGTTTTTTGCCTCGGGTTGCTCAGAAGCACGGCCGGTTGAGTCCAACGGGTCGCTGGTTGCGCGCTTTTCCGCATGCCCGATTTACGGACCGGAGGAAACCAGCCAAATATTTGTAATTCGGTTCACCGGAGGAAAGGCAGCGCTTTGAGAAAAGGTGGCTTTGAAAATACTACACACGCACACGCGGTCATACTCTAACTTATTTTGATTTTTGAGTTTCTTTTCCGCCCGAGAGAGAAAAATCTGACTTATAGGGCGGTTTCTTTCAACCTTGGCAACTTTAAGGTATGTGGACTTCAATTCCCATAATCCCCAGGTCAGCATACTAGCCGAGGGAATTCTGGGAGTTGAAGTCCACATAGCTAAAAAGTTGCTTTTGGCCCCTTATAATGAACCTCGCTGCCCTCTGTGGACTCTTAGCAACTTGTTCCCAGGTATGTGTCAGACTGCAGCCGCTGGGAGATGCCCTGTTACTCCAAATACTGCCGGTGGTTCATGCCAGGTGATAGTAATATACTGTTTTAGCAAGATCTCAGCCACCAAAGTGGTGGCTTACAGTGCTGGGCGACAACTCACTAATGAAGGCACTCTGGCCTGGCCTCCTATCCTGGACTTCGAAGTGACGATGTGCCTCTCCTCCCGCGCACCTCCCTCCATTTCAAGTAGGTGGGCATGGATGGAAAAAGTAGTCTAGTCCAGGGTGTCCGAACTTGGGAACTTTAAGACTTGGGGACTTCAACTCCCAGAATTCCCCAGAGGGGTGGGAGTTGAAGTCCACAAGTCTTAAAGTCCCCAAGTTTGAACACCCCTGCACTAGTGGTTGAGGCATCAGGCTAGAAGCCAGGAGGTTGAGTTCAAATCCTGTCATAGGCATGAGAGCCGGTTGGGTAACTTTGGTCCAATCACCTGGAGATATGAGTTCTAGTTTCAATGTAGCCATGGAAGCCAACTGAGTGGCTTTGGGCCAAATGCCAGGAGATGGTGAGTTCTAGTCCCGCCTTAGGCATGGAAGCCGGCTGAGTGACTGGGCCGGTTCCTCTCTTTTAGTCCAACCCACCTCAAAGTATTGTTGATGTGGGAAAAATAGGAGGAGGGGGAGGAAGGAGTATTAGTAGGTATGTTCACTGCCTTGAGATACCTATTAAAAATGAATAAGGATGTGTGTGGCACGACATAACCACAAACGTCAAAAGCGCGCCGACAACACTGCAGCGCTAAAACCGCGATGTCAAAAGCGCGCCAACAACAGCGCGCCGACAACAGCGCGCCGACAGAAGCGCGATTTAACTTAAGGTAAGGTTTAGCGTTAGGTTTAGCGTTAGGTTTAGGGTTATTTTTAGGGTTATGTTACAGCGCGCTTCTGTCGGCGCGCTGTTGTCGGCGCGCTGTTGTCGCACGATTTTGACGGTGCGGTTTTGTCACCGCGCTTTAGTCACACGCGCTTTAGTCTACCGCGGTTTTGTGGTGGAACCAAGGATGTGATATATACAAATTTTAAAAATGTTACACAATCCAAGGAAGCCAGGGGGACAAAGACATAATATGTCCAGATTTCAGAAAGCTAAGCAGGATCCCATTTAGTTCATTGCGGGGGGGGGGGGGGGGGTGAAAACACAATCCAAAAATTCCTAGGCAGGAAATGGAGTGGCGAACTCAAAATGTCCCGAAACTTTGGCATACTATTTGTGGTGTTCTAGAGAAGAAAGCGACATCGCCATATCAGGAGCCCCCAGCTGATGAAATCCAACGTTGGTTTTTTCCCTCCCTACTTCCCTGGGAAGAATCATAATTAAATCAGCTAGCAGAAACGTTAGTTAATTGTTCTCGTATAGTTCAAACCAGATTTGAGTTTATTACATTAACATTTGCGCCTTCCTTCCTGACTTATTACTTCCCAATACTCGTTGCTGTTTCATTCATTTTTTTCGATTCCCAGGATTTATTTATTTTTAAAAAAACTGAACGAATCTGCGTGCTTTCTGGTTCGGCCGAATCAAATTCATTCCTAAGCCAAATGGAACAGATCGGCACCAGCTCTGGCAAAAAGCCCTTGGGGCTCTACCATTCCATTTCCAGCAGGGGCACCAAAGAGCAGCTTTCTTGCTCTTCGTGGGGAGACTAGCGGTATTCCTGTGTCTTTTGCTCGGAACCGATTGAACCCAGAAACTGCACAAGATGCTTAGTGGGGACGGTTCAGCCGTTTATCTATTCATAATCTGCGATCATCCCGTGTGAGATGCCGCCCATAAAAACTGAGGCAACCTGTTAGGTAAGCTCCCCATTGGGAGAGCGAGTACATTCAGAGAAGCGTTGTGAGAGTGGGGTTGGAGAACACACAAACCAGCATACAGAGACACTGCAGTTTAAATAGGCTTTTACTTTCGTGGAAATAGAGGTATCAGAGTCCATCAAATAGTCCAAGTCATACACGGTTAAGATAGTCGTCATCAATGTCTTTCAGTTAAGGGATAATCCATATAACATAGTCCATAATCATACAAACAGTCTGGTACTCAAAGTTTGCTAGCAGTTGCAAAACTTACAATAGCTCACGGCACTTTCTAACAGCCAGCTTCCAACAACACTCAGATCAGATCAGCCCAGCATCTAACAAACAGAGAGCTAACAGTCATTCTGGCTCCCTCTTATGGCTGAATGAGGAAACAGCAACCAATCACATTTTACAGTATGATTTAAAGAAACAGGTATAGCATTGTTACATGATTTATATATTGCCAACCCAACCGTTAGATTATATTCCTAACACAATCAACATTGCATGGAATAAAATTTTGCAATTTTTTTTTTGGGGGGGGTATTATTTTATAAATTTCTGCACTGCCCATCTCACCCAAGTGCCTCTTTATAACAGCATATTCAAAACACCTGGATAACACTTGTTAATTAAATAAATAGTTTAATAAATTATTTATGAATACCTACTTGATTTGTAATCAGGCTGCATGATGCCCTGTTCATTCAAGGTTTGTGTTGAGTTCACACCAATGGTGAAATTCATTTTTTTTTACTACTGAGTCTATGGGTGTGGCTTGGTGGGCATGGTGCAGATTGCGGGGGGTGGCTTGGTGGGCGTGGCAGGGGAAGGATACTGCAAAATCTCCATTCCCACCCTATTCTGGGGCCAGCCAGAGGTGCCATTTGCCGATTCTCCGAATTACTCAAAATTTCTGCTACCGGTTTTCCATAACCTGCTGGATTTCACCCGTGGTTCACACAATATGTTAAGCCAGAGTCATGTGCCAGAGTTTATGGTGAACTGAGGTACTGATGTAGTACTTAATGGGAGTGGGAGTGAATAAATAAATGCCACAAAAATAATTTTGTCAACAGCACATTTTTGACAGCATGTTCAAATGAGGGACTTCAATAACGTTCCTCTTCCACGCCCCCACCTCCAATAATGTTGCAACCACTCCGTTGTAAATTTTAAGGAATACCGTAATTCTAACACAGAAAAGCGGCAGGCAGGAAAGGAAAAAGATGAGCTGTTGGAGCTGATTAATTAGAGATGGGACGTCCCACCCTCCCATCATTATGCATGGCTCACAATGCTGATTAATTAGGCACTGAAATGGGAAGCCATGTATTGTTAGCAGATTGCCTAATTTTGTTTTTTTCTAAAGAGGGTACACAGGAGACTTCAATAGGAGAGGGGTTGAATTTTTTTTCCTATTCCCCCCCCCCTGCTTGTTTTCCTTCTTTTTAAACATGTCTCCCCACCCACCTTCCCACCCTTGGCACTGAAAGCTATACCAGTTACATGCCAGAGGGTGCATACCCAGAGTGGGTTATAGGTACTCCAAAACATTTTCATGGGTTGGGTTAATGCAAGGGTATTCCCAGGAGAAGAAAATCAGGATTAAATAAATTAAATAAATTGGGTGTTATAGAAATAGGATAGTACAGTATTTAAGGTATTTTTATTTTTTAAGGTATTTTTTAAGGTATGTACAGTATACATTAAGTACTGTATATACTCGAGTATAAGCCTAGTTTTTCAGCCCACTTTTTGGGCTGAAAAAAGCCGCCTCGGCTTATACTCGAGTCAGTGAAAAATTTGTCCGAAATGGAGGAGAAAAAGGGGCGGGGCCATGCCGCTGGGTGACACTCGTGAATGGCCCAGTGCCCCTGTGAGTTTCCCCTCCCTCTGTGTCAGTTTGCCGCACAGCGCGCACCGCACCATCCCCCCTCCTCACGTTCTAATGTAATGCAGGGCTGTCTTACGATTCCCCTTCCTCCCCCTCCTGCCGCTCTGCAACGATGTCCCACCTCCTCCTTGTTATGGCAAGCAGCCACATAGCGATGTCCCACCTCCTCTGGTACAGTGATCCAATGATAGGAATCACTGTGCCGTGTGTCATAGGAGGCGGGACATCGCTCCCGCGGCTGCACGGGACATCATCATCACAGCGGGACATCAGCATCATGAGGTGAGTGAAGTATTTCATTGAATACACCGCTAGTTTACTGTTTTTCTTTGAAATAAATATTCAAAAACATTATTGGTATCTATTTTTATTTTTGAAATTTACCGGTAGCTGCTGCATTTCCCACCCTAGGCTTATACTCGAGTCAATAACTTTTCCAGTTTTTTGTGGTAAAATTAGGTGCCTCGGCTTATATTCGGGTCGGCCTATACTCGAGTATATACGGGTATGTAAAAGTAAAAAAGCTGAGGCTGTTATTATGTTGTTTTGCTGCCCTAAAAAGAATTGAATGTTAATGCTTTTCTTTCTTTCTTTCTCTTTTTTTTTTCTTCTATGTCATTGGTCACTAACTGGTGGTCTGTAGACCACAGGTGGTCCATGAGAAAGTTTTGGTGGTCCACAGAAAAATTATTTGCATATTTATATTGCACTGAATACTATTTTATTTTTTTAAAAACATCGTATTAGTGGTCTGCGGGATTTGAAATTATGAATTTAGTGGTCCCTGAGGACCGAAAGGTTGGTGACCCCTGCTCTATGCCACTTTCTTTCCACTTTTTCCTCCTGCATTTTCTCACTATTTTCATTTTTATTTGTATTTTGTATTTTCATCAGTTTAATAAATTAATTCGAAGGAAATTCAGGGTTCTCAGTGCAGACAGGCAATGCCCCTGAAGAAATAAAGGAGAAAGGTTCAGTGATAGTATGGACACCAAGCCCAAGAAACAAAGAAAACGTAAGGAACCAATCCCTAATTTCATTGCTCTAACCTAGGGTCACAGTCAAATTGTTGGAGGTGTTTTGTTATTCTGGCATTCTTTGAAAGTCTGAAACCAGAAAGGTAGCTGATGCCTTGATTTGTTTGTTTGTGACATATCAGCAGTGGTGGGTTTCAAAATTTTTTTAGAACCTCTTCTGTAGGTGTGGCCTGCTTTGTGGGAGTGGCTTGCCAGCCATGTGACCAGGTGGAGGTGGCTTGCCAGCCATGTGGCAGTGGGTGTGGCCAACTTGTAAAATGTGGTGAAACGCTCTTGCTCAGCAACCAAAATGTTGGCTCAGAAACTCTGGCATTGAAGTGTGCAAGTCTTAAAGCTGTCAAGTTACAAGACCCTTGCACCCCTAACCCTTTAGAAAAAAAAAACCCAGGGGTGATCAAACTTGACAGCTTTAAGATTTGTGGACTTCAACTCCCAGAATTCCTCCTCTGTCTCTTCATCTTGATGATGTGCGGACGGGCGGGGGAGGGGAGCTGGAACCGGTTCTAAACGGCACTGTAGATTTGTGGAACCTCTTCTATAGAAGAGGTTAGAACTGCCAGGAACCCACCCCTGCATATCAGGCAAACTCAATCCTTTTTATCTGTTTATGGGACAAAATATTATATGGACCTAGAAAACAGCTTTGAGTTTGTGTGTGCTATTGTGCTAATATTGCATACATTATGTTCTTTAATACAGGTAGTCCTCGACTCACAATCATTCATTTAGGGACAAAGTTACGATAGCACTGGAAAAAAGTGATTTATGATTGCTTTTCACACTTACAACAGTTGGTCACGTGATCACTTGGCAACTGGCATGCATTTATAACATTTGCAGTATCCCAAGGTCATATGATTTCCTTTTGCGACTTCTGCCAAGCAAAATCAACGGGGGAGCCATATTAACATAATAATTGTGTTACTAACTTAATAGCTGCTGTAATTCACTTAACAACTGGTGCAAGGAAGGTTGTAAAATAGGACAAAACCCATTTAACAGCTGTCTTCCTTAGCAGCAGGAATACTGGGCTTAATTGTGGCTGTAAGTCAAAAGACTCTCTGCATTTTATATTAAACTATATAATAAATTCTTCTTAGGTTAGAAATTAGGGGGGAAATCAAGATAGTCTCCATAACTATGTTTTCAAATTCTACCCCCTTTCTTCATGTGTAAAGCATAGTAGTTTATAGCTGCAATCTTGGTTCACTTTTTAGTACCCTCCCTCAGGATATGTCTGAGTTTAGGTATTCTAAAGCATAGATAGTTTTAACAATAATATTCTTTAAAAGAAGAATATTATTGTTGGACTATACGAAAGGCTGAGTGCTAAAGAATTGAGGCCTTTGAACTGTGGTGCTGGAGAAGACTCCTGCGAGTCCCTTGGACTTCAAGGTGATCAAACTGGTCAGTCCTAGAGGAGATCAACCCTGACTGTTCTTGAGAAGGCCAGATCCTGGAGAGGAAACTCAAGTACTTTGGCCACCTAATGAAAAGGAAGGACTCCCTGGAGAAGAGCCTCATGCTGGGAAAGATTGAGGGTAAAAGAAAAAGGGCACAACAGAGAATGAGGTGGCTGGATGGAGTCACTAAAGCAGTTGGCGTGAGCTTAAATGGACTCCAGAGGGTTGTAGAGGACAGGAAGGCCTGAAGGAACATTGTCCATGGGGTCATGATGGGTCAGACACAACTTTGCAACTAACAACAAAATTCTTTTTAAAAAGACACACTGATTTCCTTCACATTTAATGTTAAGAATAAACCAAGAGAGGAAATCCCGGTGGCCAAGGGTGTTTTTTTTAAGTGTAAGGAGCAGGAAATAAATCATTGTGCGAAGGAAGCAGATACAATAATTACATCATAGAGATGGTTGGTCATAGAGCAGCCCCAAATTACCACCCTATTCAAAATGCCTCAGCTTTGTCCAAGATACCATGAATTGTGATACTGGCAAGCTGAGCCAGCCAAATGCTTCCAATGCTTTAAAAACACCACAAAGCAGCAAAACATCCAATGCTGCAAAAACACCACAAAGCAACAAATGACAAACACAATCATCTCTGCTCCAATGGGACCCATTCATCCACTTTCCTCATCATAGTAAACAAATAATTACTAGGACAGCCTGACCGTGGCTCCCTCCTTCTCTCTCCACCATCTTAATCATTGATGAGTGGGCTGACCTAGAATACGTGAAGTGGGGTTGAGTGGGTCTGGAAGTAGGAGTAGCCTTTTAGAAAATATGCCCAGCTGGATTTTCATTGGGGCATCAGCCGAGACTATGGGTTAAAGGTGGAGATGTAGCAGTCATCTGAAGATCTCTTCCAGCTTTCAGGGGTTTTCCACCACAGGACTCTGGATGGGAGACCCTGTTCATTAGACTGGGATCTAGAAATCAGTTGGAATCATTACTGTTGTATTAACTTCCATGCTGCATACCAATCTCCCTGCCTGAGCTCCTTGACTCCTTTTCTGGATTGGAAGTGGCACTTATGACCTTGGGTAACTATAGAATGGAGTGGAGTGGAGAGTGGAGTGGAATGGAGTGGAGTAGAGTAGGAATAGGAATAGGAATAGGAATAGGAAGAGGAAGAGGAAGAGGAAGAGGAAGAGGAAGAGGAAGAGGAATAGAATTAGAATAGAATAGAATAGAATAGAATAGAATAGAATAGAATAGAATAGAATTCTTTATTGCCCAAGTGTGATTGGACATACAAGGAATTTGTCTTTGGTGCAGATAAGTATAATCTTCATTGTCATTGTACTTAAATACAACAAAATTGGTGCTCTCAGTGTACATAAAGAAAGATAAAATAGAATACATCCATCAAAAATCATAAGATACAACACTTAGTGATAGTCATAGGTTACTAATAAGCAATCGAATCACACTAGGAAACAAACAAAGCAATATAAATCATAAAGATACAAGCAATATGTCTATAGTCATAAGTGGGAGGAGATTGGTTCTAGGAAGGATGAGAAGATGAATAGTAATACAGTCTTAGTAAATATATTTTTTTTGTTTTTATTATCTCATTTTTATTTCCATTTCATTCTATACAATCACATGTTTACTATGCATAACCGAGGCATATAACATTGGGTAGTAAACACAGCCCTCACTTTTATAGAAAATGCCCCCTACAATACAAACCCAATATACCGCCTTAGCCCAGCATACACCCTCTTTCATCCCCCTCCAACTTTCATTCGTCCTTCTCTCATACCCTTCTACACCTACTTCCCCTCCCCCTCCATCTAACCCTAACCCTATCACTCCCTCTCTTAATCCATTCCCTCCCTTCCTTCTCCTCCTCCTCTCTCTCACCCTCTCCACCCTCCTCCTTCTTTCACTCAGCTCCTCCCTTTGGTATACTTTTATTACCTTCCAATATATTCAGTTTGTTCTGTTTTGACACTAACCTTAAAAAGCCACAGTATACAAGTGCAATCATGCTTTAAAATTTAACACATATTATATTTCCCCCCTCCCCCCCTCCCCCTAGATCCCCACCTCCCTTCCCTCCCCCCGACTTCCCAGAGCCCATACATGGTATGACTTTTTGACAACCACAGTCTAAAATATCTCTACATTGAACTCAGCTTCTTGCTGTTACCCAAATTTTTAACAGTTTAAGTTATTACTGATTTTAAGCATAAACTATCTGGAGTTTCTTAGTCCCGTATTTGCTTTGTATATAATCAATCCATTTTTTCCAGTCTCGCTTATATCTCTCGTTTGAATGTTCTTTAAGATATGCTGAAATTTTTGCCATTTCGGCTAAGTTTATAACCTTCAAAGTCTTAGTAAATATTTTGACAGTGTTGTGGGAATTAGTTGTTTAGCAGAGTGACGGCATTCAGGGGAAAACTCTCATTGTGCCTTGTTGTTTAGGTGTGCAGAGCCCTAATTTAATCTGCCTTCTCTAGCAGTGGGGTCTGAGATGGCTCAGGAGATCATGGTAACCATGACAGCTAAGGGCCTCTTCCAAGTCTGACATGGGAGAGTGGTCACAGACAGGATCTGGTATTCCTGACAGAGGAGTGACTATGTGATCTGAAATTGGAGAAGTTATTGGTGTCTCCCTTGTCGTAGCCAGATTACCATGGAACTTTCTATGGTCACTTCAGAGAGGCCAGACACATTAGATTAGTTTCCCACTGGTAGCTGATGGGTTCAACTGGCTTTTAGAGGGACCTGGGGTGGTTTCTGTCCATCTGAAGCCTTGACCACTACTTGGAACAGGAGTCAGCTGAGGCTTTGGACTGGACCTCACTTTGCTACCTCTCTCCTCTTGTGGATCCTATCACACCCCATGGTTCAGGGAAGAGTTTAAGGAGATGACACACGAGCTGAGGCATCTGGAGCATCAATAGTGCTCAACGGAAGGTGAACTTGATCAAACACAGGTCAGCGTCCCAGTAAGGCCTATCCCATGAGGGCAAGGGTGGCAAAGCCCTTCAGCCCTTCCGCATCTGCAAATAACCATCCCACGGCCCAGGTGACACAAAAGCTCTTAGGTAAGGAGGGAGAAGCTGACAGAGAAGCTCTTGCTGGGAGAATGCAGAGGAACCTGTTCATACCTGTTGGAAACGTCGCTTGGATTCATTCACAGTGGGTCGCAGGCCTTGATACGGGTCCAGAGAAGGTGTCTGGGGAAGAGTTTTGCCTGGTCATCTTGGAAGGGTTGCCAAACATGAATACATGGACAGGGTCCTCAGGATTGTGAGCTGGGCCATCTGCTCTTTAGATCCATGCCCCTCCTGGCTTAGTAAAGGGGCCCAGGGACAGAGGTGGTATTCTACCGCCTGAACCAGTAGGTGAAATCACGGGTGGCCCCAGCTGTGGGGCATCCCATTTAGGCCCTTTTTCCCACCAAAAGCGCATGCGCAGAAGTCTTTGCGTGCACAAGCTCACCCTTGCGAACCGGTAGAGAAGGTAAGTGAATACCACCCTTGCCCAGGGGGAGTTGGGGGAGTGAGTTTTGAGTGGGGGGTTCATTTCTTTTTTGAGTGGGGGGCTATTGCTTTACTTCTTAAAAAGATCATGGTTCGCCTCCTCCCCTGCCAAGAAGCCATTAATGCAGCAGTGCCCAATCTTCCTGGCTCCGCAGGGCTGCAATGGTGGTGGCAGAGTGGGGGAGGGGATGGCTTCGTGTGTAAATGGAGCTTTGCATGGTTGCCCACCACTTGTGTGGCCTGGTCCCCAACAGCTAAGGAGTGGTACTGGTTCACTGACCAGGGGTTGGGGATCCCTGCATTAATGAATCCCCACCCCCTACCCTCAATACTGAACAATTTTCAAGGATCTTTCATTTTGGGAGGAAGGAGGGTGATGGTACAGCATCTTACAGGATCCCTTTTAGTTGGGATTCAGCCCCGGGTGTGGGGTGGCCGTGGTATCGGTCCTGCTTTTCCATGTAGAGGGCAGGATGGGGGTTGTGTATCAGTGGTGGGCTCCTACCAGTTCGGATTGGTTCGGCTGAAATGCTAATGGTTTGGCAGCCTGAATCACTGAAAGCGGCAGTGACCCCCAGGCCTGCCACACCCCTGAACCGGTTCTCCTGGTGGCACCATAAGCTTGTTCTTTGGTTCTGCGCATGGGCAGAACAATTTTAATCGCACTGCACATGCACATGCGCACTGCTTGCACACGAGCAAACCAGCAGTAGTGCCTGCCTACTTGAGAGACCGCCTTCTGCCAATTACCTCCCACAGACCCGTTAGATCGCACAGGGTCAGCCTCCTCCGGGTTCCGTCTACCAGCCAATGCCATCTGGCTACTACCCGGGGGAGGGCCTTCTCTGTTGCAGCTCCAGCTCTTTGGAATGAACTCCCCGTGGAGATTCGGACCCTCACCCCTCTCCAGGCCTTCCGGAAAGCCGTCAAAACCTGGCTGTGCTGGCAGGCCTGGGGTTGATGAGTTCCCCTCCCCTCTCGACTTGTATGGCCGTATGACTCTTGTGTATATTAATTATATGTATTGTGTTTGTATCCCCTTTCCCCTTTTGAGTTGTTCGCCGCCCTGAGTCCCTCCCGGAGAAGGGCGGCATACAAATAAATTAAATCTGAAATCTGCCGGAACCCACCCCTGTTGTGTATCAATACTTTCCCTAGTGCAGTGATTGCGAATCTTTTCAGTACCAAGTGCCAGAAAGAGAGCACTTCACGCTCGTCTGGGCTGTGGCCAGGAAGAGGAGCTGCCCAGGGGGCATGTGTGTGCTAGAAAATGAATTTCTGGCAAGTCTTCCAGTTTCTGGCATGCATGCGAATGCACCGATCAGCTGGCCGCTCACGCCGGAAAATGGAAGACCAGCTCTTCAGGTTCCTCGCACCGCTGCATGCGTGAAGGGCAGCTGATTGTCACAAGTGCATGCATGCCAGTAACTCGAAAGAGGAACGGGCGACGCCGCATGTGCCAGGTGACATGGCTCCGCGTGCCACTTCGGGCAGGCATGCCATAGGTTCGCCATCACAGCCCTAGTGGATCTCTTTGTGGCCTTGGGTCATATCAACCAGGGTATCCTTCTGGGATAGTTCAGAGGATTGGAGATAGGCAGCACAACATTGTGCCGGCTCGTTTCCTTTCTCCAGGGTTGATTCCAGTCACTGGCAGCTGGGGAGAAGAGACCCAACCTCCGTTCCTGTTGGGTTGCATGCTACAGGGTTCAATGCTCTCTTCGCTCTCCTATTCAGAATGTCTACAAAGCCGTTGAGTGAGCTCTTTCTTTGCCAGGGTGTGAAATAAATAAATATTTGTCAGAGTTTTGTTTAACAGTTTTTAACAGTAACAGAGTTGGAAGGGGCCTTGGGGGTCATCTAGTCCAACTTCCCCCCTGATCACACAGGAGACCTATACTAGGGATTCGAACCGCCGACCTGCCGACCTTTCTGGTCGACACGCTCAGCGTCTTTGCAGCAGCACATTCAACAAGCACACACAAGTAAATGAACTTCTGCAGGATTCAACTATATATAAGAAACTTCTTTATATAGTTTATATACAATACCATATGGCAGAATTCAGCATACAATATCAGGAACCCAGAAGCAATATTCATAGAAGTAAGTCATTACAAAGTAGAGAGATACAAAGGCTTACATTGTACAGATGTTGCAAAGTTACAGAGGCCAAACCAACTTTTATATACAGTTCAGCAAGCCTAAGCCACCCCAGGCTCCAAACTTATGGCCCCATATAAACAATTACTATGTTTCGGTTTCCAAACAGTCCCCATTGGCTGACCTGTTACCATGTCTATTCTAGTCTATGAACATACTCTGGCAATATTTGTTTGTTTGTTAAAATTTATGTGGCAACCCAACTCACTCTCAGTTGCTCCAGGTGTCTTACACGGATATATATTTCTTGGCAAATTAAGTGATGCTGTGAACATCATTCAATGTTGCAACATGCGTACCTTGGGGTTACTTACGACCCGGATTCTAAGTTCTGACAGCTAGGCCTCCTGCAGTCACATGATCAGACTTCAGAACTTCAGCCCACTTGGTCACATAATTGCATTTACAGCCATTCGCAACATCACACATTCACAGTATTTCATTTTATAACTATTTGCAAAAAACAAAAAAAAACCTGGCACTTCTGGTTTCCTGCAAAACTGACCCTGTAGCGAACCTTTGGTTCACTTAACAACTACACCAGCTGCTTAACGACCGCACTGCCTACTTATAACCACCGTGTTGTCTTAATGACGGCTGCAAAAATAATAGTAATCAAAATCAGGTAGGTCACATGGCCAACTTACCCCTTGCGGCACATGGCCATGATGGACAAGCTCTCTTATTGTCAAGGACTTCCTGTATACATCTTTCTCAAATTCCTAGGACTTGCTAGTCAGGTTTAAAAAAAAAAAACACTGTCATTACTAGATTTTTCAGATTTCATTTTGGGAATAAACAGAAAGTTGTTCATTCATTTAAGCAATTAAAATTCTTTTCCCAGCAGTCCCCCACCCATCTCAAAATAAATGAAATATTTTTATGGAGGGGCTTTTCCAGATGTTCCATGCTAACGTCTCTTTATTGTCAGGTTGGCTACCAGAGAGACAGCATTATATATTCATTTAGGCAGGAGAACCAGGTAGAGCATCTGTTGCCAGTTTTCACCTGCGTCTCCAAGGCAAAGCCCCTCCCCTTTTTATTTCAAGATTAAGTGCTGCTTTTCCCACCCAGCTTCAGATAACTTCTGCAAAGCCTTGCAATTAATAGGGAAATCTTCCGTCTACAGAAAGGCCAACAGTTGGCTGCTGGTGCAGCCAGGATCTGTTCAGCTGCTGCCAATGTGCCAAAGGTGACCTGAGACCCCTCTTTCCACTGATCTTTCTTAAGGCTAAAAATATCAAAGGGACTCTTATTTCACCTTATTTCAGCTTGGATCTTTCTTGTTGCAATTAAAAAATTTCCATAAATTATACAGGGTGGGTGTAAATTGTTTTCAAAATAGAATAGAATGGAACTGGAATTGCAATTGGAATAGGATAGGATAGGATAGAATGGAACTGAAATAGGATAGGATGGGATGGGATGGGATGGGATGGGTTGGGATGGGATGGGATGGGATGGGATGGGATGGAATAGGAATAGGAATAGGATATGATAGAATAGAATGGAACTGGAATTGGAATTGGATAAATAGAATAGAATGGAATGGAATTGGAATTGGAATTGGAATAGAATGGAATGGAATGGAAATGTGATTGGACACAGAAGGAATTTGTCTTTGGGGCAATATGCTCTCAGTGTACATAAAAAGGCAAAGATACATTGATCAAGAATCATAAGCTACAGCACTTAATGATAGGCATAGGGCACAAATAAACAATCAGGAAACAATCAATATCAATATAAATCGTAAGGATATAAGCAACAAAGTTACCGTCCTGCAGTCATAAGTGGGAGGAGATGGGTGATAGGAACGATGAGAGGACTAATAGCAATGGTAATGCAGCCTTAGTGAATAGTTTGACAGTGTTGAGGGAATTATTGGTTTAGCAGAGTGATGGAGTTCGGGAAACTGTTCTTGTGTCTAGTTGTCTTGGTTAGGGTTATTACCCTGTTTTCCCAAAAATAAGACCTCCCAGATAATAAGCTCTCCCCGAAAGTATTGCAACACAGCATCAGCCATGAGGTGACCACACTCACCGACCACACCACCTCAAAAATAATAAGACCTCCTTATTTTGGGGGTCAAAAGAAAATAAGATAGGGTCTTATTTTCTGGAAAACACGGTAGCTATCTATCTATTTATTTATGGGAGCATTTTGCATTCTGCTCTTGGGAAACTCATGTGGCTGAAATGGCAGACTAGTTCAGTTGTGTGAAAGCAGGAGCTGTGTGCAAAGCTTCCCATATTTTCCCAATTTTGGGCATTGTGCGCCAAGAGAGCTTAAAGAAAATTCAGTTATGGCGGAGTAGGGGAAGTGGGGGAGGACTGTTAGGAGAGGAGCTGTCACGGCGTTGTCATTTTTGAAAACAATATTCCAAATTTGCAATAGAAATAGTTGTGTTGATGGATGCAAGGAATGACATTTGGGGAAATCATGTTTATTCGCCTACAAACATTGTATATTTAAAGCCTGGGGAGATTGCAAGCATCTGCTTTTCAATGCAAATGATCTGGAAGCTCTAGCAGTTGAAAGTCAAAAAGCATATCAAGAAAAGTGGGACAAAGATTAGCTAGACCAGGGGTATCAAACTCAAGGCCCGGGGGCTGGATCCGGTCTATGGGGTGCTTAGACCTGGCCCATGGGGCCAGCCTGGAAACAGTAAAAGACTGCCCTGCAGTGCCTCTGCCAGCAAAAATGGAGCTTGGGTGGGGGATGCACGTTCCCCCTCCCCCCCCAGAGCTCCGTTTTCCCTGGCATAGGGCTAGCAAAACAAATGAAAAGCAAAGCAAAACAAAAGGAGAAATGTTTTCCCTTTTGCATTTGAGCATGCAAGAAGGAACAGGAAAGGAGAAAGGGGAAGAAGAAAGAGAAAGGAAAAAAAGGGAAGATGGGAAGAGAGCAAGAAAGGAAAAATAAGGAAAGAGGGGAAGGAAGAGGAAAGGAGAATGAAGGGGGAAGGAAAAAAAGAGAAGGGAGGGAGGGAGGAAGGAAGGAAATTATGAGAGTGAGGGAGGGACTCAGGGAAGTCCTGCCACTTGGCCACCACAGGTGCCCCCGACATAAGTGATGTTGAACTGGCCATGGCCACGCCCAACCCTGTCCATGCCCCTCCCAGCCCTCCAAAGTCAAATACAACCCTGATGCGGCCCTCAATGAAATTGAGTTTGACACCCTGCACTAGAGTCTAATGGAGCCTAAACTAATACAGCAGGTACATCAAACACCATTAAAATGGACAATGAAGAAATATGTGACTCAATACCCTTGAAAACTTTGGAAAACATATTCAGGTGCTGGACAGGTAGCCCTTGACTTACAACATCTAGTAATCCATGCAATGATACAACAGCACTGAGAAAAGTGGCTTACAATCATTTTTCACACTTACAAGTGTTGCAGCTTCCCTGTGGTCATGTGATCTAAACCTGGATGCTTGGCAACTGGCATGTACTTATGACAGTTGTAGAGTGCCAGGGTCAAGTGATCACTTTTTGCCAGGTCAGTGGGGGAAGCCAGATTCACTAATAATTGTTGCAAGAAAGGTCATATAATGGAGCAAAAATCACTTAGCAGTTTGTCTTCCTTAACAATGGAACCTTTGGGGCTCAATTGTGATTTCAAGTCAATGTAATATTTCTATAAGAAATATAGAAAGAAATAAGAAATATTTCTATATTTCTATATTTCTAGAACTGTGCAAGCAATGGTTTTCCTCTGTTGCGCTCTGTGGAAGTTGAAGTTGGATTTTGAAGAGGATGAAAAGAGCTTTGATGCTGTTGAAGAAAATTCCTAATGCTACATAGTTAGCCAAGACACAAGCGTAGAACAAGTCAACTCAAGGCTTCCCATCTTAGGCACAAAGGGTCGCATTCAAAATTATCATACCTTGGATACATTTGGGTGAAGACTTGGCTTTCTATAATGCTAGCAAAAATGGAAGGAAGGAGAAGACATAGAATGGTGATGGCTAACCATTTTGTTGTCGTGTGCCAAAAGTGTGTGTGACAGTGTGTGCACATCAGTGGTAGGATTCAGCCGGTTTGCACCTATCCCACTTTTTTCCCCACTTTGCAGGGCTAATCCTGTAAGGAAGGCAGGAAGGAAACATTCTGGTGTTGTCTCTAGCCTAATCTTTATTGAAACTGCCTCTCCGGTTAACCCTTATTGCATTGTAACAGCTAAGGCCAAGCACCCATTGACATGAGTGACGTTGAGTTGGCCATGATCATCTGGTTACATGGCCACCGAGCCACGCCTACCCAACTGATCATTAGGGCAGAGAACCGGTTGTTAAATTACTTGAATCCCACCACTGGTGCACATGCACACCCGTACCCATAATGCAATGAGCATGCACCACCCCCATGTCCCCTGCACTCCTGCACATGCACGTGTGACCCCCTGCAGTCCCTATGCCCCCAGCCCCGCACCCCATTTTGGGCCTAGCAAGTCTCCCTAAAATCTTCTGGGACCAACAACAGGCCATGGGGGGGAGGAGCACCACACCTGCCTCTCGTGCCCCATTTTGGGCCTAGCAGGCCTTTCTGCAGTCTCCTGGGACCAAAAATGGGCTGCGGGGAGGGCACCACGCCCCCTTGTGCCCTGTTTTGGGCCTAGTAGGCCTCCCTGCAGCCTCCTAGGATGAGAAACAGGCAGCGGGAGGTGTGCAAGCCCCCCGTGCTCTCCCTGCCCCCTGTGCATGCGCACACGACCCCCTCCCCTCCCCACACATGCACCATACCCCCTGCGTATATGTGGCCAAAACCCAAAAGCCAGCTGGTTGGCGGGAGGCGTGCGCGCATGCATGGTGCAACTGAGCTGGAGGGACGGCTCGCGTGCCTGCAGAGGTTCGCCATCACAGATATAGAACATAGAATAATACATTTGGAAGGGACCTTGGCGGTCTTATAGTCCAACCTTCATATACAGTAACACTTCAGACAAATGGTTGCCCAGTCTCTTTTTGAAAGCCTGCACTGACGGAGCACCCACAACTTCTGGAGGCAAGTTATTCCACTAGTTAATTGTTCTCACCGTTAGGAAATTTCCCGTTGTTTCTAGGTTACTTCTCTCCTTGGTTAGTTTCCATCCATTGTTTCCCATCTTGGTATTTTGGGAAATTGTTTGACCCCCCCCTCACCTTTGCAGGACCTCCCCAAATGCTGAAATACTACTATCATTTCACCCCCTAGTCCTTCTTTTCATCAGACTAGACATATCCTGCAATTCCTGCAACTCTTCCTATGTTTTAGCCTTCTGTCCTCTGATCATCTTTGTTGCTCTTCCCTGCGCTCTTTCCAGAGTCTCAACATGTTTTTTATATTGTGGTGACTAGAACTGGGTGCAGTATTCTAGATGTGGTCTTACTAAGGCTTTGTAAAGTGGTACTAGAAGTTCACGTGACCAACCAAGAATAAGGTGAATGGATTTAATTACAGCAATGTTGGGTGTGGCATGGGAAAACCTGATGGTTGTGGACAGATCCTGGAGAAAATCTATCTACAGCAAGGACATGCAGTCAGGGGAGGCAGGGGAGGCGGGGCCTCACCAGTGTCATGAGGAAAAGAAACGAAACATTAAAAGGAAAAAGGCTAAGGTAGTTGCTGCCAGACTCCAGAGTCACAGTGGATGACTCTGAGTCTGCTTAGTGCTAACTGCAGGGGGAGGCGAGAGAACTACATGCCTCCTTTGCATAAGGAATTTTTCACCATTTAACCCTTGCTCAGAGTTAAGCAAGGGTTAAAAGGCGAAAAATTCCTTATGCAAAGGAGGCACGTGGTTCTCTGCCTCCTGATCTGGCAGCAGCAAATCATGCCTAAGTTGCTTTTTTATTTAATTTTTTACATTTTCATTGTGGCGGGCAGACAGGAGGAGAGTTGAAATCCACAGCTGGAAAAGGTATGTGGATCGGACAGAGGGGGGTGGGGAATTCAAAATTATTGTAATTTAATTTGTAATTTTTTATTGTGAGGAATTTATGTGTGTGTGTATGTGTGTGTTTCTTTCTTCACAGTGGTGGGGTTGGAGGAGGCGGGGGGCGAGGCGGCGGAGCGTGGCAGGGAAGTTCTCGCCGCTGTGTCCGACAGGCCAGGCGTCTCACGTTTATGTCCCCCATAAACGCGAGACGCCTGGTCTGTTGGACACAGCGGTGGGGACGTTGCTTCTTGCCGCTGCCGCGCTCTTGCCTCACCAACCATAATCCTCACCGCACGTCACTGATCTACAGGTAGTTATTTTTTTTACAAATGACTGTAATGGAGACTGCCAGCCACAATTGTATACAGGATGCTTGTAAAATGGCTTGGTGGTTGCATGATTGCTGCAATTTTACAATCTGTTTTGCAGCTACGGTTAAGCAAACCAATAGTTTGCTATGGGTGTGGTTTTGCTGAAAACCCGAAGTAAATGCCAGCTTTTTTGTGTGTGGGGGGGGGAACTGTTGTAAAATGTCATGAGATTGCAAGGCATGCAAATAGACATTTGCTGTAGTAGTTAAGTGCTGGCCTAGAAACCAGGAATTGGTGAGTTCTAGTCCTGCCTTGGGCATGTGAAAGGCAGCTGGTTGACTTTGGGCCAGTCACTTTATCTTAGCTCAACCCACCTCACAGGGGAAAATGGAAGGAAGGAATATTATGTATGCTTAATGCCTCCAATTACTTATAAAGTAATAAAAAGGCAAAAATGCTAATAAATAAATGCAGCCCAGTGGCGAGTGCCTGAAGTCCGGTCACACAATTAGACGGGCACCATCTGATGTTGGTTGAATCTGGGTCATTAGTGCCCCCAAAGTAGGTCAATCAGAGCTCTGAGTGGCTGCTAAGCGATCGGTTATAAGTTGAGGGCTACCTATACTTGGTTGTTAAGAGTTGACACTGATTTGATGGCACATAATAATGTAGTTTCAATGTGGATTTTTTTTAAAGGATTGTTGAAGTATAATTTTGGCAGCTCGAAAAATAACACTTCCGGCGTGTCGGCCAGCTGGTCTTCGTGTGCATGGGAGCACCAGGAACCGGAAGAGCAGCCACCTGGAGCGCATGCATGTGCCAAGAAGATGAATTTCCAGTTGCTAGCATGCGCACACGCTCTGGCCAGCTGGTCTTTACACCCGCATGCATGCCAGAAAGCAGAAGACCAGGTGGCAAGTGCAAATGTGTGCACCGGAAACCGGAAGACAATTTTCCCAGCATGCGCATCCACACTGGGTAGCTGCTCTTCCAGTTTCCAGTGCATGCATTTGCACTGGCCACTTGGTTTTCACGCATGCCTGTGCGCCAGGAACCAGAAGACCATGTGTGTGGTGTGCATGCACACACTGGAAACCTGAAGATCATCTACCTGGCGTGCACCAGGCAGCTGCTTTTCTGGTTTCTGGCACGCATGTGTGCATGTGCTTTCCAGTGGTGGGTTTCAGATCCCGGTACGGTTAGAATAGGCCCAGCATCATCCACATGGACACGCACAGTGCGTGAATGCATCATACTTCCCTGCAACGCCTCGCAAGCCTCCGTGACACTCCAGTTACTCGGTGGAGCGTCGCACAGGTGCCGTACGCACCATGTGCATGCATGGAAGCGCTAAAGGCTTAAAGGACAGGTAAGGAGCTCAGGCAGGTGGGTGGGCCCTCTGGAGCACTGTACCAGAACGGTAACTGATGCTCCGGGCAGGCTCCAGTGCGCCCATGCCGGGGCGTATCACCTGCAACCCACCACTGGAACTCTCCCATTTTGGCATTCAGTGTTGAATAGGTTCGCCAACACTGACCTAGAATATCTCAGGACAAAATGATGATAATGTCAAATTAAGCTTTACTATGTTATGGCTGCAGTAAGTCAATGACCCATTGAAGAGTTAAATACTTAATGGAATTGGGTAGAAAGACCATGTCTGGGAACTAATAGCTAGGAACACATGTTACTTGTGAAGCATGTAGATGATACAACAGTGGTGGGCCTTATTTAGGATGATAATAAGGGCAATTACTGGGAGGAAGTAGTGGGTTTGATGAACTGATGTAATAAAAACAGCCTAGTTTTAAATGTAGGGAAAACAAAAGGATCATTGTCAATTTCGGAAAAGTCAGGCACAGCCATGCACCCCTGTGTATTAATAATTCAACTGTGGAGGTGGTTAGTAGTATCACATTTCTGGGTGTGCAGCTGACAAGTAGTTTATCTTGGTCACTCAATAGTGAGACACTGGTGAAGCAAGCATGGGCGTGCCTGCATTTTCTGTGTTGTATGAGAAAAGCATATCTTCCTTCCCCTGTCATTACTACTTTCTATAGAGGGACAACTGAAAGCATCCTCTTGTATTGTATTACTGTATAGCTTGGAGCTATTAGGAAGGCGGTGCAGATAGTGGTGAGGACGGCAGAAATGATTATTGGAAGTTCACTTCCTTCTGTCCAGGATATGGCATATAAACGTTGCTTGACCAGGCTCCACAATATTGCCTGGTATGCTACACATCCTTTCCATAACTTGTTTTTCTTTTCACCTTCTGGGAGGGGGCTTTGTGGTAGCGGAAGTGGATTCTGTACTAGTTTGTACCATACAGTATCACACTTGTTAACTATCAAAACTGTTTTTCCACTATGTATTCTAAATGGTCTGATTAATATATATGTCTATATGTGTGTATGTGTGTGTATATATATATGTGTACCATGTTTTCCCCAAAATAAGATCCAACTGGAAAATAAAACCTAGCATGATTTTTCAGGATCCTCATAATATAAGCCCTACCCCAAAAATAACCCCATTAAGATCATCAGCGTGACCAACCCAATTAGTACCATATTTCCCCAAAATAAGACCTAACCAGATAATAAGCCCTAATGCATCTTTTGGAGCAAAAAATAATATAAGACCAGTCTTATTTTTTGGGAAACATGGTGTTGTGTGTGTGTGTGTGTGTACATGTGTGTGTGTACACGTGAGTGTGTGTGTACACGTGTGTGTGTATAAAAGGTAAAGATTCCCATCGCATGTATATGCTAGTCGTTCCAGACTCTAGGGAGCAGTGCTCATCTGTTTCAAAGCTGAAGAGCCAGTTCTGTCCGAAGACGTCTCCGTGGTCATATGGCTGGCATGACTAAATGCTGAAGGCTCACGGAACGCTGTTACCTTCCCACCAAAGGTGGTTCCTATTTTTCTACTTGCATTTTTTACATACTTTCAAACTGCTAGGTTGGCAGAAGCTGGGACAAGTCACAGGAGTTCATTCTTTTATATGGCAGTAGGGATTCGAATCGCCAAACTGCCAACCTTTCTGATTGACATGCTCAGTGTCTGAGGCACCGTGTGTATGTATGTATGTATGTATGTATATGTATGTATTTATGTATTGCATTTGTGCTGATAAATAAATGAAGGGAGACTAGTATAGATCTATTTCAAGCTATTTAGCTCTCATCAGCTAGGAATACCCTTACTGGGATTCAAACTTGGGCTGATGTTTACATATTAGGCAGTTGTATTAACCTCTAAGCCACAAGATCTCCTACTTCTCTGATGAGCCAGGGGAATGATTAAGTGTTTTGTCACCTGTACATCTAAATATGGGAGGGAGCATACTACTTCCTATTTTGTCTTTCAGCCCGCTCCAGGAGCCTTCCAGGCAGAAAAACCATTTTTGTGTGTGTGTGTGTGTGTGTGTGCGCGTGCGTGCGCACGCGTGTGTATGGATACGGATATACATAGCAATAGCAGTTAGACTTATATACCGCTTCATAGGACTTTCAGCTCTCTCTAAGCGGTTTACAGAGTCAGCATATTGCCCCCAATAACAATCCGGGTCCTCATTTTACCCACCTCGGAAGGATGGAAGGCTGAGTCAACCCTGAGCCGGTGAGATTTGAACAGCCGAACTGTAAAACTGCAGTCAGCTGAAGTAGCCTGCAGTGCTGCATTTAACCACTGTGCTACCTCGGCTCTTACACATACACATACACATACACATACACATACACACACACATACATATACATACATATGGTATATGTATGTATATGAATAGGGGTGATCAACAGAGATGAAGAATGAGTCAACAGTAGAAGGTTGCACCTTAAAAGTCACTGCATTCTTCGCCAGTTCTTATTGCCTTCGTAGTCTTTCCATTTTGACCCATTGTCAAATGTATGAACACATTCATATTTTGCTTTCCTCTGGGGATTCAAGATGATAACCATTGTAAGAGGCTGGGACATGGGGAGCTTTGTGTTCCCAATCTATTTACTTATTCTGCAGTGAATATTAGGACAACCTTTGAGAGGCATCTCCCTATGCCCCTTTCCAGCTGACATGTACTGAACGTGTCACCAGAGGGGGCTATTGCTAGCCAGATATTGAAGTAAAATTGAAGCATTTTCTGGCAATTCCACCTCAATTAGAACAGAAGCACAAAAGCATTTTACCTGGGTTCTGTCCAATTTGTTTAAGTTAAAAAGTTCCCAAAACTTATTTGTGTATAATCATTTAAGCAGCACATTGGGCCTTGACTATCACAAACATCATAAGCTTCTTATAGGGTGATCTATATTTGATTAAAGCTCTTTTTTCCTGCAACTTTTAACTGGGCAAAATGGTGCATCACAGGGCAACTGTTTTTGAACCAAGGAAGGAGCCCCATGCACCCCACCAAACACATTGTGTGCCTTCCCTGACCCATGCAACACCTCTTGCAAACACACCCTTCCTGACCCACACCACCCCCTATGCGTTGTCCCTAATCTTCATGGCACTTCTAATTCTCCCCAAAGCATCCCCGAGCACCTGTCGTGTCTCAATCCTGCAGCAGCTCTCACACATTTTCATGGCACATAGCACTTATATTCCGTTTCATAATGCCTTTACAGCCCTCTCTAAGCAGTTTAGAGTCAGCCTATTTCCCCACAACAGTCTAGGCCAGCGATGGCTAACCTTTTTGTCAATGTGTGCCGTAAGCGTGCGCATGCCTGCGTGCCCACACCCATAATTCAATGTGTGCATTACCCCCTCCTCCACACATACATGTGCAGCCCCTCCACATGTGCCCTGTGCATGCGCCATGCTCTCCCTTGCCCACCTTTGGCTTCCAGGTTGGTGCAGGAGGCTTTCCAGGCCCAAAATAGGGTGGGGGGGCATGCTGTGTGAGCCCCCCAAATGCAATGTGAACCCCCCACATATGTACCCCACCCCCATTCATGCACACGCGCGTCTCCGGCATGCACCCCACTCCCCGCGCATGCACGGCAGAGACCTGAGGACTAGCTGTCCAGCAGGAGGCATGCGCACATGCACAGTGGAGCTGGACTAGAGCGATGATGGCGTACCTGTAGAAAGGGCTCGGCATGCCACCTGAGGCACGCGTGCCATAGGTTTGCCATCACGGATCTAGGTCATTTTACCCACCTTAGAAGGATGGAAAGCTGAGTAAACCTTAAGCCAATTCAGAATCAAACTCCAGGGTGTGGGCAGTCTGCCTGCAATACTGCATTCTAACCACTGTGCTGTTGGCTCATGCATCCTTCTGGACCCAAGTTGCCCCCTACGCATTCCATGTGCACTCTCAAGCATCCCAATGCACCTATCCTGATCCTCATGGTACCTCTCGCACACCAAATGTACCATATTCAACCTGTTTCCTGCGCATTCTTTGAGCTATGTGATGCCTCTCACACGCTAAGAAATCTTCAGGTACCCCTCCTTTTTCCATTTGTGCCACCCGTGTGCCCACCCTGACTTGGAAACTTTCTGCTGGCTTCCCCACTGACTTTTTTTTTGCCTGGCAAGCTTTTCACAAGCAAATGGGAAAGCCAAAAGGAATTCTAGGAAGGGAGGGAAACAAGTAAGATAATGACAGAATGTCAGGGAGGGAAGATTTCCTTGCCATGAAGAAACTCAATGGGGAAGCCAGCAGGAAGTTGGAAGCCCTTCCCACTCCCTTCTCTTTTATTTACTTGTGGTTATTCCGTTTCTGTTTAGGTAAGGAAATATATATGAAATTATGGGGGTGCTCTAGGAGAGTCACAACCAAATGGTTTAGAGAAGGGATTACTAGATCCTCTTGCCATCAGTTAATATATTGGAATTCTTCTGGTGCTTTACTTTTAATTTAGTTTTGCCTTTTGTAACCCTCAGCTTCTAATACTATGACGGCACAGCTTTTAAATATTAATATTATTTTCTTTTCTTAATTTTTTTAATCAGTCCTGACTTCATCAAGCAAGTAAATTTTGATCGTTATCTAGATGAGTGTATTCTCAGAACAAGCAGCAATTTTGTCATAAAAACCTGGGAATAATACCACCAGCGTTCAAAAACAAAGAATAATTTACTGCAGCCAAAGCTATTGAAATAACTCACTCTGGGAGGAGAGCTGTGTTAGTCTACAGCAATCAAAAATTAGAGGAAATCTGGCAGCATCTTTTCTGACTAGCAACTTTTATTAAAAGGAATAAGCTTTTCATGAGCTTTCCATCTCACTGTTCACGTCCCAATTTAAATCCTACATCAGTTTAGCCATTCCGTGTACCTGATGACTTAGTAATCATCATTACTAAAGCTAATTACCTTTAATAAAATTCATCTGAAAAGATGCTACCAGCTTTCTGATTTTTTTAGTTAACCCATAGAAAGTTATCCCCGATGTTCAGTTCTGGTTAAAAGAGGAAACATCTCTTTTTGCGTTTGACAGAAAAGTACTTTTCCTTCTCAATTAGGAAGCAGCAATGTATAAATGGAGATACATCTGGGCAGGTGAAATTTGGAAATATGACTAGAAATAGCCAATTTGATATAGTGGTTAAGGTATCCGTTTAGAAACCAGGAGAAGATGCGTTCTAGTCCCACCTTAACCATGAAAGCCAGCTTTGAGCCAGTCATTCTTTGACTTTGAGCCAGTCATTCTCTTGGCTCAACTGACCTCACAGGATTGTTGGGGGAAAACAGAAGGAAGGAGTATTAGATATGTTCACCACCTTGAGCTGTTTATAAAAATAATAAAGTTGGACTATTAATAAATATTACTGGACAGTTTTACAGAACACTGCAATGTTGAACAAGACTAATAGTTGTCTTATAAATAATAACTCCAGGTGCAATATTAAAGAAATAGTAACATTTACAAAGAAAATTTCCAACAATTGTATTTGTCAGATAACTCCTAGGAAGGATAATTTTTAACAAAATGCAGGAACTAAATGGTCAAAACCTTTAATGGATTAAAAAAAAAATCCACACAAATACACACAGTTGAAAAATCTACCAAATTTGAGAATCAAAGGATTCTTATCTGGAATACAGCGCAATTCCCCTCCCCCACAAAAACACGCTTTTCTTTGTAACACAAACTCTGATCACTTTGGTTCAGATACTTACAAGTATTGGCAAGATTGAACTTGGCTGTCATCTCAAAACACAGATTGACAAATAAACTTTACAAATTAAATATCTGATTTCATGATTACATATTTACAATTACAATTGTCCATTTTCTTAATTACATCTGGTAGTAAGGTATTACAGGAAGGTAGTTTTCCTGTGTGCAACCTCAAAACTAAATTTAGAGGACATAGTGGCTTTCATCTTGCACATACATGTTAGAGCATACTCAGATAATACCATTTAAACGGGATTATATAAGAAGTGAATCAATACACTTTAAAGAAACAGTGGAAAATGAAAAACCAGGCTTCAAAGCTGCAGCCTATAATTTACTACTCAAAAATACCACAGATTGCAATGTAACCTCTTCAGAATAAACCCATTTACTCTATAGTGCTTGAAGCTTCTTTTTCCCCCCCAAACTGCCACTTTGTTTAAGGAAAAACAAACAAAAAGCTGATTAATATGCTTTCCAAACAAGTTTGATGCTGAGGTGAGCAAATTCAAAAATTCACTTTGGAAGTGATCCACAAGCATTCAAATATTCCAATAACCTAGTCAAACCAAAGAGGGGGGAGGGGAGGCTCTATCCTCATCCACCTATATAGCCTCTGAACTCTTATCCTTTCTGCTTACTTCCTTTTTAAAGGAGCAGGAGCTATCTCCAAACTTGGCAACTTTAAGACATGTGGAGCATGACTGACTGAGGAATTCTGGAAGTTGAAATCCACGGGTCTTAAAGTTGCCAGGTTTGGAGACTCCTGAGCTGGAAGAGAAATGATTCTGGAATTATTGGTATCCTTCTCCTTTGCATTAACATGCTGTATGGATGTACTCTGAGAACAGAGGGAATCTCAAAACCTTTTCCTGGTTCCAAAATAAGACAATAAATTCTAGAATTTAGAAAACTAGCCTTCTGTTTTTGGCAGGCTTTTTCCAGCACCTGAATTTAATTACTACTTGGAAAAAAAAATTCTATGGTGACATCTCAGGTTTAATGTCCCCAGAAAGGCAAAAAAGGACCTAGGACTGTGGAAAGTAACTGTATCAGGGAATATTACCTTCCCTGAGCAAATCACTTTTGCTTTCTCATTCACCACAAACTGGTTAGTTTAAGAAGGGAATCGAAGTCTTCTCCAGATATTGTTGTGAGTCTCCTAACCCACAGCTGCATCCTTGGAGGATTTTGTGTTGCTGCCTCCCAAACTGCTGTTCAGTGGGGGAGACCAGAAAATAAAGTTGGAAAAGGATCCCATTTGGAAAAATGCTGTTTTGGGACAAAACCTGGAGAAGATTCTTCAGCTTATCTAAAACTCATCGGGGAAACTAGTGACTCCGCAGATGTTTTCGGCTCTCAGTTGTCATCTGCACCAGGCAGCATGATTAAAGATGATGGGAAATGGTTTGAAAATTATCTGGAGCTCCCCAACTTCTTCTGCTTGGTCTAAAACTTGAACCTTCTGATTGGACTGGAAGCTGAACGAAACTGGAAGCAAAAGTGCCTGAAGTTGAATGATAATGCAGCATGAGCTCTGTTTTGCAATTAGAGCCACAGGAGTGGAGTATTTCTCAAGAGTTTAGTAAAGGATGCAAACTAGCAACACTAGTTAGATTATTGCTGATGTTTGCTTTCATAAAGCATTAAATAAGTTCAAAACTTTTTTCTCTTTAATATTGTTTGCTGGAGATATTAAAGAGGATACTACGAGGCTCAGATTCCATTCAGCTGTACATTGCACTTTAAATTTTGAAATTTAACACCCGCTCATTAGGTCAGTGGTGACTTATAGTATTGAACTAACTATTGTGCTCACCCTGGAACTAGTTGAGTACACCAGATATTTAATGCAGTGACATTAGCACTTTTCCGTATAAAGCAATCACAGATTGCAAGTTCTGCAAATTTGCAAAATCAAGAACACAGTGATCTCTTCAGAAATTCAGACAAGAGATCATTTACAAGAGACTTTAACTAACACTATTAACTTTCCCCGTTCTTTTCATGGCAAGTACTGTTTCTGCTCTGAAACCTGCCCAATTCCCAGAGAATTTAACAAGTATCCCGCAAAAATGTCCTCTTCTTCATGATATAGTGTAATGAAGACACACTTATTCGTGAAGTCAGTAAGGACCCATCTAAATCCATCCTGTCTAAAGAACCAGTAGGCCATCTCTTGGAAAAATGTAAATTTTGGCTGCGTGTTTCCAAGAGAAGTGATATAGGGAGCCATAAAACAGCCAAGCAGCTAACAAATTGTTGGTTTTCCAAGATGATTTGCTCCTCACCTCAAGAAGCCAGGTGCTTAAGACATAAATCAATGTAATATTCCTGTGCTAGCCCTTTTACAGTAGGAGGATCTGTGAAAGCCTCTTCTCTAAGACCTGGGCCCTTATTTCTTTATACAGCAATGGTTCTTTCTTTCAGGTCCCCTTAAAAGCAATCACAGGATAAACGATACTTGGAGAAATACTATTACACTACTCCACCATGCCATACCAAGCAACTGTCTTTGGGTATGGGTAGAATTAAGATTTGCTTCAAGCTTTGAAAATGGCAGCTGTTTCAAGGACTTGGAAGGACAGCCATTAAGGTTCGGCTTATTGTGAATGAAAAGTCCGTGCTGAACTTTTTCCACCAAACAGTCAAACTCAGAAACTTCTCAGAAATAAATCAAGGTAACCTCTTGGCCACTTTATGGTGAGTTCATTCTTTCCCAGATTTCGGGAGCTCATGCTGGTAATTCAAGACGAAAAATCCTAGCTTGAACTGATCCTTTTTTTGCTTTCACAAATACAAGTCAGACCCGGTTATTTAGTCACTGTGAGCCTTCTCAGGAACACCCTGTGGAGAAAGCAAAAAATCATTGTACTTTTTAAAAAAAATCTGAAATCTGTCTCCTTTGAAATTAGGGTAGTTGTGTAAAAGCTTAGATTCCAAAATGCTATTACTGAAATGCTAGAGAACCATCTAGTATACCAGCCCTAAACATTTCAGGTAACTCCTTTCACAAAACACAGATAAGAATTTTGTAATCATTGAAATAATTACCATTTTAAAAGCAAGTAAAGGGAGGGAGATGAGCAGGCCTGCAATGTAGTGTCATAATCCAATGAAGCATCTTTTTGCTTTCAGCCACCGCCTAATGGTAACTACTCTGTTTGTTTCTGGAAACTGGATTAAAGGTCAAAATTGGGCAATCGCACATCAGACTACAGCTCAAATGAGGCTTGGATCCCAAAATAAGCATGACTAAGGGAGAATACAGTTCCTTTCTGCTTTTGGCAATATAATAGCTGGATATGCAATGAAGCCCTATATGAGATGGGGCCAGCATATATTTGAAGGACCACTTCTCCCTAGTTATATCTACCTTGCCAACCAGGCAGAGAAGGTTGTGGGTCTTTTAAGGGGTATACCTGAAGGGATCTAGAAGACAGGCCCCTTCATTGTGGTGGCTCCTTCCCTTTGGAATATCATCACCTCTCTTGACTCTCTCCTTGCTACTTTTCTGGAAGGCCTTGAAGACATGATTCTGTCAGTGGGCCTGCGGACCTCAGACTGATTCAGAAACAATCAAGCGGGTTGTATAATTGTACTTGTCATTGCCACAGGGGAAGTGTGGGAGACTCTGGGGTTTTTATATTGTTGATTTATAATGCTGTACACGTTGCCCAGAGTCACTGTATATCAGTTGGCAGTTTATATAAATCAATTTAATAAATAAGAAATAAAACAAATGATACTCCTTCTGCAGTCAGAGAAGCAGCCTTTGTTACTTTAAACAAGATGATTAAACACGGGCACAAACTAATATAAACTAAGGAAGAAAAACGAAAAAGAAAGGAATCAAAGGAAAAGCTAGCAGCACAAGGGAAAAAAAGTTGAAAAAAATAGCAGCGTCTATATTTTTCACATCTGCACTTATAAACATATCTTTTCACCTGCCTGTCTAAAGTTACATATTACTCTTCTTTCTATAACATATCTTAATTATCAAACCCATACATCACAAGTTTCTTTCATTTTTATGCAAAAAGTCCCTAAGATACTTCCAATCACCAATAAAAATGGTAAGCCTAATATCTGGAAGCTGTTATTAAGCTCATCTATTTGATGGGTGAGATATTTAGGGGAAAAAACATTTTCCCCCCAACCTATTTTTCAATACATTTTATTTATCTAAAGTCTCTCCATTAACAAGGCTGCTAGCACAACTATCTTGAACCCCAGACAAGGATGTTACTTACTCTGCACATTTGTTATGCCAGTTGTAGATAGATGGAAGAACCAAGGCTTTAAAGAAGGTTGAGGCCAACATTCTTAGTAAAATCAATCAGTCCTTACATAGAAGGAGCAAGTTTTCTGAGGCATTTTCTGAGATTGAATGCCTTAACCATTTCAATATTCAAGACACACTTAGGCATTTTCTGTCTTACTTCATTTACATTTATTGAAACTAGCAATAAACATGTCTGCAGACTGCCTAGGATGATATATGTTTACACAGCTTTAGAATACCTCTCATTATGAACAGGCATCATTACTTATTACATCCATAGGTAATAATTATGGTTTTATCAGCTGAAGATGCATTTTTCACTTTAAAAACTCAGCAGAGATATATAATTACCATAGCAAGTTGCCGTCCTATGTTTCCTACAGTCACACCGCCTGAGAAAAATATACATGGTAGCCAAGACCGGATATAAAGGAAATCTGGAGATGTATACCTAAAGGAAAGCAGAGGAGAAAAAAAATCAAGGATTATTTGTAGTTTTTAGCATCTCATCAAAACTGCTCTGGACATTTCACCTTGCTGGAAATAATAGGGAAAGGATAAGGAATTCAAAGTTTTCTTATCTTAATAGAAGTACCAAATATGCATACAGATATATTTAAAATTGTTAATGTTAATACTTTTATATTTACATTTTTATGCCACCATAAGTTGCCCAGAGTCATTCTAAACAGGTGGCATATAAATTTAATAAATAAAATAGTGAATAGAAACATGCATATTTATAGAGAAAACTTTGAATGTATTCCCTTGCCCTAGGAAAGGGAAGAAAATTTTTAATTTTTTTAAAGAAAAGTTATTATGTAGCTTTGCAAGTAAGTCAATGGAAGTTACTATGGTTAGAATTAACAAAGGCCTCCTCTAACGTCTCTTTGGTTTATATGCACAATAGAGAAGAGGAACTAGAATAGTTGCTCAATACTTTCTCATTCACTTACTTGTCTGCAATTTTATAGGGCCTATAACTCTTGGCAAATGTTTTAATGAAAGACTGGTTTTAGGCAAAGGAACAAGAGGGGGAAAATACCCTCTTTGTGCCCAGTTTCAGTCTTAACTGTACATATTACCAAATATAAAACTATTTTCCCATATTACACAGTTAAATTCTGATTGTGCACATAGAAATAAAGCTGTACTATTAAGTTAGGAAAGACATTTCCTTCTTTAAGAGAATAGACATCAATATTTGAAGAGCTAGTTTGGTGTAGTAATTAAGGTGCTGGACTTACACACCATAAGTTTTAGTTTTCTCCAGGTGAGTTTAGGACTAGTGAATCTCTTTTAGGGCCATCCATCTCAGAATGGTGTAGAGAAAATAGGAAGTAGCAACAGGCTGGTAGCAACTACAGTAAAGTGAAATGTGTGCAGGCATAATTCATGTCTTTTTTAAAAAAAAGCCTGAACAATTAGAAAGAAGGGAATGCAAGGGGTACTTACTGATAAACTCCATTATAAACCAGAAACTGTGTAATCAGAGTTGCTACAAAAGCAATTGTAATCCCAAGACCAAGACCACTTCTTGAGCGATCAAATGTCCACCAGAGGCCCAGCGACAAAGCTGCAAGGGTCAGGGAAAGCTGGATGTTGTTCGCAAAATCCAATTTCTAAAAAGCAAGCTAAGGAAATTTGATAGACTGGCAAATTTCTTGCTCCACACAAGTCTTAACATCTATCCAAGTATCCCACCTTTTAAACCTTTTCACTTTTGACAGGTTCTTTACTTTTCCTACCATAATCTTTATGTCTTATCTATAACATGCACATGTGGAAATCAATTTATAGAAAGTACAAGAAGTAGAAAAAACTGTATTCGAGAGATCATTTTCCTGCAAATCTACTGGATTCCTGTTTTCAACTGAACATTTCAACCTGCAGGGGGCAATCTTTTCTATGTATTTTCTAAACTCTCTCTTAAGGAGATACTAAATTTCATGAAATAAAATTTAAAGCATATCCTGAGGGAGAAGTTATAACACAGCAAAGAAAAACAAATTGTTTATTATTTTCACAATTAGGCAGACTGAACTACCACATTTATCTTAAAACAATGTCTTGTATGAAAGCTGCTATTCTTTAAAGTCATACTTTAAAATAATTATAGGCCTACTGTTTTTTTTATTAGTATAAAAGAAATAATTCTTGTGCTCACAATTTGCTACCTTTCCAATAAATGTTTCTTCATAATACCTAAGCAATGCCCTATGCTCTGCAAGTGAAGAGATACAGAAGGGATTGTCTCACTTTTCTATTTAAGTTAGTTGGCATGAATAGTGTAGTTATTAGGTAAAAGTGTGGCCAAGTCTTTGGAAGGAAATATAAAAATCCTTCAGATCAGTCAGTATCTCTGTGCTGACAATAGAATGGAATCAAGCAAGCAAGCCCTGTGGATAAGGCACCAGGCTAGAAACCAGGAGACTGAGCCTAAACCAGCCTAAGCCAGGAAAAGTGGCTGAGTGACTTTAGTCCTGCCTTAGACATGAAAGCCAGCTGGGTGACTTTGGACTAGGCTCTCTCTCTCGCAACTCATCTCACAGGATTGTTGTTAGGGGAAAGTAGGAGAAGGAAAGAGTATATATGTACTGCCTTGGATTATTTATAAAAATTATAAAGGTGGAATGTCCCAAAGGTGCTTTTTCAAGAAGCAACTGGATTTTCTGGTTTTTCTTTGAAGATGCTTCGCTTCTCATCTAAGAAACTTCTTGGATCAGAAGCAAAATGTCTTCAAAGAAAAGCAAAGAAAGCCCAGTTGCCTCTTGAAAAAGCACCTTTGGGACAACCATGACCTGGATGACTGAGAATCTCCATAGACATAAGGTGGAATATAAATAAGGAGGCTTTTTTGCCAGTTCCAACAGCTTTAGTTTAGATCCTTCAGGATAAAACTGAAAGAGAAACAATAAAACTTTAAGCAGAGACTTCAGAGCAAAGATTCCCAACTTCAGGAACGTTTAAGTTATATGAGCTTCAACTCACAAATTCTGATGGGGAATTCTGGGAGATATGAAGTCCAGGCATTTCCAAAATTGAGAAATTCTGCTTTAAAGTATACATAGCACAGGCACTGATTTGTGAAACATAATTACTCAAAACAATTGAAGCTGGTACAGTAATGATGGGAAAAATGCCAGGCAACGTTAAGCCTTTTTTTTCCAAGGATACAGCACTTGCATGGTTAATGCCAACGAAGACGGCGATACATCGCATTACACTTGCCCATTCTCGTTTGAATTTGTGAGGTTCACCAAGATGGCTGTCAATGCAAGGATACAGCAGGCCAATAACAGCTGTAAGAGGAAAATAAAAGAGATGCTGAAATCAGTTATGTTAACCATTCATTTTCCTCTCCCCAACAATCAGCAAAGCCTACTTTTCATTTTCTAAGCTACTGACGATTACAGGTAGTCTTCAACATTCGCTTAACAATTGTTCGAAGTTGTGATGAGTCCTTGCACTTATGACACTGCAGAATCCCCAGAGTTACATGATCAAAATTGGGCATTTAAAAATCAACACATCTTTATGACAGTTGCAGGATACCAGGGTCATGTGATCACCATTTATGATGTGTGTGTGTGTCAATTAAAATAAATAAGGGAAGCCAGATAGTTTAATGCTGAAGCAGACTGCCTCTGAAATAACAATTATTTTTACCAATAATTACTGTATTCAATAGTAACTTATAAGAAAATCTCTCTAAGGCTCAAAGTCTATGATTTAAGCTACTATAAAATATAGAAATACTTTTTTCCCTATGGAAAAATCATGTCAAGTATTTTTCAGATCAGCACAATGACTAAGTGGCAATACCTAGGACATCTCCATGCCAACCATGTTAATCCACCTATTTTTGTGAAATAAAAACTAGTTTCTTTTTCCCAACTTGACTTCCAAAGAAAATATTTTAAGTCTGATGCCATAAATGGCTCTGGAGCTAAAGCTATGTGCAATCTTCTGTCAACAACTCTATTAAATACTGTAGTTTGGAACCCAATGGCTGGAATATCAAATATCAAAATTATTAAAAGGGATTGGCTGACCTAATTGAAAAGGAATTATAGTAATTCAGCTTTGAACTTTTATTTGTACTTTGCAAATAAAAAAGGGTCATTTTCTATGAGCATCTTGCTAGAAACTGAAATTGTTCTTAAAATAGGCACTAAGCCAGTCTCAGTTCCTCTCTTCTGTCAAAACATGTGACTTCCTTGTTTTTGATTGAGTATGTGGCATGTTCAGACTGAGAACCAATAGGAACTGGAGCACGCGACTCACCAGTTTCCACAGCGAGCCAATTATATGGCCAAGAGTAATGATGAATCATGCCAGCTCCTGGGTTAAAAACCTGCCAAGCAATAATAGCTAGAGGAAACTCTTCTGCTTTCCAGAGTGAAAAATAATGCCAAACTCACAAAGCCTTTAGACGGAAGGAGGAAACACACTGTGCTGCTAAAGGTGTTATTTTTTACATCTAATCCCAGTGACCTCCTTGTGAGGTCAAATACAGTCCTATCAAATATCAACATATAGAAGCTTTTAAATGCTACTCTGGGCACCTGTTTGGTTAAATAACGAGAATATAAAACCACTTTTAAAGCAAATAAACAATAGCATGCACCACTCTGGGCAATGAACTAACATACTTCAACCCATCTTGGAGACACAATTGGAAACCCCACCACTTTCTTTAAAACAAGCTTCCCACTTACCTGCTGCTGTCCCACAGCAAGGGGGCACCCACCAGGCAGAAGAGAAGATTGTAGAGATAACTTCCTCAGGGAACAGGGTTACATTCCTCTGAATCTGCAGTAAGTTTAGCACCAGTGCAAGGAAAGTGCCCACAGCAAAAAGCACCAGGCTGCGTTGCAGTAAGTCTCTGCTTAAGTTCAAGCTGCTACCAGGGACATGGCCTCTGTTTGGGCTGCTTGGGTGCCGTGCTGCATGACCCACTAAGGTCAGGGGAGAACTGGAGACAGATGAGGTTAGCATTTCACCCACTCTGGCTGCTAGCCCTGTTGAACTTCCACCTAGATGATCCTTATATCTTCTCCTGGCTGTACAAGAGCAACTCCACGTATGACTCTCAGGTTGAGGTACAGGTTTCTCCATCAGGTTCCTGAAAGAGATATGAAGGATCTTATGAAATACAGAATACTCAGAAAGCTATCAATATGTTATGTGCTGTATGTTTTTATCTCTATAAAAAATTCACCTTATACTTCTCTAACTAACCACATTATAATGTGGAATTCAATAGCACTTATGCTTTGGTAAGACCACCCATGGAATACTGTACTACATGGTTTCCACAATATAGAAAAGATATTGAGCCCTAAGAAAGAGTGCAGAGAAGAGCAAAAAAGATGATTAAGGGATTGGAGGCTAAAACACATGAAGAATGGTTTCAGGACTGGGTATGTTTAGTTTAATAAAAAGAAGGTCCAGGGGTGACATGACAGCAGTGTTCCAATATCTCAGCAGCTGCCACAAAGAAGAGGAGGTCAAGCATTCTCCAAAGCACCTGAGGATAGGACAAGAAGCAATGGGTGGAAACTAATCAAGGAAAGAAGCAACTCAGAACAAGAAGAAACTTGCTAATGGTTAGAACAATTAGTCAGTGGAATTACTTGCCTCCAGAAGGTGTAAATGCTCCAACACTGGACGTTTTAAAGAGATTGGAAAACCGTTTGTCTGAAATTGTATAGGGTTTGCTGCCTAAGCTGCCTCCCTTTATTGTTATTCCCCTGATAGCATTAATATAGAACCAAAGAAAATGACATTAAGGAATTTTCTCCTAATTTTTAATTTTAAAAAGTCCTCTCCATCTCAGGTCTTGGCCTACCGAACTACCTTAGCTATAAGAATTAAAGATGTGAAGTACTTTATAGTGAAACAGGCAATAATTGTATCTTATGACCAAGCTAGAAAACTAGAGATTTGATTAAATTGCTACTTAGCCAAGCATATTTATGAAGTCACTTGACTTCCTTATCACACAAAGTTGCTGCCAAAAGAAACTTGCTTTGAAATTTTAGAACCACAACAAGATAAAACCATTATTAATTTAAATATTTATACTGCTTCAAGGAGTATATAATTCCACAAAGATTGTACTGAAGAGTTTTATCTAGAATTCCAAACACAAACATCCGCATACAATATAAAGTATTATGATGTTAAAACAGTAAGAATTTTATAGGAATAAAACATAGTCCTTTAAAATTTTGATTAAATGCCAAAAAGTTGGTAACTACATAAGTAGATCTTCTCCAAGAACACCCAGTCCAAACCTGGTCCTTCACGTCTTCCAAAGATACACTTATCCACCTTGTTACTAACTGCCCTCTTCCCTTTCCTTCCACCTTTCCCAGCATCATAGATTTCTTGAGTGAGCTGGATCTTCACATTGTGTGCAAAACATGATAATTTGACCTTGGGCATTTTTGCCTCCAGAGAGAATCCAGGACAAGTTATTCTACGGGCAACATTTATTTACTTGGCTGCCTATGGTTGTCTCCGTACTCTTCTCCAACACCAAAATTCAAAACTTTCTCTATCTTTCCTGCTTCTTCAGGATTTAATTTCTATGAAGTGCATGCAGAATTCTGATTTTTACATGTATAGACCAGGGATCTTCAATTTGGCAACTTTAAGGAATTGTGGAATTCAACTCTCAGACTTCCTCAGCCAAGAATGCTGGCTGGGGAATTCTGGGAGTTGAGGTCCACAAGTCTTAAAGCTGCCAAGGTTGGACACTCTGGTATAGACTCTTCAAACTTAACCCAGTATGAAATGCAGCATTAAATTGCCCCAATACCAGTGACATGGCATATTTAAGTAACCAAATAAAAGCAGCGTTGGAAGGAATCTTGGAGGTCTTCTAGTCCAATGCTCAAGCAGGATACACTATACCGTTTTGGACAAATGGTTGTGTCTTTCTTTTCAAAAGAAAGTTTTCACATAGCTAGAGCCTATAATCTAAATGCTCTCACCATGTAGATAATTTTCCTCCCTCTTTAAAGTAGGGCAAACTGTAATAAGATGCCAGAGTAGTTTTATCTATTTGGTGCTACAAGAATGTTAATATTGTAGGAAAAAGACTGCCTCTTGGGAGATGTACCTGAAGGCCACTGTATCTAGTCACAGAATCCCTTCTGCTTAGGGATAGAACCACCAGTCTGATATCTGACTTTACCATATTCTCCTATCAGGTAAGAAGGAGGAGTAAAACAAGTCTCCCTCCAATTCAGTCCAGCTGTGCTTTCTCAAGATTTCACCAGGCTAAGCATGTGACTTCAAACTTTGGAAAATGCTAAGCAGGCTCAATCTTCATAATTGGATACGAGACCACCAGGAGAAACTTGGCCAGCTTGGGAAACTTGGTAAATATTCTGGAAGACAGTGGCAAGCCATATTCCCATATCCTTGGCAGAAAAAAAATAATGACAAGAAGTCACAAGTGAAGCTTGACTCACGGGTCTGCTTACATTTTCTACTTTAGGTGCAGCAGAGAGTTACAAATTGGCCTCCCTTTCAGTCTTTAACTGTAAAGATTTGAAGGAAGCTTAAAGCTTCTGATGTCATTTCTCTCTTGACCCCCCAGGCTCTTAACCACTAAGTCCTGCCACTGATACCTGCAAGCAACCATTCAGAGAATATAAGGTGCAATATGAGATGCATATTATGAGATGCAAACCATGCACGGTTGTTAAACATGGGCCACTCAAGCCTCCCATCTATACCTATTACAATGCAGAAAGCATTTACAAAGAACCACTAAGTGATCCCAACCTAAAGGTCCATCTGGATTTTTTTTTTTTTACAAATTAAGTTTCTTCCAACCTGTGGTCAGTCAGAAAAACGACACCCCTCTTCTGAAGGGTGCCCAGTTTGTGTTTGTGTGTGTGTGTGTGTGTGTGTGTGTGTGTGTGTGTGTGTGTGTGTGTGTGAATTTGCTGCAAAAGGCTAGAGAAAAAGGCAGACGTTCGATTCTAGGTAGAGGCAGATGTGGGGTCTCCTGCTTGGGCAGGGGTAGTGGTGGACTAGATGACCTGCAAGGTCCCTTCAAACTCTGTTGATCGGTTACCTCCCACCCCCACTCTCCCTTTGGCAGATACGAAGGCCTCTAAGAACCACCGGGCGTTCCCCATCCCACCCTTGTGTGGGTACCCTCAGGTAGACTGCCTCCAACGGTGGAGTCTCAGGTGACCGTTAACTGCCAGTCTTCCACGAAGCAGTTACCGTTTGGGGGTGGGGGGGAAGAAGCGCCCCTTTCTCTCATATTCACACACACACACTCCCTCTCCCCAATACAGCCCACTCTCCCTCCCTCTTCCCCTCCCTCTTCCCCTTCCCCTTCCCCTACCTGCTGGGATTCTGGCTGCGGCAGCGCCCCTCTCAATCGGCCCTCACGCATACGCGCCCGGCCGGCTTATAAAGCCGCGAGCGCCGCGGCGCGAGGAACTCCGTGCGGCGCGCTCCTCCGCCCCTCCACAGCGGGGCTTGGAGGGCTGACGCGGCGGAGGGGGGGGGAGGGGGGGGGAAGGCGGGGCGGTCGAGCAGTCCCGGCAACAGCATTGCAGTCTGGTGAGGCCAGCCAGCCAATGGGAGTCAGGCGGGCCATATGACGTGAGGGACACACCACCCGCTCTTCCCTCAACTGACAGGGCGGGAAGGAGAGAGCCAGCAAAAAAAAAAGCAACGGCGGGCATCGGAGGTGGGGGGGGAGGGGGGAGAAGGCGCGTGGCAGGATGGAACGTCCCAATTCCAGTGGGGGGGGGAGAAGAGGGTGTTGTGGTGGCGCCCTTTGTAGGGGTTGTCCGCGTGTCTTTCCTCCGACAGCCCGGCTCCCCCCCACCAGGTTTCCACCCGTCCTCCGTTTGCCGTTGGCTCCTCCTCCTCACGTCGCCGCTGCTGTGTGCACAGTTGGCTGCGAGAGCCCCGCGAGGTAGGGCAGGTGCGAGGGCGCTCCAGAAAAAGGCCTTCCTGACCTTTTTTTTCTTTCTTTTTTAAACCGCCGCTGTTGGCCTTTGTATCGCAACGCCCGTCCGCCACCGTCGCTAGTGCCCTTGCTGCTGAGAGAGGATGAGGGTTACAGGTAGTCCTCGACGTATGACTACAAGGGAGCCTAAAAAAAAAACCTCTGCTGCTCCATGGAGACATTGGTTAAATGAGTTTTGCCCCGTTTTACGACATTCCTTTGCTACAGTTAAGCGAATTGCCACAGTCGTTAAGTGAGGAACAAGATTGTTAAGTGAATCCGGCTTGCCCATTGACTTCGCTTGTCAGAGGGTCACAAAAGGGGACCCTGCAACTGTCATAAATGTGAGTCAGTTGCCAAACATCCAAATTTTGATAACAACAATGGGGATGGTATGAGGGCCATAAGTGTGAAAAGCAGTTATGAAATACTCTTTCCTGTACTGTTGTCACTTTGGTCGCTAAATGAACTCTAGTAAGTTGAGGACTACCTGTATTATGATGTACCAGTTTTCAGCCATGCTGGACAAGAAAGATGGGGTGACAGATAATTCCCAGTATAGTTTTTTTGGGGAGAACTGAAAAACCTTCCCCTATGAGACAAGAGTGGGCAAATTGTGGCCTCTATTATGACTTTTTTGCCTACAGCCTGCACAGGGAGAACTTATGGCTACCAGGAGAACTTCTTATGCATACCAGACACCCTAGGAGTTTTTTTTAAATTATCTGCAAGGATGTTGTGGTTTTATTACAATTAGAATGAGTTACCTATCCCACCATTTGCCTCTTTCCCCTGCCAGCATTGCTCCACTTTGGGGGAGAAAAGAGATTGGCATTTATCCCAGTATCCTGCCTCTTGCCAAAGGGCACATTGCAAAGAAAATACCCAGTAAACTGGCCAAAGTATCTGTCCCTGAGGACTGAATCATTTCACTTTTCCCCCTGATTTCCCCAGCAGTTTTTATCCAAATGCAAATGCGTAGTGAAAATAAGGAGTTGGAAGGGCTGTGAAGCCCTCCAACCCAACCTCTTATTAAATCCAGGTGATCCAAATTAAGACCTCCCTTCTCTGGATGTGCTTAAGCAGAGCGGGACACAGGGTCCAGCTTTGCTTAAGCACATCCAGAGAAGAGAGAATCTGTTTCATTTCAATTCCAATATTGAATGCCTACAGGTGGGAAGTTTTCTTTTTCCAGTGTTACTTTGCGGTAGCTTGATCATGATTGTGGATCTTTTGGCTTGGGAAGAACAAAACAAATCCTGATTCCATTTTCCAGATCATTTGATTCATTCCTTCGATTTAAAAAGCCCCACCTATCTCAACCTACAGCGGCTCTGTTGCAAAGTTAAAAATCCAGAAAATGATACAAAAATCCGAAAAGTAACAAACTTATTAAAAACAATAAAATTGATCAAAACTATTAAAAATAATCGGCAGCAGAACACAATTTCCTAAAAGTACAACTACTTGCTTAGTATGTCACTGCATCCCTGGGCCAGAAGATAAGAAGGTCAGAGCCACTCTCCCCTCTGGAGGGCAGGTGACTCAGCAAAAAAAGGTCTGACGCTCAAGAGACATCTTTCTTGTCTGGACAGGACCCATAGCTCGCCCTTCCTGGCAGGGCTGCTAAGACAGGTTTATGCGATTGGAGCGAAATGGACCCTCAAATGCCCTGCCTTCATGCCAGATACTTGTAAGTTGCTGTATTCACGTAGTCCTCAACATATGACCATAATTTGTAATAGTTTCTGCTGATGAGGTGGTTTTTAAGTGAGTACCGCCTCATTTCACAACCTTTTTTAAAAAAACCACAATTAAGCAAATCATTGTAATTTATACATGATTCATATGTTTGCTAAATGAATTCTGTTTTTCCCATTGACTTTCTTGTCAGAAACTGCCTGGGAAAGCCACAAATGGCAATCGTGTAACCCTGGGATGCTCGAAGTGTTGTAAATATATGCAGATTGCAAGCACACAAAGTTTAATCACATAGTCATGAGGATGCTGCAATGGTTATATGTGTGGGGACTGATCGTAAATCTTTTTTTTTTTTTAACACAGTTGTAATTTTGAATAGTCGCTAAAAGTTGGTTGTAAATCAAGGGACAACCTGTATATCCTTGTGTGTGTGTGTGTGCGTTTGTGTATGTCTATTTTCGAAGTTAGACTAGCATTTGCTATCCCTATCATGTACATCACTCATACTTGAGAATTTTAATATGTGAGGATAAGAGGATGGGAAAGGCTGCATTAAATGTCAGAACATTAGGTAACTGACTGAGATAAATAGGCTGATTTCCAGCTTTGCCATAAAGTCAAATACTTCTATTCAGAATCAGTTAAAGATGAAACTTTGAATGCTCACCTGTTAAAAAATCAGCTGAGGTACTCAGTATAATGGAAAATGCCCTTTGAAGGCAGTCTATAGCAGGGGTCGCCAACCTTTCGAACCTCAGGGACCACTTAATTCGTAATTTTAAATCCTGTGGACCACTAATATGAATTGCCTAATGACTGGGTGGCTGTATCTAAGTGGTCATGTGACTGGGTGGATGAGGCCAACTTGATGTCACTCACATCAAGGGATGCCTTGCCAGCCTCTTTTCACCCCTCTCCTGCCAATCACTCCTCGCCTCCCCAGGAAGCAGTTGTTGGAGCTAAGCAGCCACCCTGAGAAAGAGTTGGCAAAACAGCTCAGTTCAAATTGGATCTGACCGAGAAGAAGGCTCAGGTAGCAGCACCTCACTGAGGACTATGAACATAGGCTTTCCAAGCAAAGGGAAGGCCTGTGGGAGTGCAAGGCTAGTTAGCAGCACCTGAAGGCTCAGTGGGCTGAGATGGTCAGCCACTTTCAGGCCATGATGCAGTCCAACTGGAACAAGGCCCTCCGGCTCTTTGCTACCAGCAGCGCTTCCCTCCAGCCTTCACCCAAAGCCCCCCACCAGGAGGCTGAAGCAGACCCCAAGTTGGAATTTCCGCTCCCCTCTGACCCGCACAAAAAGACCCTGAAAGGAGAGACACTCTGCAGCAATACTAATGAGCTGAGATGGCGCAGTGGTTAGGGTGCAGTACTGCAGGCCACTTCAGCTGACTGTTATCTGCAGTTCAGCGGTTCTAATCTCACCGGCTCAAGGTTGACTCAGCCTTCCATCCTTCCGAGGTGGGTGAAATGAGGACCCAGACTGTGGGGGCGATATGCTGACTCTGTAAACCGCTTAGAGAGGGCTGAAAGCCCTATGAAGCGGTATATAAGTCTAACTGCTATTGCTATGGATCCGTCCCAGAGGCCGTAGTTTGAGGACCCCTAATTTAGTGCAAAATAAAAAATGCAAATAATTTTTCTGCAAATTACCAAAAAAAAATTGTGGACCACTTGTGGACCAACAGTTGATGACTGCTGCTCTATAGTATTATCCTTGCCTTGGTGCAAAGACATGCAAAAACCTGTTAACTTTTCAGATGACCTGCTCCTGCATATATTGTTATCAACTGGATGCTCAATTCTCCAATGTTGGTGGAGACACGGTCATGCATGGGTTAACTCAGTCAGTAACCAATAGAACTAAGTCTACCAAAGTGGTGTCATCGCCTCAGAGGAGTGTCCTCCCACTTTCTTAGACTCAGTTCGATCCGAACTGGCTGTGCTAACTGCTATTTTAATTATATTTAATTGGATATTTTTTCTAAATTTCATATAAATTACATCTAAATTGGAAGGAGTCAGGGGATAGCTCCTCAGAGCTAAATCTCTCAATTAGCCCGGGGCTTTTCAGAGAGACTCACCAGAACTCCTTCGAGGCTTCTGCCTCTTGAACTTGCCGGCAATTCAGAGGCTCGCCTGCAAGCAGCGCCTCTTAGCGACAGCTGTTGGAGGCTCTGCTCTGCGCTGCTGCCCCTGCTGGCCTTGGAAGTCTCCCTCGTGCCCAGCAACTCCAAGGGCTACCAAAGGTCACCAAATAGCCACTACGACCGCCAGCAGCCAAGAAAAGCCACCAGCAGCCGCCGCCAAAAAGTGCCCATGCCGCCGCTACACACCGCCGCCGCTCCTCAGTGCTCCCGCCTCATCGAACCGCCACTGCTGTTCCTCTCGGCCTCTGCACTGTCGCAGCCTCCCTGCAGGGCCTTCAACACCCTCACTCATTCGGCGGCCTCGGCTACCTTGGGGCACCCGGCCCATAGGCTCTGTAGCCTCGGCCATTTTGTTTTGGTGCGAAGATCTCCAGTGGCCATTTTGGAAGTATTCAATGAGTCATGAGTACAGACCATGGCCTCTTCTCCTGCCCATGAGCCACAAATGCCTCCACCCACCAACAAGACCCCTTCTGCTGGGACCCGCAAGCGCAAACTGGCCCCAGAAGCATCCCCCACTGAGCACTCTCCCAAGGCCCCCAGGGAGTCACAGAGGGGTATAGCCAACCCACAGGCTAAGGACAGTGCCACCCAGGTTCCTCCCAGCAAGGCCAAGGCCAAGACTAACCACACTGAATCCCATCTATTTTAGGCCCAAAGGCCTTCTCAGCCCAGTCCTCCTCCTGACTTATCCTCTGATTCAGAGGATGACCTCTCTCCTCGTGCATCCATCATTGAGCCTGAGGAGGCCAGAGGCCCGGGCAACTTGGCCTGCAGTGGGGATGAATCTGTGGGTGGCAGGAGCATCACTCCGGATGAGGAGCCCCTCTACCGGGAGGAAATTTCCCCTCCTACCGCTGCCGCCGCTCTTGCCTAGTCTGGCAGACATAATTTCTGAGGCCATTGAACGTGGCATAGCAGCGGCCCTTAAATATAGGTCTTCTAACCACTCTTCCCCATGCAGGTCTGCTTCTTCCTCTGGTTCCAGATGCAGGGATGGTGATCTCTCGGCTTCGTCATCACCTGAACTCCCTGGCACTTCCAGCCATCCTTTGGTTTTTGGCGAAGAAGAACGTCCGGCAAGAGATTCAGATCTCTCGGAAGGCGAGGGTCTCCCCCCTGACCTACCTGCATTTGTCGGTTTGTTCAAACCTGCTGTCTTTCGTTCTTTCCTCTTTAAGACCAAGAGAATCGCTGGCATCCCTTCTCCTAAAGCACCTCAAGGGACAGAAGCGGACAAGACGGACACTACTGATCCCCTCTTCATCCAGCCTAAGGTCGAAAAGAAGATGATTCCGTCTCCCAGACTCTTCATAGACGTAGTCCAGAACCAATGGGCATCACCAGATACGGGTCCTCTCCCCAATACCTTGGACAAGCGCCTGTATAACATGGGACCAGAGCTCATCAAGAGTTCCGCCGCCCGGAGTTTTTTCAGAACTGTGCGAACAAGCTTCACATGTTTTTCATGTGTTTCCGTGTAAATAAGGATATCGTCTAAATAGACCATTACGCCTTTGTAAAGATGGTCATGTAAAACCTCATTAATTAACTGCATGAAGACCGCTGACGCCCCCTGGAGGCCAAATGGCATTACCCAAAATTGTAAACAACCAAGGGGGCAGTTGAAAGCAGTTTTCCATTCATCCTCCTCTTTAATTCTGACTCTATAGTACGATTCCCTTAGGTCCAATTTAGTGAAAATCCGACCCTTCCCCAGTTGGGCCAGCATGTCCTTCATCAGTGGTAAGGGGTACAAGTTCTGAGCTGAGATACAGTTTAAATTTTTGAAGTTCACATATAATCTGAAGGAGCCATCTTTCTTTTCCCTGAACAATACTGGAGCTGCTACCTTGGGCCTTGCTGGCTCAATGAAGCCCCGTTCCAAGTTTTTAATCAATGAATTTCCTCATTTCCTCCATCATTGAATATATTTGGGGCTTTGGAAGCTTTACTCCAGGTAAAATATCAATGGTGGAATCAGTGGGTCTGTGAGGGTGTAATTTATCAGAAGACTTTTCACTAAAAACATCCTTGAGGTCCCAATATTCCCTTGGTATTCGTTCCTTCCCCTCAATCTTTTCCTGTCCCCTGGCTGCCAGTGAGGGGGTAGTAGTATCAGAGGCTGGAGCTTCATGTTTTCCCTTTGGGGGTGTGGATGTTTGAATCCACAACCACCCCTCCCTCCAGTTTATGCGTGGGTTCCATCTATGGAGCCAGGAGAGTCCCAAAATAAGAGGCCGGTCCATGCCAGGCGCAAAATAAAAGTTATTATTTCTTGGTCGGTACCCAACCGCATCTCGGTGGGTTCAGTGGAAAAATGAGCAGGACCGCCCCCGCAATAGAGCCATCTATTTGGCAAAAAGCAATAGGGATTTTTAAAGTCTTTAGTTTCAAGCCCAGCTTCTCAACTATTTCAGGGCTTATCATGCAACGGGAACACCCAGAATCTAATAGAGCCAGAATTTTTCTGTTGCGCCAGAAGAGGGCACTCTAAGCTCAATTGGGATAATCATAGGGCCAGAGCGGGAACTTACCCAGTGATGAGAATCCTCATCATCAGATTCATCAGAAGAGCTGGGGCTTCTGTCTCCCTCCTCCTCTGGCTCGAAGCGTCGAGAAACATTGTCAGCAGCGAAGGTGGCCTCCTTCCTCTTGCCTGGAGCCTTCTCAGGTTTCCTCTCCCTCTGGGGGGATGGAGCGGGTTGGGTCAGTTTGACGCGGCAATTCACAGCACGATGCCCCTCCTTTCCACAGCGGAAGCAAGCGGAAGGCCTGGCTTTGCCTGCAAAACCTCCCCTGCCCTCACTTCTTGGGCGGGGGGGTTAGGGGGTGCTGGGGGGGGATTTCTCAACTTCTCCCTCTTCCATGCAATGAAGCCTGATTAAGTCTAACTCAATGTCTGCAGTGTTCTCATACCGAGCTTCTAAATGACGGGGAAGGTGTCTGTTTATGCATTGCTGGTAAACATCTTTATCCAAGCCATCAGCGAATCGATCCAGCAAGGCCTCTTCCGATCACCCCCTCATATAGGCTGACAATTCCTGGAATTCCTGCACATAGTCAGGCACAGTTTTCTTTCCCTGTTTAAGGGCCGTAAATTTCAGCCTAGTGCGACGCTCGGTCAAAGGGTCATCGAACCTCCTCCTCATGGTGGCCATACATTCATCAAAATTCCTCAGGAGAGGGGAATTGCTATTATGTAGCCCGACCATCCAGTTGGCTGCTTTCTTTTCCAAAGCCATTAACACCATTCTCACTTTAAATTCATCTGTCTCTAAATCAGGCCCATATATATCTATATAATTCCAGACCTGAATAATAAACAACCCGAGACCTCTGGGTTCTCCATCATACTTTACGCTTAAGGGTGGGACCTTAGTCATCCGGCGTCGCCTGCCCCCCCTGCCGTTGGGATGTCTCTAGCTGCAGGGGGGGAGGCTGATTCTGGGTTTTCTTGCGCACATCCCCCTTCGGCCCCTCCATTCTCCCTTAAATTAGGCAGTGGGTACCTTTTCTCCAGTTCCTCTGTTGGTTCCCTTTCCACAGTTCTCTCTCAAATTCGGCGTTCACTCCATGCATCTTCGAGGAGCCTCATGGCGTGGGAGATTTTGTAGTCTTCCTCTCCAGAGCCACTCCAGTCAGCCGCTGGCTTTTTCTTTGGCCTCCTTCTCGTGACTCCAGCTTGTAATTCCTCTTTCTGTCCCACACCCCAAGTCCATCTGGGACAGACAGCAGGTTCTTCCACTCTCAGTTCGGCTAGTCTTTCTGTTAGAGATGGTCCTGCCGTTGCCCCCAGGTCTTCCTCCTGGTCGCTTTCATGTAAAGATATTTTCTTTTCTTTCTGTGAGGGCACCCCCTTTGGTAGTTGTTCGCTCCGGGTTGGGTGCGAGGTGAGATTCAGCTTATTGTCAGGTGCGACTTCATTTAATAATCAGGAAAGAAACCACTCAACTCCATTTGTTTGAAATTAAGTGTACTTTTACTAATTAGAAACGAACAGTAGCGAAGCGAAGCTGAATCTGGTTAATTAGGCACGAAAGCAAAGAATATCATGTATAATTAAATCCCCTCCCCTTGGCACCCCAGTCCATAGTCCAATGATAATTCACCCAACTGTCAGGTGGGAGATATCTTCAAAAAACATCACCAGGATGGAATGCTGGACAGTTAACCTTGGCGGGAAACTCCCTTCCTCCACATGCGCAGTAAGATGGTCAGGCAGTGTCTAGAATCTTCCTCCAGCACATAATGATTCCCATCCCAAATACCATGCCCCCCCCTCCCCGTTTCAATGGCAGCCGAAGCAGCAGCAAAGCAGAGGCTGACAGGTACCTTCTATTGACTTATATAATTGGCCTTTCTTCTCCCAATGCAGCCTCAGCAGCTCCTGAGGAGGCTCTTCGCCCTGAAGACAAGAGAATAGAACAAACTCTAGTCAAGAGTCCCCAGGCCTCGGCTTGGGTACCTTTGCTTCTTTCTTTAGTCGCTCTGCTCTCTTATGGCTGAGGCAACTCCAGGCTAGGCTTCTGGCCAGGGATTCCAGGGTTTGCAGGGATATTAACAAAATTAAGTCGGCCCTAAAACACACAGCAGATACTTCCTTGGATGCAGCCCGGTCAGAGATTCCAGCCCAGAAAGTCATTCAGGGACAATACCAACCGATCCTACAAGAGGCAGAAGTGATTGCCTGGACGATCTCCCATAGGGGGACGTCTGTCAACCTTTGCAGATCGTTGGGACGACATCACCAACAACGCATGGGTCAAGTCCACGATCAGATTCGGCCTTCTCTTGGATTTGCACTCCAGCCCTCCGAACCACTTTTTCCCTTGTCCCATTTCCAGGGATCCTCAAAAGATACTTCCAGTGGAGCAGGCCATCCATCATCTGCTCCTCATATGGGCCATTCAACCTGTGCCTCCAGGCCAGGTGGGACAGGGGTTCTACTCTTGTCTCTTTATCATGCCGAAGTCTTCGGGGGGCTGGAGAGCGATCCTCGATCTCAAATTCTTAAATCGATTCATCAGGTACAGGATGTTCAAAATGCACACTCTCCTGTCAATTCTATAGAGTGTGCGCAAACGTGATCTCCTAACATCAGTGGACCTCATGGAGGCTTACCTCCATGTACCCATTCACAAACAACACAAACGGTTTCTCTGATTCGTCTATGCGGGCCGTCACTCTCGGTATCGGGCCCTTCCCTTTGGGCTATCATCAGCCCCAAGGGTCTTCACCAAGATTCTGTCAGTTGTAGCAGCTCACCTCCGTGCCCGGCTCATTTGAATCTTGTTACCTGGACGACATCCTCCTGTTGTCCAGGTCACGCACCCAGGCTCTGCAGGATCTACAAGACACCTTGCAGGTACTTCAGGAGGTGGGATTCTCCATCAATTAGGAGAAAACCCACCTTGTTACCACCTCTCGTCTAGTACACTTGGGGGCCTCATCGACTCCGCTCAGGGGAAGATCTTACTATCTTAGGAACGACAGATCAGCCTCAGGGAATTAGCCTTAGAGGTACGGAGGAAACAACAGGCACCTCTTCTCCAGCTATCTCAACTGCTGGGGAAGATGGTCTCCTGCTTCTCCATTGTTCCTTGGCTGCGGCTTCACAGCTGCTGCCTCCAGTGGTTTCTTCTGCCTTTCCAAAAGACCAACAGCAGCTGTTCCCCAGCAACAGTCAGGTTGACTCCAGAGGTCCTTCTCTCTCTGGATTGGTGGATCTCCCCGGCCATCTCTCAGGGGTCCCTAGTCAGGGAATCTCCTCGCCTCGTAGTTACAATGGATGCAAGTTTGATGGGTTGGGGCGCTCATCTGGAGGATCAGATAGCTCAGGGTCTCTGGTCTGACTCCGACCTTTTCCACAGTATGAATTGACTAGAATTGAGGGCCATCCATCTAGCTCTATTTCAGTTCCAATCTCCATTTGCAACACACATGTGCTAATTCGGACAGACAACACAACATCCAAGGTGCAAGTCAACTGCTGGGGGGGATGAGAGCTGTTTCTGTCATGGAGTCCGCCTTTCACCTAGGGATCTGGGTGGAAGCCAACCTTCTCTCTCCCACACTGAACACATCTCGGGCTCCAACAACACCAGGGCAGACTGGTTGAACTGCACAACAATCGACCCTGCGGAGTGGACCCTCAACCGTCGCATCTTCAAACAGCTGTTGACCAGGTATGGGACCCCAGTCCTAGATCTCTTTGCAACAGCATCCAACAAGCAGCTGCCCAGGTACCTGTCTCGCTACACGACACCAGGCGCGGAAGGGACAGACGCCTTGAGGTGCAGGTGGCCCCACAGTCTCCTGTATGCCTTCCCTCCCTTCCCCCTGATACAGAGGGTCATTCAAAAAATGATAGAGGTAGAGGCCGAGCTCATCCTATTCGCCCCCCATTGGCCGTGCTGCCCATTGTTCGCGGACCTAGTCAACCTCTCAGTGGGCCCAGAGTGGCGTCTTCCCCTGATACCATCCCTTCTTCATCAGGGATCCATCCACCATCCTGACCTGTCTTGGCTCTACCTAACTGCATGGAGGCTGAGCGGGAGGTCTTGAGGGCAGCTAACCTTTCTGAGACTGTAATCCAAACTATTCAGGTTTCTCGATGCCCGGCCACTAATAGAATCTACGAATCAATGTGGCAGACTTTCAGCACATGGTGCCTCTCTAAAGAGGTCTCACTCCTGGAAGCTTCGGTTCCCCAGGTTTTGGAGTTCCTGCAACAGGGACTAGATAAAGGACTTTCGCCTAACATCTTGCGGAGGCAGGTTTTGTCTCTTCGGTTCTCTTTCTTCACCGAAATGAGCCCCTCTCCTTGCACCCTCATGAGCGCCGCTTCATTAAGGGTACGACTAATCTCTGCCCTCCTGTCATCCACCGCTTCCCCTCGTGGGATCTCATCAATCCTTGACTCTCTCACTGGACCATCCTTCGAGCCTCTCAGGTCAGCCTCCCTGCATCACCTCACATAGAAGACAACCTTTCTGATGGCTATCATGTCTGCACGACACGTCTCAGAATTGGCAGCTCTTTCCATCCGTTCCAACTTGTGTATCCTTTACTCAAACTGTGTGGTCCTTTGGCTTGATCCCACTTTTGTCCCAAAGGTCAGTTCGGCTTTTCATCGGTCCCTGGACTTCACCCTACCAAACTTTTGCCTTAATCCCTCTCACAGTCTTGAGCGCAAATGTCACAAGTTAGATGTCAGAAATGCTCTTAAGATCTATATTGCCAAGACGGCTGTCTTCAGACACACTGAGGCTCTCTTTGTCTCTTTCCATCCCACAAACAAGGGTCTGAAGGCTTCTCCATCTATGGTTGGGTGCTGGAAATGGTCAACCTTAACTAGAGTTTACGTGGCGAACCACCTCTCTCCTCCATCCAACATCATGGCGCATTCCACACGCAGCACAGCTACTTCAGCAGCATGAACAAGGCAGGCCTCGGTGGACGAGATCTGCAAGGTGGCCCCCTGGGCAACCCCCAATTCCTTTATCCGCCATTATAAGATGGACAGATACGTGTCGGCGGATGCGGTATTCAGACGGCGAGCCCTCCAACAAGTTCTTCCTTTTGCAAGCTCCTAGCCCAGTCTCATTACCACCCGGGAACATGCCCAGCTTTGGTACGTCCCATGCATGACCACTGTCTCCACCAATGTTGGAGAATGGGGCGTTGGATCTTACCTTCTCGAGGTAGGTGGAGACAGCGGTCATCCCCACCCTTGGTTCCTGGCCTAGTTGTGGTGGGGATTATGGAGCTAGGTTTCAGTTTCGGAGGATTGAAAGCAGTCGACTAATGCACAGCAGTCTACTTATCTCCATCACAAAAGTGGGAGGACACTCCTCTGAGGCATGACATCACTTTGGTAGACTCAGTTCCATTGGTTACTGACTGAGTTAACCCATGCATGACCGCTGTCTCCACTGCCTCGAGAAGGGGCGTATCAGGTAAGAACCAACACCTCATTCTAGAGTAATGCATTCCCTTGTATCCAATGTAGAAATCACCAAGTATGTAAAGGGAGATTGAGCTAACATCGTCAGTGGTGATCTGCTTACCTCTAAATATGTTGTTAGACTGGCTCTTTGGTCTAGTTCTGGATCTCAGTGTCTGTTTTCAAGCCTTAGTTTGGTTTCTGCAGACCTTTTTATTTCTGAAATTGACTAGCTCAGGTCCAGCATAAAAACAGTAACTAAAACTAATTGCAGTTTTGAAGTCTGTGTGCAAGGGATTGCTTTTCCCAATAGTCACAGCCCCCAGGGAGTCCTTGGCTGCTCACTTTGTCCTTTTGTGTAATTGTTTACAGCTCTCCTGCTGATTCCCCACAGCAAAATCTTTCTCCAACTCCAGATTTCAAACAACACTTACCGTATTCAGTGGATGCATATTAGCTGTGCATATCTACATATCTAGGTACTATTAAGATACATACAAAAACCTCTTTGCTGTCATCCAATAGCAGAATAATGGACCAAAAGACTTGGAGTTATAAGGAATTTAGAAGAATTAAACACTATTAGTGAGAAAGAAACTGCACATGAATGCAATAACTAAAATGCATTTCAAGCTACCTGGACTTTACAAGCGACTTTTTGATTGGTGATGTTTGGTGGTTCACTTCTATTCCTTCCTGTTAAAATAACTTGTGCATTAAAGTTGTAAGAGTAGCAGCCATTGAGGATCTGCTCAAAAGAGCCAAGGTGGCGCAGTGGTTAAATGCAGCACTGCAGGCTACTGCTAGATCAGCAGGTCAGCGGTTCAAATCTCACCGGCTCAGGGTTGACTCAGCCTTCCATCCTTCCGAGGTGGGTAAAATGAGGACCCAGATTGTTGGGGGCAATATGCTGACTCTCTGTAAACCGCTTAGAGAGGCCTGAAAGGCCTATGAAGCGGTATATAAGTCTACTGCTATTGCTATTGCTATTGCTATTGCTCTGGGTTATAGTAAGGACACATGGGGCAGTGTGATATCCTGCCTGCTTTGGTATGGAAAGGGCGCGTGGCAAGGCAACTGTATGGACCCAATCCAGGATAATCAAATGTAAAGATAAAAATGCAAAGTTAAATGTCTTAAAAAGCTGTTTACAGTAAAAAAAACTTTTTACTTTGCACCGGTTGAGATTGCACTCTGCTGCAACAGCATTAAAAAGGAAGGATAGCCCACTCATCTGTTAAAGAAACATTGGACCAAATTGCCCCAGAAACTGTGCACCTTTTATTTTTTTGTTTGTTTGTTTGTTTGCTTGTTTATTGGGTTTATATGCCGCCCTCCCAAAGGACTCAGGGCGGCGTACAACATTAAAAGCACACGTATTACAAAAGTTAAAAAGGAAATTAGGTAAGAGTATCCATTTACTCAAGGCTATCACTTGAACATCTGTCCCTGCCAGTGGTGGGTTCCAGATCCCGTTCCAACCGGTACATGGACGTGTGCAGCGTGTGCATGCGTCTTAGCGCCTCTGCAATGGTCCAGCTGCTCAGCGGAGCATCGCGCAGGTGCTGTATGCGCCATGCGCAGAAGCGCTGAAGACTTAAAAGACCAGTAAGGAGGGCAGGGGGTCCTCCAGAGCATCATACTGGAACAGTATCCAGTGCTCCGGGCAAGCTCCGGTACACCCATATCAGGGGGTACTGCCTGCAACCTACCACTGGTTCCTGCTATTAATTTGTGGAATGGAAGCATACTATTGCCTATTGGGGCATTGGCAGCATCTTCCCTTAAAGGGTCTTCACAATCTGAAATAACAGCGTTTTACTACGTATATACTACACACTGTTTGCAGGGAATTCTGTTCCTTTATGTGGTAATATCTCTAGTATTGGACATCCAGGCCTCCACAAGTGGAATAATATTTTATGGTTGTTTGGGCCTAAATGTGGATTTAAATCCCTTTGAAAAAAAACCAAAAAGTGCTGGGCTAAAGTAGATCCTTTAGCTGCTACAAATATGGAAGGTTTATACTGAATCATATTTGTGAGGCATCATACATATGTAATTTGTCATAACATTCACATATAATCAATGGAATGTTGCTTAGTCAAATTAAACTTTTCTGGAATATTAATCTTGTAGAGATACATGATAACAAAGTACAAGAAAGAGTGATAACAGTTGAGCCAATATTTATGTGCTGTGGCATTTGTTTTTTATTTGGGGTGGGGGGGAGTATTATCATTATCATGAAAGCTTTATATTTTTTGAAGACGGTTAAATTGTTGCATTTTACTATGGTACATAAAGATGTTAGCCATGTATGTCTCTGTCCCTTCACACTATGTGGTACAGATTGTATGACATTTTTTGTGGTGGCCATTAACCAAATGCCATGGTCACTAAGCAAATCAATGGTTAGCTAAAGGTGCGGATTACTGGAAGGCCAAATAAGTTATTGCTGTTTTTCAACCATGATAAAATGTAGTCATGTGGTCATAGTACATTGCAAAAGACCATAAACGTGACCTGGTTGCCAAGAGACCAAAGTTCAGTTTATGTCCCTGTAGTGGGAGTTTGACCAGGTTGTAAATGGTCCCCAGGTAGATGTATGGTAACTTCCAATAGTAGCTAAGCAACTGTTCTTAAGTCCAAGACTACCTATAGAAGGGTTTGTAGGTGAAATATATGATTTTGTAAAAATCACCCAATACTCTTCGCACCTATGTCCATGCAGATAATCTATGGAGATTCTGTGAGTATTCTCAGTCATCCATGTCATAGTTGTCATAGGTCACAGCCTTTCAAATGGCAACTGGACTTCGTTTTTCCTTGAAGATCTGAAGAAGCTTGTTGGATGGGAAACAAAATGACTTCAAGGAAAAACAAAGTCCAATTGCCTTTTGAAAAAGCAGCTTTGGGGCCCCAAGCAAATACAAAACTTTTCAGATCTAATGTCAAGTTTTATAAGATTGACAAACTCAGGCAAAAAGACTCACTTAGATTTCTGGAAAGAACTTTATTACTAGTAGAGCAATGTAACAATCTTGAAAGCCTTCCAAATAATTCTGCTTATAGCCAGTAATTTAAGGGAGAACATCTGAGTTTCTTTTGAACACTTCCCCCCCTCATCTCATCTCTTCTAGAAATTTCTGTTTCCTCCCTTAACTTTGTGTTCCCATCAGATGTAGAAGCAGCAGCATTTTGACAAATTAGTAAAATCCAATGAAAACAAGAAAAATAGTTCCAATTCCACAAACAAGTTGGTCCTTTTTTCTTGCAAGGAATGCTTTGGTTGACTCAGAACTATTCTTCTAATTTGAGGAAACAACCTCAAATTAGGCCTATTTATTAGAGGTCAAACATCCTATTTTTTTTAATGAATAGCTCTTTTTACCTACTTAAGGTAAGGTTTAAGATTTCCACCTTTTCAAGTGTTTAATTTCTCTTACTGATTTGCTTACTCTTTGCTTTGGAAGAGACCCAACATTTTAAAATATCTTTTCATAAAGTCTGGGCGCTTGTTTCTCCACCAAATATTTAAAGTATAAGGAAATGCATATTCTGATAACAAGCTTGTTGAGAAGTTTCAACGCTTTTTGGAGAAGGACTTGTGTATCTTTTGGTTTTCATTGGCAAGAAAAGGAAACTGATCCAGATTGCTGAAATGCCAAAGATTCTTGCCTCAGCCTAAGTTGAGTAGGACATGATCCAACGTGGAACAGGCAAGCTACGTTTAGTTTTTGCAAGCTGTTATTAAGATTCTGCGCTGCAAAATTTTGTTTAAATTATCTTTTGATTCAGAAGTACAACGCTGAGCTTTGTTTATGTTCTGTAGTAATTTTGTTTAAAGTCAAACTGGGGAAAGATTGAAATGCTTTTTTGATAATGATTTATCCTGCTACAAACTTTCTTAGAGAAGAAATTATCTCAGAAACCCAGATAATTTAGCATCTTATAGGGTCCTGTGAAATCAAAACTCCTTTTCATGTCACAGACACAATCAAATCCATTTTTCCCTGGGTGGAGGGATGTATACTTGCCTAGGACAAATAACACATTATCCAAATCCTTAAAGCACGTTATGAGTAAGGTGTTTAATAATAACCATTTGTTTAGTGACTGTTTGAAGTTACAATCATATTGGTAAAAGTGACTTATGATGGTCCTCATGCTTAACAAATGTTGCAGCATTACCACAGTCACACAATCAAATTTGGTCACTCAGCAACCAGCATGTATTTTCAATGGTTGTAGTGTCCCACGGTCATCTAATCACTATTTTTAACCTTCCCAGTTGTCTTTTGACAAGCAAAATCAATGGGAGAAGCTGGATTTGCTTAATGAGCACATGAATCACTTAATAACTGAAGTGATTTGTTTAACCCTGGCCAAAAAAACCCAAAGTCATGAAATTAAATGCAACTCACTTAATAACTGCCTTGCTTAACAATAGAAATTCTGGTCCCAGCTATGGATGTAAGTCAAGAAGTACTTGCACTTCATCTACCGGTTATTCTAATTTCCAAACAGCATTTTCTTTTTTTTCTGCACAATGTATTTTGATTTGAAATATACTGTTATTGAGATCTTTAAAATTATAAACTTAACTACAAGCATACAAGTTTTAGCATTGCTTCCCCCATTTCCTATATTTTGAAAATTAAATTTGATTGATTTGATCTTGTTTATGCATGTTCAGTGAATGAATCCTTTCATCTAAATTGCTTAATTGGCAATACTTTTAAAGCATTGCGCATGTGAGGGGGACGGGGTCACACGAGGGGGCTGGCGTGCATGCACTGGGGGGCCCATGGAGGGGGTCATGCGCACATTGCATAATGGGTGTGGGCGAGCTCACGCACACGCTTTTGGCACTCGGCGACGAAAAGGTTAGCCATCACTGGGCTGAAGTATTAGCTTAGAAAGTAGGATACTGTGACTTCTAGTGTCGTCTGAAGCATGACAGGCAGGTGGGTGATTTTGGGTTAGTCACTGGTGATTTGTGGTGATTTGGGATTAGTTACTGTCTCAGCCCAACCTATCTCACAGATTGTTGTTGTGGGGAAAATAGAAGGTGGAAAAAGTAGGTGTATTTCCTGCCTTGAATTGAGTCCCGTTCCTCCGTATATATTTAAAACACAGGATAAAATTATTGTAATTAATCCAGGAGCCACCGAAGATCAACTGGTGATGGTGCACGTGCCCACAGAGAGGACTCTACGTGCCACCTCTAGCATGTATGCCATAGGTTCACCATCACGGTTGTATATCCTGCAATACATTTATTCGATGGATAATATTTGGCTCCAGGTCATCTATAAGAATTACCAGCTAAAATCACACTGACATAAACTATACAAAATTAAATTAATAAAAAACAATGCCCTATTCAAATGTTAATTTTTCTCCAGCAACAATACTATACTCCCTTGATCATGAATCATTTACTCTTTGTTCCATAGCAATAAGAATTAGGCATTTATTTAATCTTTTCTCATTGATGGCTTGTTTCGCATTACTTGCTTTTATTTTTAGGTCTATTTATAGAGAGAAGAAGGGCAATTAAAGAGATCTATATATGCATATAGATTTTTATCATAATTTCTGTATAATTAGTTAATCAACATCCCCTGCACAGCTGTGAATAAAAAAGTTTCCAGTTTTATTTATCAACATTCTGAAAGTTCTTACATGAGTAGTGATGAGATTTGTTCTAAACCAAATGTTTAGCATCTCTTTAATACCAGTTTCAGTAAACATGGCATCAAAATAATACAACCTCCCCCACCTGATTGCTGTCATTTATAGTTTCCAGATTTTTTTAGCACTCACATATTCTTCTAAGTTCATTCAAAACACGACAAGTAAAGGACAAAAATTTTTGTACAGATACCTACCAGCATAGGATTCAGTAGACTCAGATATTGTACTAAGCAAGATGATTTTGGTTTGGCTTACTGAACAAAGCATGATTAGCTTCACATTCCTGATAGCAACAATCATGACTTAATGCATTCAGCCTAATATTCAGTCAAAATCCAGGCAAATTCACTTTTTGTCTCATTTATTTGAAGGTTCTGCTTGTTTGTACTATGCTTGCCATTTTACATAATCTGGGACAACTGCAGTTGAGTTTTGCAAGGCACATCAGTCATCCTAGACATTAATAACCTTCTACAGGACATTTAATTCTGAACCTGTGTTTTCTTTGGACTTGTTGATGTATGTAAAACTTGAAGGCAGGACAAGAAGCAATGGATGGAAACTAATCAAAGAGAAGCAACCTAGAATTAGGGAGAAATTTGCTTACAGAACCTCTTGCCTCCAGAAGTTGTAAATGCTCCAACACTTTTTAAAAGAGATTGGATAACCATTTGTCTGAAGTGGTGTAGGGTTCCTGCTTGAGCAGGGGGTTGGACTAGAAGAACTCCAATTCTGTTATTCTGACTATGTCATTTGCAGGCAAAATTCTCACTCACCCATTACTTTTTAAAATGTAATCATGTTCAAACTTGACTTCTTTATTAGCTGAATTATAACTTAAGAATTTGTCAGGAAATTGCATTGTCAGGGTTGAAATGGAATCAGAGATGCTGACATAAACCAGTTACTTATAGTAAATAAGATAGGCAAACAAGAGCATCATCAGGCAAATCAATGCAGGAACATTAGGTAAATCAGGGCACATAGAGGGAAAAAGTGGGAAACAAGGAAACTTCCCCTTTATACTTGCAGTAACCAATCACAACTCAGGTTGCCTCATGTAGGGGCCAGGTCTGTTCAACTATTTAGTTATAACTCTGTTCTTACTCATTGTCCAACCTTTCACTGCTCCAGCTATTACATTTTAAATTTCTGTTCTTGCTTCCAATCTATCCTTACTGACTTAACTTTTGTTCTTTTGTTTTAAAGCTTTTTTCTGTGTTACAAGTAGTCTTCAACTTACAACAGTTCTGAAAAAAAGTGACTTACACACTTTTTACACAGCCTAGTGCCTGTGGAGACATGGCATGAGGTGTGTGTGTGTGTGTGTGTAATAGACAGAGCAAAAGTGTTGCAATGCCTCAGTTGTTCATAAGGGTAAATATCCACATTGGTGCTGCAACATTCGTAATCTTGAGACGGTGTCGTAGGTAGTGGAAGGGGGTTATGTTGCAACTTTGAATAGTTGCTACGTGAAGTGTCGTAAATCAAGGATGGTCCAGAGATCTGATCCAACAGGGCATTGCTTATGTTCTTAAAACATTCTATAATATTTTGTAATGTGAGAATGCTCCAACCTTACCTCCCCTTGGCTACTTTCAGCAAATACGCTTAAGGAGCCAAAGAAAGCTTAGATAAGAGGCTGCATGTATAATTCATCCTTCTGTCAGTTTTGCTTCTTCTGTTTCTGGCACCCCCAGGGCCCCAATCATCAACCAGTGAAAAAATTCCTCTGAACATCAAAAATGCTTTTAATGTAACAAGGGATGGAACAGTTGTAAAAGCCACATGGAGAAACTACAGATGCAGCATGTGTGGATGTGAGCATCATCATGACTCGATTTCACAAGATTGTTTAAAAAACAAAAGCCAACATCTTCCCAAGAAGCACAAAATAATCATCAGTGCAAATGAGGTTCCAATTCTGTACTAACAGCTGCAACCTCTGAAAGTGGGTGGGTGGGGGATTGCCTGAGATTTTTGCATGCACTGTTTTTTTGAAATCAAGATTGTTTCTTGCTGCAAAGTGGAGTAGAGACCTTCAGGAGACTTTCATTGAAAGGTTATTTAGGTTTGAGATTGTGACAGAGAAATTAGCATTGCCATAGGCCATGTGAAAGAGAAGTCAGGCAAGTGTGGCAGAGGTTAAATTACAAGATAAGCAAATTGTGTGTTGTCTTTCGGCCTCTGATTTTATTTAACACACATCTACATAGTCAGGATTGGGAACCCCATGCAAAAGCAGAAGAAAATCCTAGCCACCCACTAGGGCCTTCCCTTAAAAAAATACCAATACCATGCACATTTTTCTGTAAAGAGGCAATGGCTCTAAAACATCTCCAAAACATAAAAATATAGATAGTAATAACTTGCTAAGTCCAACACACTTCATAGGAATTGTATTTAAATTAGGAGGCAAGAGAATTACGTATGTTTGCTGCTTTGAGTTTTATTCAGATAAAGATGCTTGAATAAAAATAGGAATAATAATAATACCACCACCACCATATATCACTGGAATTTGCAACAAGGATCACACAACACACTCTCACCATTATTGCAGGAGTCTAATTTGAAAATTAGAGGTTGAGTGTCAGATTTCACACTGGACTCACCAGGTCTGAAAGGCAGATAATCTTTCTTTAGTCAAAGGAAGAGGTTGTGCTCCTCAGTGTTATATAGGTCCAAAATGCACAGAACATTGGGCAATAAATAGAAAATAAAGCCAAGGCTGAGATTCTGTTGCTGGCTGGAAACAGTTCTAACAGCAAATGGGGAGAACATTTGTGAAGTCAACTTCAGAAGAGGAATCTTTCAAGGGGACTTGCTTTTGCCACTACTGTTTAACACTGCATTAACTCCACTGACAGTAATCCTATGAAATACAAAACTAGGATACCAAGTCTCAAGCCAGCATGGCAAAAAGTAGATACATCTACTGTACATGGATGTTTTAAAAATGTATGCAAAAAGCCTCACTGAACTTGAATCAATACTCAACACAGTTCAATTGTTCAGCAGCAACATCAGAATGAATTTTGGATTTGAAAATTTGCTATATTATCCATGCAGCGAGGAAAAACGGAAAAAATAGAAGGAATTGAACTGGGAAATTGAAATCATGAAAACACCTAGCAAAGGATGATGTTACAAATACCTAGGTATATTGGAAGCAGATAACATCTTGAATGGAAAAGTCAGAGTCAATGCAAAAGGAATACATCAGGAGGGTCGTCAAAATATTAAAATTAAAATGGAATACTGGAAACATAATTAAAGCCATTAATACATGGGCAGTTCCAGTGACACACTATTCAGCTGGAATCATCAACTGGACTGTGGCTGGAAAACCTGGACCGGAAAACACGCAAACTTTTGAATATGTACCATGCTTTAAACCCATGGTGACAACAACAGGTTGTACCTGCCAAGAAGAATAGGGGGCAGAGGGCTTTTGCAAATCCATCAAACTATATAGAGGAAGAAAAATGAAGTTTGAATAACTATGTGAACCAAAGTACAGAAAAATTGCTGCAGGCTGTGAAAACGGAGAACATAAAAACAACAGAAACAAAGACAAAATATAAGGAAAAAACAGCTGGATGACAGATTAATTAAATGGATGGAAACCCAAAGCTTTGTATGGACAGCATTTGAAAAACATTGAAGGAAAATGTGATAACAACAACATGTTAATGGCTTAAAATGGGAACCATCAAGAAAGAAACGTAAGGTGTAATATTTGCTGCTCAAGAACAAGTACTACAAACTAATGCAATGAAAGCGAAGACAGAAAAATCCACTGACAATGCAAACTGCTGATTCTGCAGTGACAAAGTTGAAACTGTTTCACGTTTAATATGTGAATGCAGCAAAATTGCACAAACTGATTACAAAGCTAGACACGACCGAGTTGCTAAATTAATCCACTGGTCATGATGTAAAAAATACGACTTACCTGTATCCAAAAAGTCATGGGAGCACGAAGTGGAAAACTTTATTGAAAATTAGAAGGTGAAGATCTTGTGGGATTTTCGAATACAGCTGGATTGTCATTTGAACACAACATGCCAGATATCACGGTTATAGAGGGCCAAAATGTACAATTTATTGACATTGTGGTACCAGGAGACGCCAGAATAAAAAAAAAAACCTGGAAAAAAAAACACAAAATATTGTGACCTGGCCATTGAAACTGTACGGCTATGGATGAAACATGTAACAGTGATGCCCATTGTTGTCAGGGCACTTGGTATCATGTCCAAGAATTTTGCAAAACACATCAAGAAATTGCACTACTAGGAACATCATATATTTTAAGAAGATACTTGGTTGATACCTAGGACACTAGAAGCAACCCATACCAACCATTAGCACTGGTCAGTGGTATTTGTGACACATCTTTAAGTGTTCAGTTGACTGAGTTTCATGTTTAATGAATAAAAGAAATAATGATAATACCTCCATAAATCACCAAAATTTGCAACAAGAGTCACACATCATATCCCAGCAATATTGCAGGAGTCTATTTAATCTTTCCCAGCTTGGTGGCTTGAAAATTTGAGGTTCAGTGTGGGATTCCACACTGGATTCACCAGGACTGAAAGGCAGATAATCTTTCTTTATTCAAAGGAAGGGGTTGTGCTCCTCAGTGTTATGTAGGTCCAAAATGCCCAGAACATTGGGCAATAAACAGAAAATAAAGCCAAGGCTGAGATTCTGTTGCTGGCTGAAAACTAGATTTGGAAATTGGGATTCAAATATTTAGATTGTACAATGGAAGTTGTACTTCCATTGAAAGCAGTTATGAAGGCTCAGGATATTCCTTGAACTTCGGGTGTCACTAGATTCACAGATGATGGATGTGGCATACAGTCAATTTGTATAATGTGTAATACATTTGTCTAATTGCAATTAATGTACCAGATGTCTGAGCTAGATTGGGTACTAATTATCCTCAGCTTGGATACAATGCATCCTTTCTTAACTATCACAACATGTGCTTTGTAAAACTTCCCTTGAAAAGCAGTTGAAGTTAGAATTAGTGAAAAATGTAATTTATTTATTTTATTTCTGTTTTAATTGCCTCCTATTAGAATACAATATTTGTTTGGTTTTTATGTTTTTAAGTGTACGCTGCCCAGAGTTACAATGTGAATGAGGTGGGTGGTTTCTAAATTTGATAAATATAATATTGCAGAGACCTCCCTGGTTGCCAATTGTTTGCCAGGCATAACTCACTGTGTTTATATTAATCAAGTTCAAACCTACATGGCACTTGAAGGAAAGATAACCTGTGACTGTCTACAGGAGACCCAAATTTCACACATTAATCCACTTCTGGCCTTATGTTTTGTAAACAGCTTGAAGGGTAGCCTTGCAAGCAACATGGTTACAATTTCACAAAAGCATGACAAAGGCAAACAATTAGTTTGTGAAACAGATGAGAAAAAGGGGAGGTAGGGAATCCTCAGGTTATTATTTACCATAGGACGAGCCTCCTGCCTTTATTTTTAAAAGCAAAATTGTTGCCATCTTTTGTTGCTTATTTTGCAGCAATAACTTTGCAGTTCGGGTGACTTATTGTTCAGATTTATGTTCCAAAAAGATGATTAGAAAATACTGAAATAAGTCACATTGGAAGAATGAATATGAAAACATATTAAGAGATTTGATTCCTGTGGGTTAAAGGCTGCATGTAAGAACTGCCTGGGTTAAAATCGTCCTTTCCAAATCCTGATTTCTGTTTTGTTTTTTTGACAATTCATCCATTCTGGTCCTGTAGAGAGTAGCAGTATTTGTGTAAATGTTTACTTTGCCAAAGTCAAGTTTAAAGAGGGTTATAGCAGAATTTATTACAGTGTATGGCTGTAATATGTGTATGGCCAATCCTATCAAGATGGCACCTGGATCAATAAATTGTTTGCTGCTTTCTGCGTACTAATTACCTTCAGTTTATTTTTTAGTCAGATTAGACAGACCAAAACAGCTGATCCAGTGAACCCTATTTAAAGATAAAATTATTTATTTATCTGTAATTGAAACTTAACACTGAATGCCTCTTTTAATCTATTCACAGGATATCATTTTTTAAAGTGTTGTGAAAGCATTGCACAGCTACAGCACTTCATTGGCTTCAGAGTGAACATTTTTTCATATTTAATAACAGAAACTCTGTAAGAGTTCTAATCTATATATCAATTTGAGTGAAAGATAGTGTTAGGTATATATCTCTTTCTTAACCAGAACTGGTTTGTTTGTTTATTTATTTGCAGAAAATTTATTATATTTTGCAAATTCAAGTAATACAGCTAATACATTAAGATTGAATTGGAAAAATGTGCAGAAGCATCAGAGTTGGGTAACTCACAAACAGTAACCAAAACAATAAAAACAATTTTTAAAAAACCATAAAAGCCCACAAAGAACCTCCTGGTTCTCCCAAATGCAACACATCCTACACTTCTAAAAACAATTCCAGAGATTCACTGAGATCCAGTCTCATATTGTCTCAAGCTTTTAGTGTGAAATCTACACTGAAATTAATTTTGAAATCTTGATCTTGCCACAGCAAGGGTGAGCTATTTGAAGTGTAAGCGACCAACAGAAATAAGAATACCCTAAATCAGGGGGGGAATGATGGCCCTTTTATTCCTCCTGACTCGGGAATTCTGGGAGTTCAAGTCCACAAGTCATAAAGAGGACATGTTCCCCATCTCTTCCCTAAATAAACCAAATCCGATTCGACATCATTAAACACACAGTATTTTCTTTGGATAGAACTTGTTCCTTGAATACTAAAGGATTTTTAAAATCTGGGTTCCTGTAACAGATGTCTGAAGTTTAAAAAGCAGTGAGAGAGTTTCTCTCCTCTCTCCTTGCCACCACCTAATAACACTTTCAGATACAGAAGAAGTTTTCTGGATTTAAGGAGAAGTGGCAGAGGGAGCTGACCCTAGATGCAGGGATGCTGGTGCCCCCCCTCCCCCCCAAAAAAACAACAAAACACTAGAATAACAACACAAAGGGAATTGGATAGGAAGTTAACCAAGAGCTGCAACAATGAGTCTGCTCAGTCACCTGGCTTGATGGAGCTTCTGTATAAAAAGGCAGTCTGCATCCAAAGAGCTATGCCATCTGGGTAAAAAGATGAGAAGTATGTAGTTATAGTGATGTTTGTTTGGTAATTGCCTACAGAGATTTGTCTGGCCTAGGTGTATGTAGAAAAGGTGAAGCAGGTGACCTTCGATGGGATCCCAGCTTGTCAACTCTTTGGTAATTCTAATAGTTTTGTGACATCATCTATCTAAGCTAAACTATCAGCTACTGTTATCAGTGGTCAAGAGTGAAGATGTCTTTCAGGATGTAAGTTGCTCTTCAGAAGGGCTGCTGAATTGGGGGGGGCTCCCCCTTTTTATAGCAAACTTCTCAGAGGGGTAGTTAAAGATTGAAAACTTAGAAAATGTAAATTAATTTTTTGTAAGGTTTTGGAAAACAACTAGGCTGAAAACTATTATAGGGAAGATAATTTCTAACATTAGTACATTATTTTAATAATTTAAGATGTTAATTTCTTAATATCAAAAACTCCATGTTGTGGTAAAGGAAAGTCTGTTCATTCAAGCAGAAGAATGATGTGAGCTGACCTACAGATGTAGGGATACCCACAAACAGTGGGCTTCCAAAAGTCAGATTGATAACAGGAACTGGATTACATCAGTGACTTTTACTCAAGCAACTAGCTTTACAGAGCTTCCACATTAAGAGACAGTCTATATCCGAAGAGCTAGTCCTCCTGGGCAACAAGAAAATGCACTGTTTTTCTGATTTTTAGGAGGTTAATCTCCCAATGGCATTGGCCCGGCACTGCTGGCTTACAGAAATGTGGGAGGAGTGATCATTGTTAGTATTTCAAAATGCTTAAAGGCCAGGAGACCTTTAGTCTCCTTGGAAACTCCAGGGCCTTTGCATACTCATCCAGCTATCTCTGGCATTAACTCAGTTACAGGTAGTCCTCGACTTACAACCATTCTTTTAGTGACTGTTTAAAGTGAAAACGGCACTGAAAAAAGTGAGTTATGACTGTTTTTCACATTTATAACTGTTGCACCATCACTATGGTCATGTGATCAAATTTTATATGCTTGGCAACTGGCATATATTTATGATAGTTGCAGTGTGCTGCGGTCACCTTTTGTGACCATCTGACAAGCAAAGTCAATGGGGAAGTCAAATTCACTTAACTCTATTACTAACTTAACAAAAGCAGTGCTTCGCTTAACAATTGAGGCAAGAAAGGTTGTAAAATGGGGCAAAACTCATATAACAACTGTCTTGCTTAGTGGCAGAAATTGTGATTGTAAGTTGAGGCCTACTTGTGTTTACTGTAAGGGGAAAAAAATCCCATTTCAAGATGTAAGATGGATTTCTAAGGGCTGCTGGATTCTGGGAAACCCTCCCCATTTTGTAGCCAACTTCTGAGAGGATTGGGATATTCTATTCTATTGGTATTAAAAGACAGAGTTGATTATTTTTCCTATTGATCAGGATGACTGTAACAGCCTTAACCTTTGAATTAGGGAAAAGTTTTAAAATTTGATAAACTACCATGGCTATAGAATGCATCAAACCATGCAAAACCAAACAGGTTAACACTACAGGTAGTGCTCAGATTATGACCCCCAACTGAGCCCAAAATTTCTTTTAAGTGAGTTTTGCCTCATTTTATGATTTTTCTGGCACAGTTGTTAAGTGAATCATTGCAATTATTAAAGGAAACATGGAGTCATCTGGCTTCTCCTATTGATTTTGCTTGCTGGAAGTTGGCTGGGAAGGTTACAAATGATGATTACATGACCCCAGGACAGTGCAGCAGCTATCATAAAGTACACGCCAGTTGCCAAGCATCTGAATTTTGATCATGTGACCATGTTGCGTTGCTGCAACAATCATAAGTGTGAAAATCAGTTATGAGTCACCTTTTTTAGTGGCGTTATAACTTTGAATGGTCACTACATGGTTGCAAGTTGAGGACTGCCAGTTCAACCCAGATTTTTTCCACTTTGGGTGATCTCTACTACATGGATATTATTACAAGATCTAAATCTGCTGAATTGGAACAAAGGGATTCTGAATAATAAGACTCCATCCATTCTTTCTTCTCTGTTCTAGGGGATTTTTTTTTTAAAAAACAACAACAACACATTTTCACTTTTTTGTGAGGGGCGAAAAGCCTGTAGCAAGCAGCAATCCAGGAAATGGTGTTTCAAATTCTATGGCAGGAAAAACTGAAGGACACCCCCAAGACCCCTAGGAGAACAAAAGTAAAATTTGTGATCGATATGGAAATCCAAAAAGTGGAATAGTGTGGTGAGTAGAAAACTTCTAGTGTGGGATGGGGGATTGAGAGGGACAAGGAAGGAGTTCCTTCAGGAGTAGACTCCATGTATGACATAGAGGAGTCATTCCTGCCTCCTCGTATGTTCAAGGTTGCAGAAAGGGACTGGGCAGAGGCCAGTGTTCCTGACCCATCAACCTCCTCCTTCTGCCAAAGTTCCTGAGTCTACACTGACTTCACATAAGCATTTTTGCTTTCATGGGAGTGTTCTTGGAACCTTCAAGACTGTTCAGTGGCACTTGTTTAAATATTGGAAACTGGGGAGGGAGATTATGGAGAATAGGATTTGTCTTAGCCCCCTACGAGGCTTCTCTTATGGCAGTTCCATGAATCATGAAAGCTTTTTAATAGATGGGATTGAGTCTCAAAGGTAAGGTGTTGCAAAGACAGGCCTGATTTTGATGCATTTTCTTCATCTGGAGAAGACCTAAAAAAATAGCTGAGGGCCACGGCTCCTGTTTGTTTCCAAATTTCCCCACAGCCCAGGGAAAAAGAAGCTCCTCTTCATTAAAATAGAGCCCCCATCAAGTACATAAGGCCCAACATGAGACTGCCTGTGCCAGAAGAGACCTGTAATAAGCCAAAATTTTGACAAAAGGTCCATGAGAGGAATAGCAAGGCAGCCAAAAAAGTAGCTGGTTTGCTGTTACTGGGTTTGGATCTTGTGTTTGGATCCCAATGTCTTTCACCCAATCTTAGTGTGGTGCAAAATATTCCTCAGGATGGAGGGAGTTTCAGAAGGCTTGTAAGTTACCTCTGAAGGGAACACTATTAGAGACAAGACCATTTGGGGCAAGACACCCCATAGATCTTTGACTTATTGCAGCAAAAGCACATCATTCAGGGTCTCAATTTTGGGGTCCTTGATGTTCTCTGAGCTTAGTGGTTTTCTTGCAGATGTTTCATTATCCAACTATCATCAGTGCTGGAAGGGAGTGGGGTTTTCTCTTTGTTTATGTACAGGCGGCTTGGTCTTTCAGTGATGATGGAGTGCTCTTGGTGGTTCCTTGATTAGGCTGTGATTTATTGTTAGCTTGTGGGTCGCTCCATTGGTGGACACAAGGCAAGACACACATATAAAAAACCTAGCACTGATGATGTTACCTAGTTGGGTAATGAAACATCTGCAAGAAAACCACCAAGCTCAAAGAGCATAAAGGACCCCACAATTGAGCCCCTGAATGATGTGCGCTTGTTGCAACAGGAAAGAGTCACACGCAGCTCAAATTCAAACTTAATCCTGAGCTATCAATATTCTCTTCTATCAAGAGCCCAGTTTTATTGCTGCTCTGTTTCAGCTGAAGCCAAATGGAGAATTGGAAGTCCTGGTGCCCCGGAACAAGAACTTGTATACTCTTGCTGTCCTGGTAAATAAGTGGGAGGGAGGTGGTAGTTGGAGGCAAGCAAAGGAGGATGGAGAGAAGTAGCAGTAAAGAGAGAAGAGAAAAACTATCCCTGATTTTCATAAAGGTTAGCAGAAGGTCAACTAATGTCAGAAAAACATAATGCATCTTTGAAAAACTGGCCCATTTGAAGGGCCCTTAATTTGTGTATATTTTCATTTGGACAGAGAGATAAGATGTAGAAGAAGGTTAAGTCAAAAGAGGCTGGGACAAAGAGGAAGAGTGGGCTAGAGCAGCATGGTTGACTTTGGATTCTTTTTCTCTCTCTACTTGCTTCCTACTAGGTTCTGTTGGAGGACAACCAGTTAAACAGCATCACTGCAGGACTGCATTGCTTTGTCAATCTCTTGTTTCTTTGGTAATGAGTATGGAAAATCTGTTTGTAATACTCAAAGAATAAGAAGAGGGAGAATAAAAATCAAAAGAAGTAAAACATGACTTCATCTAGTAGAACAGTTATACCTCCTAGGTCAGAATGTGTTTCAGACAGTCACTCACGCCCTGGTTAACTTGCAGTTTGACTACTACAGCAATCCTTCACATAGGGCTGCTATTGGATACCACCTAGAAGCTTCAGTTGGACCATATGGCCAATTTAACTGTTGATTTTGGATTCTCTGCTTCTCTCCAGTCTTGTTTCCTGTCAGGATCTCTAGGAAAAGACAATACTTTAAGCACTTTCACTGCAGAACTAGCTGCATTGCTCACAATATATGACATCAGTTCAGCCTTTTGTTTCTATCATAGTCAATAGGGAACATTTGTCTATGCTATTGAGCAAGTAAGAAGGGGGAGGCCTTTCAGAAAGTTACTCACACCCTGTTCACTTTGTAGCTAGACTACCACAACCACATCATACAAGGCTGGATTTGAATACTACTAAGGAAGCTTCAGTTGGATCATGGCTATTTTGGACTCTTTCATCTGTGGGTCACCAAATCAAAGACGACAATTTCCTTGTGAAGTGGAAAGAAGAGGAAATAGTGTGACCTCCCTGTGTCTCCTAGTGGTTGACCCAGGCTGTCTTGGGAAAAATGAAACCAAGGTTGTTGACTAAGAAATTCACTGATATCTCTTCTTTTTCCTTAAAGTTCGCCTCAGCAAAGTTCCAGCAGCCATGGATTTACCCACGGAAAGCCTTGCTCATTGACATTCATTCCTGTGAATAGCCTCCATGGAGATAAAAGATGAGGGTGCTCCAAAGCCATTACATTCACCAACATTTCCGGCATTTCCTTTGGTGATTTTGGCATGGCCGGACCGATATTCCAGAAAAGTGCATGTCATCATCTCAGGGTTTCTTTTCAGGTGGATAAGTTGATGGAACAGGCCCTTTACTTTATGCACTGGGGCCTTTGGCTGGCTCTTACATCAGAGCATTTTTATTCTAAATATAAAGGCATAAATGTCTTAGAAGGAAGTTGAAGAACATTAACACAATCAGGTGTTAAAATTGTTGTTAAATGACTCACTCTGAACAATAACTGGGGGGGCGGTGTCTTGAGGAGAAGCATCAAGTACCATAAGAACATTGACTTGTCATAAAAGCTGTTTTTCTTCATGCAAAGATCTCTTCATTAAGATGTCTATTCAACTGTAATGTTCCAAGGTCATATGTGGGTTAGGGATAGAGATAAATAACAACCCTATTTCTGTTGATCTTATATACTTCAGCTACCTCTCATAGTTCAGCTAGCTTGGCCAGGGGATCAATAAAAATAGGAGGATCTAAACTTGTGGGACACTATATCTTCTTCTTTCTTCTACTATCTTCTCTTCTTTATTTATATGTATGTTTGTTTGTTTGTTCCAGCATAACTCTGGAATGCCTCAAGCAATTTTGACCAAACTTGATACACAAATGACTTACCCTCCAGAGACATACACTTGAGGGGCAAGTGGTGGGGGTAAAACAGCCCTTGGGTGTGTGTGTCTGGGTCTGTGTGTTCCAGCATAACTCTGGAAAGCCTGGGCCTTTAAGGAAAGTGAGTCAGTGTCCTAGAGCAGCAATTGTTCATGATGTCATGGGAGAGGGAAAGGAGCCTGGTTAGGCAAGAACAGCAGTAGGCCTATGAATGGAGCCTGATTAGGCCAGTACAGAGGCCTTTGATTGAGTTTGCCATGGCCTAAGCAGATTGCCCACCCCCACCTCACTGTGGCGGCCTGATCTTGCAGGAAACAGCTTCTGCCTGTGTTCCCAGGATCATCCTTTGCTCCAGCTCAGGCCTAGGCTTTTCTCACACAGTAGGCCTATGAAGCAAAGCCTGATTAGGCCAGTACAGAGGCCTCTGATTGACTGTGCTCCCTCACACAGTGGGCCTTTAAGGCCTAGGCCTCCCTCACACAATAGGCCTACAAAGTGCAGGATCGTAGACAGGGTGGGAAAGAGTGGATATGAGGGGGAAAGGAGAGGGCAGGGATGATGGGCATGGGAGTAGGGGAAGGGAGAAGGCAGGGATGATGGGCATGGGAGTAGGGGGGAAAAAGCCTCTCTCAGTGGCACCCTGTCAGACAAATGCTTTGATGCCTATAAGTACCCAGGCAACGCCAGGTATCAGCTAGTTAAACATTAAAAAAACCTTCTCTAAGGTAGAGGTTCTCAAACTCTGAATCATAATTTTAGGGAGACATGAACAAATGTAAAAGAGGGTGCAAATTGGGTAGCCTTTGCCCATAAAAAACTCAGTTGATTTAAGAATTAGCTTCATTGCTTTCCAAACAAGTGAGTAGTGATCACATTAATTCATTTCTCATTTTAAAGACTAACAGGACCATATGGCTTTTATTTGAGCAGAGTTTTACAGTTTAAAAGGTAGTTTTTTCCTGATTGGATTTAGGGTTAGAGAGAATGTACCTTGATGTAAAAAAATAGTGGAGAATGTACCTTGATATTAAAAAAAACAGTTTGGCTGAAGAAGAAGAGATATAAATAACTGCAGATCTTAAGTCATGGCAAGATGAATTTCCCAGGCCAAGATAAACCACAAACTTGGCACTGATGTTTTTATGTAACTCCAGCCCAAGGTTCACACAAAGATTAGGAACTAAGTAGATATTTGAAACCTAGTTGAAAGTGGTGCCAGCTTTTAAAATCATAGTGACAATTACAGCAGTGTTTTTCAACCACTATGCCACGGCACACTAGTGTGCCGTGACATAGTGTAAGGTGTGCCGTGGGAAAAACACCCGCCGGGTGTTTTTGCCTCGGGACATCTCTGTGTCCCGAAAGTTGCTTTCAGGACACAGGGATGCCTCTATTAAGTCCCTGCGGCCACTGTTCCCTCTAAGGTGCGCGGCTGCGCAGCCGCGCACGTGGCAAGAAAACACTGCGCAGCCGTTTCAAACTGCGCACAGTGATTTCTGCCACAGGCTCCCAAAGCTGAGGGGAATAGCTGCTGCTGCCTCCTCCTCCTCCAACAGCACTGCCGGATTTGCCGCCAATGCTGCAGCCGAGGTGAAGCCTCCAAAGCTCCCGCAGGCGCCCCCGCCCATGGCAGCAGCAGCGGTGCCTCCCCCTCCGCTCGGAGCACCTCAGCTGGGCTCTGGGTTACCCCTGCCGCCACCTCCACCTCCGCGGTTTTTCAGAAGCCATGAGGCCTTTTTCCCTGCCCCCCCTCCGCCGCCTTCCTACTAGCTCCCGCGGCCAAATGGCTCCTCAAAAGCACAGCGGAGGAGGAAGGGGGAGGGGTAACACGGGGGCCAGCTCAGGTGTTCTGCGTGGAGGCTAAGTCAAGGACTGGCTGTATTGCAGAGGAGCTGGGAGCCACCCAAAGATTTCACGGCGCTACGAGGAGGAGAGCGAGCCTCTGAGCAGCTGCGGGGAGCCTGCCTGGCCAGGAGCGACCTTCGGCTGGACGGAGGGGCGAGGGCTGCCTGGAGAAACAGCGAGGGCCCTTTTGAGTTAGTGAGCAGGAACATTTGTGGAGCGCACCGGTTGTGTGTGGAGGCTCCACGCAGAGCACCTGAGCTGCCCCCCATGTTATCCCTCCCCCTTCCTCCTCTGCCGTGCTTTTGAGGAGCCATTTGGCCGCGGGAGCTAGTAGGAAGGCGGCGGAGGGGGGGGAGCTGGGAAAAAGGCCTCATGGCTTCTGAAAAACCGCGGAGGTGGAGGCGGCGGCAGGGGTAACCCAGAGCCCAGCTGAGGTGCTCCGAGCGGAGGGGGAGGCACCGCTGCTGCTGCCATGGGCGGGGGCGCCTGCGGGAGCTTTGGAGGCTTCACCTCGGCTGCAGCGCTGGGCAGCAAATATGTTGGTGCTGTTGGAGGAGGAGGAGGAGGCGGCAGCAGCTATTCTAGTGGCGGGGGCTCGTTGGCATCTTCAGCGGCAGCCCTGCCCTCTGTGAAAAAAACCGAAGATGGAGCAGTTCCACGCAGATGACATTGCTGCAACATGACTGGAGGAGGAATTCTGGGAATTGAAGTCCACAAGGCTTAAAGCTGTCAGGTTTGAAGACCCCTGGGTTTTTTTTCCCTAAAGGGTGTGCAAAGGTCTTGTAACTTGACAGCTTTAAGACTTGCATGTTTCAATGCCAAAGTTCCTCAGCCAACATGACTGGAGGAGGAATTCTGGGAGTTGAAGTCCACAAGGCTTAAAGCTGTCAGGTTTGAAGACCCTTAGGATTTTTTTTTCTAAAGGATTAGGGGTGAAAAGGTCTTGTAACTTGACAGCTTTAAGACTTGAATGCTTCAATGCCAGAGTTTCTGAGCCAACATTTTGGTTGCTAAGCAGGACCGTTGTTAAGTGATACTGATATTATATAACACTTTTAATTAAGCGGGTACTTTGAATAAACATAACTTTGAGTTTCAAATAAGTTTCCCACTGAGTAAGTAAACAAATATGAACAATTATAAAATAATTTCTTTGTGTTTATTTGATTCCTATTCAAGAGAATTACTTTATATATAGTCAATATAGGCACAGAGTTAATTTTTTAAAACATTTTCTAATGGTGGTGTGCCTCGTGATTTTTTTCATGAAAAAAGTGTGCCTTTGCACAAAAAAGGTTGAAAAACACTGGTCTAAAGGACACAAACTGAAAGAAGTATATCCATTCTGTGGGCAAACCAGGCCAAATTAAAGCCTGAATGAAAGTGTTTTGTGGGAACAGCAGCAGAAGGCAGCGGTTTTTGCTTATTTGTTTGCAAAATGTGGAGGATGTTTGTGCATGATCTTGGCATTGTTTTAAGGGGCACAGCTTAGGAGCAAAACTGGGGAGGAACACATACCTATGTCTTTCCTGGAACCATTCTGAAATTGAAATAAAGAAGCAAAAATGGGTTGGCGCTAGTTATAAGCATGGTACATTTTGGGTGCTGAGAAATAGTTTTGTGGGCCATATGTTTTGATTATTTTTTTTCATTAAAAAAAAATCAATATTTGCATAGTGGATGCCCCATGTTCGGACTCAAAACAAGTGTAATAAATTGCAGCATTTGACTGCAAAGTGCTTGAGAAACTGGTCGGACTAGTATGATTTCATAGCTATGGCTGTCTGTAAGAGCATAAAACTTGTGACTCTCAAAAGGCTTTCAAAAATGTTTATTTGTGTTCACTTGCAGTAGTGAATTAGCTAATCTGTAGACACCGAACTTAATAGGTTTGGGAAGAAGGCTCTTCAAATGAGACAACTTCAAAATATGACGTCAGTCCTGTTGTTGAGATAAGAACATTTTGTTTACTTTTCAGTGGAACCCTGGACAGCTGTCCAAATGCTGTATCTGACAATGTTAATGCACAGGTGTAATATGTGTGGAAAGAGGGTTCACATATGGGTATCTGTTTCCTCAGCAGGCTTAAAACAGTGTAGCTACAGAAACTCCCTGTCACGTTTTTGTAAATTGCACATATAAATTGTTTGTTATTGAACGATTATGCACATTGTTGGTGTCAACCTTTAGCTCTGCATAGATTTTGTATTTATTTTTATTCTGCCTTTATTATTCTTATAAATAATTCAAGGTAGTAAGCGAACCTAATACTCCTTCCTCCACTTCTTATTGCCCACAACAACAACAACCCTGTGAAGAATTGTTGTTGGGTGGAGAAAGAATATCCAGGCCAAAGACACCCAGCTATTTTTATATGCCTAAGGCTGGACTTGAACTCACTTGTCTCCTGGTGATTCACCCAAAGTCACCCAGCCAGCTGTTATACCTAAGGCAAGACTAAAATTCATTCTCCCGTTTTTTCTCTCTCTGTCTCTCTGCCTCCCTCCTCCTTCCCTCCGTTCCTTCCCCCACCCACTTCTCTTGGGTCTTCTCTTATTCCTTCTCACTCTTTTATAGGACTGAGGGTTTCTCCAGAGAGTTTTGCATAATCATGAGATGCCATAATTCGAGGCTGGTCATTTGTGTTGACTAAGAAGTCTGAGTTGATTTATTTGATGATCCATCCAGTTTGTTTTCTTGGCATTGGTATTCTCAGGAGTTTTTTCCAACCTGTATCTTATAAAGTGGGTGAAGGGTGACAGGGAATAGATGTGTATATATTTTAAGGAAAAGGGTAAACTGTTTAGGAAAATGGCAGTTGAACTGTTCTTCTTCAAGGCAGAAGCTGTATAAAGAGGACAGAAAAGTGCTATGCCCTTTGAATGATTTTGGAAGAGACCCAAATAGTTCAGAAGATGTGAAATTTCACGTGAGATACTTCCAAAGAAAGGGAGTTGGCTGCACTAAACACAATTGATGTTAAAATGAGATAGGTTCAAACTATAGCACTAATCAGAGAAGATATTTGAATCTGTAACAGAAGCTTAAAACAATTGAATACAATCTGGAACCATGGCCTACAATTTTATAAGCGAAATCCAATGATCCAGAAACATTTGGAAATCATCTGAACGACATAATCTAAACACCAGTAAATTAGCATCTGATAAATCAGGATCTTCAGTAAATTGCTTTATCTTTGTTGATCCTGCTTACCAGGAAGGATGAAACCTTCTCTTAAGATCAGCCGCGGTTTTATTTTACTACTTACCTGACCACAAATTCTATGTTCAGAGAGGCCAAAGCTCACAGTAAGTTCTCAACTTACCACTGGTCGAAGTTACAACAGACCTCCTCCTCCCCCCCAAGCAATTTATGACTTGGGTTTGAAACTCTGCTGGTTGCCTCCCCTGCAATCATGTAACTGCATTTTGGGCGTTTGGTAACCAGTTCACATTTATGGCCATTTGCAGAATCCTGTGGTCACGTGACCTTTATTTATGTTTTTGCTGAAAACCTTTGTTTAGTCTGTTTTCTGCCACCACCATCCTCATGGTTTTTTTTTACGACCATAGGGTTTGCTTACAATTGATGTGTCAGCTTAATGAATGCTGCAAAAAAGTCATAAAAAGGTTCGTGGTCATGTGATTACCTCCTCAACAGCCATCATGACTTACAACAATAATGGTGGGCACAATTATAGTCTTAAATCAAGGACCAGCTGTATTTAAAAACTCTCAATATCTGTTGCAGGGTCCAGGTGACAGATCCTTTATTGCAGTGGTCTCCAACCTTGGCAACTTTAAGACCTGTGGACTTCAACTCCCAGAGTTCCTCAGCCAGCAAAGCTGGCTGAGGAACTCTGGGAGTTGAAGTCCACAGGTCTTAAAGTTGCCAAGGTTGGAGACCACTGCTTTATTGTATCAGTGCTTATCCTGTTTTTAAAGAAGGCAATGCATGCAATGTTTATTACACAGACAAAAAAAAAAATCTGGAGCAAAAGATTTACAGCCCAAGCCAGCCAACATATTCAGAGCAGCCAAGCAACCTTTTGAACTGAGCCTGTGCTGCAAGCCAAACAACTTTTCGCTTTTACTTTTTTTTTGTCTATTTTTAGCAAATGAGATTTGTCACAGAATTGGGCGGCCTTATAAATACAGTTTTAAAAAGAGAATAAATAAATGAAAGCTGAAAAAGTTTCTTTCTTGGCAGGAAAACATTTACAAGGGTAGCAGAATGGCCCTTTGGGCCTTGTTTTTCCTCCTGACCTATAGGCAAGTACAGTATGTGCAGATGGTTATCACATGAGGAATGTTTTCAGCAGGTAGCCGTCTTGAGATTAGTATTCTGCCGCTGTTCACATCTTGGACAGGTTGTTCCTCTTGCTTCTCCTATGTAAACACACTGTAATTAGTCATAATCTTGCAGGCTGTCACCTGCAATTTGTGTCAGCCCGATGAGACCTGGTCCTTCCCCCCCCCGCCCCGCCCCTCCACCCAATGCTGACTTCTCTTGCTCTTTCCATCACACTACATGGTGAATACATATTTCATTCTCTTACTTTGATGTTCTCTCTCAAATATTTGGCTGGTCTACAATTTGTTTCCTGCTGTCTGGTTTGAGTAAGTAATCCCTGTTGATTGACACCAAAGTCAGATTGCGTGAGTGTTTTCAATAGAACTCAGGACCTGCATACTTGTTTATTCTGACTGAGTCTTTTTTCAGATGGAAGAAGAGGTGGAAATGGGATTTCTCCTTCCACATATACATATCTGCTATTTGACCACCCACAAATACTGAACAGTAAGACCCCTTTGGTGCTCTCTGAACTTTCTTGTTTTCTTGCAGATGTTTCATTACCCTAACTAGATAACATTATCTGGGCTAGTAAGGAGTGCTGTTTGCTATCAATTTATATTCTGGTGTCTTTCCTGTCTGCCTTGGTGAGGATGGTCTTAGAGTTTCTTTGGTTGGACTGTTTACTGATGGTTCTTTGGCACTTTTTGGGGTATTGCTTATTTGATTGTAGGTCTGAAGTTAACCTTGGAGTTAATCTATGCTGATCTGAGTGCTGATTACTGCTGGAGAAGTTCTGGAGTCTTTTTGTTCTCTATTGGGCTGGTTGCTTGTCTCAACCAGCAACATCTCTTTTGCATAGTCTGTAGATGCTGGTAAGATCTGTGTGTCTATTGATGGCTGATTTGTCAGAGTGACATGCTTCCAAGAAATTCCCTGGCATTTTTGAATTTGGCCTGGTCTAGGATTGTCACATTTTCCCACTTGAAACTGCCAAGAACCATCAGTAAAAAGCCCAATCAAAGCATCTCTAAGACTTCCCTCACCCACACAGACAGGCAAGATACCAGGATATAAACTGACAGCAAACTGTACTCCTTACTAGCACTAATAAGGGTAATGCAAGAAAACAACCAAGCTCAGAGAGCACCAAGGACCTCTCATTTCAACTCCGGGCTACAAATATTCTCCTTTATTGATACTGAACACTCTTTTCTTGCTCAGTGTCGTAAGAATTCCCCAGCCTGATGCTTTAATGAGGATGTATTGGTGTTTCAAGACAAATAGGGCTTTGAGTTGAGGAGGATGGTCCCAAAACATTGCTGAAATTTTCTGGTGGTCATTTATTTATTTGATTTTTATTTTGCTTTTATTACTTTATAAGTGAAGGCAGTGAATATACATAATACTCCTTCCCCCAAAAATCAACCTGTGAGATTTGTTGTGCCTCTTCTGCTTCCTTTGTTCTTCTGCTCATGAAACAAAGGTGAGATGTGCAGGTGATATGTCAACTTCTATCAGCAGTGCTGTATCCAGGAATGACAATTGTGGTGCTGTTGGTTAAGAACCTAGGTTTGGCAATGAAGAGGATGCAGGAGTATTTTTGTAGAATATATATCCATGCCATTAAGGAGTAAAAACAATGGGGAAGAAAAGAATGGGATGAAGAAGAAGAAAGAAGAATCAAGGTGAGGCTACTCCTTTCTCAGATAATACTGGTCTATTCTCTGTCCAAACTGCAATTCAAATTAATGTATAATTAATAGTTATAATTGATAAGGCATACTGTATGGAGGCTGAACCATATGACGAGCAGTTAAGAGAAATAGTCATGTCTAGCTTATTGAAGAAAAGGATTAGGGTAACATGAAATCTATGTCTCAGTATTCGAAGGGCTGTAACAGAGAAGAACAGATTGCCTTATTGCCTCCAGAGAACCACAGAGTAGGAGAAGAAGCAATGGGTGGAAACTCATTAAAGAGAGATCCTATACGGAACTAAGGAGGATTTTTCTCACAGAATAATTAATCAGAATGCCTACAATGATATATGTCAGAGTAACAATTGAAAAGCACCTTGAAGGTACCTAGCCCAGCCACCTGCTCAAGCAGAAAATCCTATACCATTTTAGACAAGTGACTATCCAGTCTCTTCTTAAAAACCAACACTGATGAAGCACTCACAACATCTGGAGGCAAGCTGTTCTACTAGTTAATTGTCTTCACTGTTAGGCAGTTTCTTCTTAATTCCAGATTGCTTCTCTCTTTGATTAGTTTCCACCCTTTGCTTCTTGTCCTGCCCTCTGGTGCTTTACATAATAAATTGACCCCCTCCTCTTTATGACAGCCTCTCAAATACTGGAATGCTGCTGTCATGTCACCCCTAATTCTTACTTTCTTTACACCAGCCAAACCTAAACCCTGCAACCATTCTTTGTATGTTTTAGTCTCCAGGCCTTTGATCATCTTAGTTGCTCTTCTTTGCACTTTTACCAAATCTCAATATCTTTTTTGTAATATGGTGACTAAACCTAGATGCAGTATTCCAGGTGTGGCCTTACTAAGGCTTTATAAAGCAGTACTAATACTTCACATTATTTTGATTCTATGTTTATGCAACCAAAGATTGTATTAGCTTTTTTTGGCTCCTGCCACACACTGCTGACTCATGTTTAAGTGATCCTCCACTAGGACTCCAAGGGCCCTCTCACAGTTACTGTTTTTGAGCCAGGTTTTGCCTAATCTGTACTTGTACCTTTTGTTTTCCCTGCCCAGGTGTTAAACCTTGCTTTTCTCCACATTAAATCTCATTTTGTTGGAAAAGGCCCTTAGTTCAAGTCTGTCAAGATCTTTCTGGATCCTGAGCTTGTCTTCTGGGGTGTTGACTAATCCATGGAACAGTTTGCCTTCTGGAGTGATGGGTGCTCCATTACTGGAGGTTTTCAAGAAAATTTGTCTGGGATAATATAAGGACTCTTACTTTGGGCAGAGGATTGGACTAGAACAACGAGGGCTAATCTTTTTGTCCTTGTGTGCCAGAATAGAGTGTGTCCGCGTGCACACCCACAGTGCAATGACCCTCACTCCCCTGCACATGCATGTATGACTCCCGGCGCATGCACCCAACATCCACACCCCGTGCCCCATTTTGGGCCTAGCAGGCTTGCTAAAGCCTCCTAGGACCAAAAACACACTGCCACCTCCCCCACGCTCCCTTCCCCCCCCCCCCGTGCATGCGTGCACATCTCCTGCATGTGCAACAGAGACCTGAAAATTAGCTGGCTGGTGGGAGGCATGCACTCATGCACGATGGAGCTGAGCTGGGCGACGGCTCATGTACCCGCAGAGAGGGCTCCACGTGCCACAGGTTCCCCATCATGGGATTAAAAGATCTCCAAGATCCCTTCCAGCCTTATGATACTATAACAGCAATCAGCTTTTACGGTTCTTCCTCACCTCCTGCCCCTTTTATTAGATTTCTCTCCAGCTTATAAAAACAAAGGTTTTGCTCATCAGAAGCCAGGTTGGTAGGTCAAAGACGGCAATCATGTGACACAAGAATGCTGCAACTACCATAAATACAGTACTTTCTGGTTGCCAAGGTCCAAATTTTGATCATGTGACCATAGAAAAAAGCTGAAATGGTTGTAAATTCGAGGACTGATCATAAATCACTTGTTTCAATGCCGTGGTAATTTCATTAAATGAATTGTTGAAAATCAAGGACTTCCTGTTATATGAATTGTCATGACATTCCTGGAGGTACAAGAAGATTGAGAAAATATAACTGGATATATGAGAGAATGTAACTGGATATATCATGCCAGATGGAGATCTGAACATAAAGTCTTGCCAGGAAGTGGCTAACTAGCTGGCTACCACATCTTCACCTTGGTTGAAAATAAGGACCATTTAATTCGATGGGATTCAGCCTTGGAATTGGTGGGCAGAAGATTATAACACCTATGTATTCACTGGTCTTCAGAAGCATTTTCCCTTTCAGGACATATTGCTTTGTACCAAGGCTGAAGTAGAAAGACATGGCCCTTGGGTGAAGTGGCATTGAGGATTTCCAATTTTTCCACCACCAATTCAACATGCTTTTAGTAATTGTGAAGGAAGTCTGTCTTAGCCATTCCAGGAATTGGTATGTCTTGTATTTGGTTTGGATTGATCAAGATTCTTATGGAAAGCTCTTCCAAAGAAAGCAGACAAATAATTTTCATTACCTTAAAAATATTTCATTTTGTGAATGAATAAAAAGAAAAGCCAGCAGAAGAATATAAATTGACTCATTTATATTAAGTTGGGCTCTAATGATGGCTCAGAAGCAAAATTGCTTAAGGAAGTTTCATTATTCTTATATTCTCTGTAGCTGTATCTATAATTTCTACTCCATTGGCCTTTTCTAATCGAATACATTCTTTCATATTCAAAGAGGTGGAAAGTCTCAGGTGGCAAAGCTTTGCCTGCTCATCTTTCAGGTAGTAAATACGCAGTCTTTCCAATTCTCTTTCATGGACGTAACCAAGGAGATAACACCTGTTCCATTGCAGAAAGCATTATGAGGAGCTAAATTATTTTTAAAGATTTTTTATTAGAAATTGGGTTCAAAATGAAACTTTATTTTAATTATCTTCATTTCATTTCAGATAAACCTATGGGCAGTATGGTCCCTTTTCTCCAAAATAATGACCCTTTTTGCAAAGTGATGGAAACAGTAAAGGTGGTCCTTGACTTATGACCACAACTGAGATCAAAATTTCCATTGCTAAGCAAAAAAGTTGTTAAATGGATTTTGCCTCGTTTTATGGCCTTTTCTTGCCAAAGTTTTAAAGAGAATTACCACAGTGGTTAAGTGAATCATGTGGTTGTGAAGGGTATCCGGCTTCCCTCAATGACTTTGCTTGTCAAGTTACTTGTGGTGGGCTCCTTAATTTTTGGACTGTCTCTTTAAAAATGCCAGTTAATGGGGTGGTTTATTTAACAACACCATGAAAATAATCCAGTTCAATATGGTGTCCACAGAGCAAAATAGGGGTAGGGGAGAGAAAGCTTTCTTTTATTTAAAAGTTGAAGGTGTGGGGGGAAGAAACCCAGAATATTTTCCATTTCTTTCTAAAAGGAAATGGCAGGGCTCTGCTGTTTGATGCCTATCACATGTTGGATGAATGAGAAGGATCTGTGAGCTTTGGCCTCTCTGAACATAGAATTTATGGTCAGGCAAATTAGTAGGAGTGCATGGATTGGCATTAGCATATATATTAATGGGAAACTCAAGAGCTAACTAAATATTAACCCTGTTCACAAGACAAAAGTCCATAAAAACTTCTTAAACATGAAATGGATATTAAAATTATCAAACTTCATTTACACGGCTGATGCACATCCCACTGAGATGTTTAGTGAATTTGGAAATTCCCATTGATGAAAAAGATTCCAATGTCAAATGAGCTCTTCAAAGGAAAAAAAACACTGGCATTTCTTACATGCACTCATGACTACTTAATTGATTGTAGGATAAAAGTTACATGCTACCCACCAAACCCACTATAAGTGGCTTACATAGAAAACACAACTGTACACCCACATATTCCACAGCTTTAAAAGGACAAGATATGTGTGAAAACAAATTTCATAACAAAACACCAGAAACGGCAATTAATATATATTTTGAAAACACTTTTTGAAAACATTTAAAAAAAATGTTTGCTTGGTATATAAAAGAAAATAACAAATGCCTACGGAAATGATAATATGCTTTGACTTTTAATTATTTTTATTACCTGCGCAATTTGTTGCATGGTTCTTCTTTTACTATTGTGTTATCTTTTGAACTCTAACTGTAGGTGTCTTGAATCGTTTGATAATTAGATGATGATACAGATCAAATAAACAAATAACTTCATTTTGAAAAACAAACTACAGGTAGTCGTCAACATATCACCACAATGGAGGTCAAAATTTATGTTGCTAAGTGAGACAGTAAGTTTTATCCCATTTTACGACCTTTCTTGCCATAATTGTTAAATAAATCATGGCAGTTATTAATAACACTGTTGTTAGGTGAATCTGGCTTCCCCATTTGCCTGTCAGAAGTTTGCATGACTCCAGGACACTGCAACTGTCATAAGTTCATGCCAGTTGCCAAGCGTCTGAACGTTGATCACATGACCACAGAGATGCTGCAATGGCTGTAGATAATGAAAAATGGTCATAAATCACTGTTCAGTGCTATTATAAATTTGGTGGTTAAATTTATGGTTGTAGGTTGAGGACTACCTATTGTTGCCTTCCTGAAAAGTAATGTTAGAAACTGCCTGCTTCTGTTTACACACACACACACACACACACACACTCCTAGCCTTGTAACTGTCCACTGGAAGTAAGATAATCTGCTAATTGGTTTAGGATATAATGAAGGGTTAAAAAGGAAACACTTTTGGGGGGAAAAGTTTGCATGCATGTGGGCAATATTCTTAAGAGACTATACCTGGTCTTCAGTAGGTCTATCGGTATCAAGTAGTATAGTTCAAATTTGGCAACTTTTAAGATGGATGGACTTCAACTCCCAGAATTCTACTTTTTTTTGGTAGCCGATTCTGAACAGAGTTAATTGGGCAATTAAGGTGGATTGCAACAGGAGAGAATAGCTAGATTTCTCAAAGATCCAGCATGGTGCATATATAGCAGCCTTTCTCAGTTAAATGTAATCTGCCTGGGTGAAAAAGAACGATGAGAGTTAAGGTCCGTCTGTTGTCCCAGAAACTCTGGCTTTGTGCACAATGTGGGGAAACCCCATGATAAACACATCAGGGTAGAGATTGAAAGCTTTTATTCTGTACAAAAAAAAGGCAGGTGGGGATTTCCTCCCCCCCAAAAAAAAGCTTGTGGTTCCCCCACCCTCTTGGTCCCTACTGTATAGGAATAAAGTGGTTTGGGGTCATATTCTTGTGTTAGTACTTTATAAGGGGTTATATTTGCCCTTCTTAGCAGTTTTCAGTTAAATAAATTGGCAGCTTGTCTTTTTCCATATATGCATATATTTTTCATGAAAATGACTTTTAAACCACAATTTCCCTTTGTCTCATATCTGTTCCCTTTTCTGTCTACATCTGTCTTGTCCCATGATGTAGTAGGATTACATATCAGCAAGCACAAATATTTCTAGTACTGAATATTGCAGATGTAATTATTTGGGATAAGATCTTGAAGCCCTTAGGCATCAAATCAATGAAGTAATCTTTGGCAAGACAACTGTGCAATTTTGCTGTCTGTCCATTAAGACAAAGGACTTAAACAACAAGAAGGAGCTTAGACCAGGGTTAACACTGGCTTAGACTGAGAGTGTTGGAACAAGGTAGATATGGGTTAGATCTATCTCAAGGTGTGGTCAAATAGATAGTGCACTGGAATTAGAGCTATTCATTTACATTGCATTCAGTAAGTATTCAGACCCTCTTCACCTTTGTCAATTTTGTTATGCTGCAGCTCATTTTTTTCTCATTAGTCAACTTCAGTACCCTATAATGACAAAGTGAGAACAGAATTTCAGAAATGTTTGTACATTTATTAAAAAGAAAAAAAACCCTGAAATATCACATTGGCATAAGTATTCAGATCTTTCACTCAATACTTAGTTGAAGCACTTTTGGCAGCAATTATAGCCTTTTTGGGTATGACGCAGCAATCTTGGCACACCTGGATTGGGGGATTTTTCTGTCGTTCTTCCTTGCAAATCCCCTCCAGCTCAGTCAGGTTAGATGGCAACTATCGGTAGTTAGCCATTTTCAGGTCCCTCCAGAGATGTTCAATAGGGTTCGTTATATGTTGAATAGTAGCAGTTTCTTCCCTCCAGCCATTCAGTATAACTTATCGCAGATCTCCTGTTGTATAAATTAATGTGTTTATGGTTCTAATAATTCTGGTGGCAGGAATTTTAAATCTTCATTTCTGGGTGTGGAAGAATGAGCCTTTGTTTTCATCTTATGAAATAACTAGTTATATCAGTTTCATCTGGCACATTAAACAAACATTAATTAAGGTAAGTAGCTTATTCCCCGTTTTGAGGTCAAAAGATCAATATCTGTGGCTCTAGCCCAAAGGCCCTCTAATCTCCAGCTACTCACCCTGGATGAACATCAAGTGACAGCTGAGCTGAAGGCTGTAAATCCCAACAAAGCTGCAGGTCCAGACAGAGTGCTGGGAATGTGGTAAAAACCTGTGCTGACCAATTAACAGGGGTCCTGACAAGGATTTTTAACCTCTCCCTGCAACAGGCTAGAGTCCCATCATGCTTGAAAGCAGCCACAATTACCTCAGTTCTGAAGAAAGCAGCCATAAACAGTCTGAATGACTATAGACCCATTGCACTGACATCTATAGTAATGAAGTACTTTGAGAGATTGGTCCTACAACACCTCAGGTCCTGTTTTCCACCAAATTCTGATCAATACCAGTTTGCTTTTAGAAGCAACAGGTCTACAAGGGACGCTATTGCCACTGCTCTACATATTGCACTGAGCCACCTTGAGAAGTCTGGGAATTATGTCAAGAATGCTTTTTATAGACTACGGCTCGGATTTTAACACCATCTTACCAGGCATTCTCATTGAAAAGCTGACTGGCCTGAATTCTCCCCCCCCCCCTTGTGACTGGATCAAAGACTTCCTGATGGGTCATCCACAAGCAGTAAGGGTTGGGTCCTTTACATCTTCCATGCTGAAGCTCAGCACAGGCTCCCCTCAGGGCTATGTGCTCAGCCCCTATCTGTACTCGTATACACATGACTGCATGTCCTCTGATCCATCCAACATCATAAAATTTGCAGACAGCACAACAGTGTTGGGTCTCATAACTGGAGCGTACAAATCAACATACAGGGAAGAAGTCCAGAAGATATCCGCATTGTTTATTTACAGACCTGGCTTTTTCTGATAGTCTCCCATCCAAGGAGGACTATCACTGTGATGATTGCTAGCTAATAAGGTGAACGTGGTCACATAATTGTTCCTGGGGGCTAATGTAACTGAGAACATCCCACAGGATATGCACTCAGTATGCTAAAGGGAAGGTGGACTATAACCATTCTGATAAATCCCATCTAAGTACTAACCTTGTTACCTGCTAAGCTTTCCTAAATCAACCAAGGCTAATTAGGCTCTTTCATCTGTTGTGTCAGAATGCTTGGCAAGGTCAGGAGACTGATGGGAGACTGAAGTTGCAAACCTCTAGCGAGCATCCGCTTGACTTCTGGATTAGAGTTACATTAAAACCATAATTCAAAACTGGCCAGTCCCAGCCATCATCATGATCACTATTATAACTGGACCAAATGCGCTTTTTTTTTTAAGATGCTTTTTTTTAATACGGTTCCTTATAATTAGAAGGTCGTCCTCTAAGTAAGCTTCCTTTGTCAGGGAGTTCCATGGGAAGAGTGTCATCAGGGTGCCAGCACCTGCTGCAACTTAGAATATTAAAGTCTTAATGCCTTTTCTTCTAGTTACTGCCCTTCAATGGTTTTCAGAGTACTCCAGCTTGGTGCCCTTTGGGCGTACTGGGTTGCCAGGCCCGTAATCCTCATTCAGTGTGGTTTAGAAAGTTTACTTTGGGATTTCAATGCACATTCCAAGGTGAGCCTTGACTTCTTTTCTCAATTAGTAGTATAGTTCATGGTCTTAACATCTTATTTACATGCCCCTATTATTTTTGCTGTTCCCAAGTCCCAGTGTACTGAATGTATATTTTCATAATCGCTTGTTCTATTTATTTTAACTTGCAATTTTTTGAAAAGCTTTAAAGGAACAGGATAAAATGCAGTTGCAATAAACAAGTAAATGAAAAAATACCCAAAGCCTGGTATCCTTAGCCAGAACAATTTCAAGTGCTGGCAAATTTATAGCATTTGCATTTTGATATTGAAATTTGAATGCAGTGAGATTTTATTCACACAGAAATGGAAAGACACATCGATTCCCATAATAGAAGAATTATGGGGATTGATATCAATGACTGCCTTTTTAAAAATTGTATTTGTATCTTTGTTTGTGCACATTGTATAGGCATATCGATAATAGCAGAATTGACCACTGCCTATCAGCACATCTAAACTGGGTTACTTCAACTTGCAGCCTCTACCTAGCCTGCTGGCTAACAAGAGAACAGAGGGAAGGAAGGGAAGGAAAGAAGGGAAGGAGAAGAACAGATGAGAGTGGAAGGAAAAGAAAGGGAAAGAAATGAAGGGAAAGGACAGATGGAAGGGAAGAGAAGGAAAAGAAAGGGAAGAAAAGGAAAGGGCAGATGAAAGAGGAAGGGAAACTTCAAAATGAAATCAGTGGAGTTGGATGGCATCTCAACTCAGCCAGGCGTCATTTTGCTTCCTCTTCAAAATGCTTTGATTGCCCTCTGTTGCATCCTTTTAATCTCTGCAAGCTGTTCTGCAAAAGGCCTCCTCCAGCTCTCTCTTCATGGACAGACTGATGGAGCCAGCTGGCTCAAAGAAAAACCTGATTGCTGCCACTTAGCTCCATTTAACTGGCACTAAATGGAGAAGTGAATCATAAGATTGTAGGAGCTGCATGGGGCATAATCTTGTACAATGGGAACTAGAATAGTGTCCTCAGCAACTACCGGTAGCCAGGAATGATCAATGTAACCTCTTGTTAGAATTCATCTTCTCCTCTTAACATCAGCAATGGCTATTCTCTGGACAGATCTAGAAATAATCATCATCTATTTTTCCATCTCTGTATTTTTTCCATAAAGTAAATCCTTTCCCAGCAAAAAAAAAAAAAAAGGAGAGTCCAGCTTTTCAAACTTCTTGATTTGGATTCTGCCCAACTTCTGAGAACTTCTCAGCTAAGTAACTCAGGTCAAATTGGTCCTTGGAAAAGATGCCAACGAGGCAGACATGAAAACTCACAGAAGGGTTGCAGATTCAAATGTATTTTGTGGGGCCAAGCAAAAGGTCTGTAAAATGAAAGTTGCTAAAAAAAAAATGGAGAGGAACAAATCCGTAAGAACTTTCAAAAACTGAGTTTGATATACTGTATATTTACATTTTTAAAAAATATAAAAGAATGCATTGAAAGAAAAATAGTAAACTTTTTCCCTGTCTTCTTTGAACAGGATTATTTCCAGTATTTTGAAATGTTCCAGAGGAATACAATGTGAAATTGTTTTCGCCTGGAACACTTCCTAGTATTAGGTTAGATGAGGAAGCTGAAAATATATTGCCCAAAAAAGGAAATGGTAAATTACTTCTGTAATAATGCCAAGAAAACTTTATAAACTTCAACATATTTATGAACATATCATAACATTTTACCAGGAGTCAAGCTCAAACTGAGGACATCATACAGTTTTAATTTGTGAGTTGCCAACCAATGAATCCTCTTGTAGATAGAAGTATTTAACCCATGCAGCTCTGAATCAAAGTTTGGTACACTCTTCCTTGAACTGAACTCATCATCTCTTAGACACCTCATCAACATGTCTGTTAGCATTTGCTTGGTCATGGCCAGAATATTTTTCCCAATTTCCTGTTCCTTGGTGTCTTCTATCCAAATAGTAACCAAATCTAACTTTGCTTAACTTTTCAGGATTATGGGAATCGAATTAAACTTTTTTCCTACAGCCTAATGTCAACAATGTTAGATCGTCTTTTTTTCTTCTTCTACTGCTCAATTGTACCTGATCTTCAGGAACTTCTTAGAATGGGCTGAAGGGACCTGATCCAAATGAGGAAGAGCCTGCTCAGCTACAATTTTGATTGTCTATCTCAGGATTCTACGGTGTGGTGGACTCACCAGCTGGAAATGTCACAAATAATGATCACATGTTAGACTATAATGGTTAACATGATGTTTTCACCTAACTTCCACCTTAGGAACAAGGAATTCTAGACAAAGTGATCTTGTTCTTTGCAAGTTATTTAAATGAATCTCTTTGACTGACTTTGATGCACTTCACCTACTTTTCACACAGTTAGGAGAAATGCTTGGTCTTCTCCTGGGATTTCAGAGAGGTTATGAACTCTATCTGTTTGTTCCACATCTCCTCCTCATCAGGTGGGAACTGTGTTTAATGATTTATCATCAGCCCCATGCATTTATCCAGCGTGGCATTTTAATCATGCAAATAAGGAACTTGTTAATGAATCAAAAATTAATTTGGTGACTGCTGCTGTGTACACAGTGACAGGTTTGCTAATGCTATTACACTTGTAATATGGTCAGTGGCTTCCCTATAATTACTATAAATGTTGCATTTAACACTCAGAATAAAGGTTATATTTTTAAAAGGTCCAGATTGATCCCTAATTTAGTTTTCTTGTATCTTGTTTACATTTGAAATAAGATATCCAGTCGAAAATAAGAACTGGATTGTGGATATACAAAACATGAAAAGCAGGCTTCATATCCATAGAAATTATACTGAGGAAAGTTTTTCCCCCTGGTTTCATAAACTGGAAAATAACAGAGTTTTGTCAGGTCCGGAATATCACAGCAATTTTGATATTTGCAAAAAGAGAGAATCCTGTGCTTATTTACTAGGTAGGCAGTTAGCCTTTTTTTCATTCAATTTTGCATAGCTAGAATAAATTATTGGAATCCATAATTAGCCTCCTAGAATGTGATTGCTCTAAAGAAATGTTATTATATACATCTTATGAAGAAAAATGATTAGCACATTTGTTTGGATTTAAGGTGCTAAGATCCAAGCTTAATAAGATAGGAAAACTTAAACGTAATGGATTAATTGAGAATATCTTGCTTCAGTTTTACAGTGTTCAATTTTTGTAATGCTTTTATTACAAGTTTTAGTTACAACAATGAAAGATAATGCAAATTAGAAAAAATAAAAGGGCAAGAAAGCAAAGAAGTAAAAAAAAAAAAAAACCTTTCCAGAAAAGCAGATTCCAATATGTAATGTCTTCTTCAATCCAATTATCAGCAAAAAAAAAATCCAGAGCTCTAAAATAACATTAATTAACATATATAAAACTCAAAATTCCATATCTCGGTATTTTAGCTGTAAGCAAAGTCCAATTTTAAAAGGGGCAAACAAAAAACTAAAATTTCACATGACAAAAAGGGACCATTTCTCCTTTTAAAAAGAGAAGCTCTAACACACATTTTTGTACTCCAAATGCCAAGAGTTGCAAAGAAAACTACCCAGAGGTGGTATTCAGCAGGTTCCGACCAGTTCTGGAAAGCAGACATTTTGAGTAGTTTGGAGAACTGGTAAATACCACCTCTGGCTGCCCCCGCCCCCATCTATTCTCTGCTTCTCGAGTCCCAGCTGATTGGGAGGAAATGGGGATTTTGCAGTATCCTTCTCCTGCCACTCCACCAAGCTACGCCCACCAAGCCAATGCATGCCACACCCACCATGCCTTGCCTACAGAACCAGTAATAAAACATTTTGAATCCCACCACCGAAACTATCTCAAATAACAACATAACCATTCCTAATATGCATTCCATATCTCAACTCTAAACTCCATATTTAGCAAAGTAATCTCAGTACCTTAATGTAAATAAAAGGTTAAAATTTAATAAAGAGGGAAAATTAAAAAAAAAACATTCACAAAACACCCTTTATTTAAGTAAAAAGACATATACCAGGATGGTTTAAACACTATCAAATTATGATGCACAAATTAACTGTAGGGGGGAACCGTAAACACCACATTGTTTAAACAAATCCAATAGACGTTTTTCAGACTTCAGTGAAACAAACCTCTTGAGTCAGACCCACATTCAGAAAGCAAACTGGGTTCTTTCATAAGGATGCTTCCTCTGAGAGCTTTCCTACTTATAAAACCAGACCCCATGTTGGCAGCATGGACAATCCCAGAAGGCAATAGTATCTAACCCACCAGAATGTTAATGTTGGCAATTGGGCATCTGCTATCCTGCAAGGGGGAACCAAATCTGTGAAAACATTGGCATAGCATACTGTAAAGAGTGAAGCTAAAAATGTAGGAAAAGTGAAGGCATTCCCTTCATGAGACATTTCTTCTCTAAGTCCAGACAGTTGGGTTGTGGATTCGGTTCCAACTGGTACGATTGGAACGGGCTTGCCGGTGTCTGCGTGGATCCGAGCAGCGCACATGCGCGCAGTGCACACATGCATCTTGGTGCTTTTGCAAGCCTCTGTGATGCTCCGGCTGCTAAGCGGAGCATCGCGCAGGCGCTGCACAAGCTATGGCATGCACAGAAGCGCTGAAGACGTAAAGGTATGGTAAGAAGCGAGGGCGGGCAGGTGGGCCCTCCGGAGCACCGTACTGGAACAGTAGCCAGTACTCTGGGCTGGCTCCGGTACACCCATACTGGGATGTACTGCCTGCAACCCACCACTGCAGTTACCCTATTTGTGAACATGTACTAACCTTTCTGATTCCAGTAACAAAATGCAGCTGATGGTAGTCTGGATTTTTAGTAGTTTCAAGATTTCTTCCATTCCACCCTCCCCTATTCTGGGCTCATGAGAAAGATCCTCTAAATCCATTTAACAGACAGTTTAATTTCCACCACACCAGTGTTCTTTAGAGTCCAGTTTCTTGTATGTCAGCAACAAGCTAACAGGTGTGGTTCAGAGCTGTGTTTCTACCAGTTTGCACTGGTTCAGTCGAACCGATAGTGGTAATTTGGCCTGGATTGCAGAAACGGCAACGACTCAGGCTGCCACGCCCCCAAACCGGTTCCCCGGTCTCCGCTGCTGTTAGTGGCATGTTTTTATTAATTTTGCGCATGTCTGGCATGTGCGAAATGCACGCGATGCAAACTGGTACCAACACCGGTAGGAACCCACCCCTGGTGTGGTTGAATCATGTTACATGATGAGCCGTGATGGCGCTGTAGTTAGACTGCAGTACTGCAGGCTAATTCTGTTGGCTGACAGCAATTTGAATCTCACTGGCTCAAGGTTGACTCAGCCTTCCAGGTAAAATGAGGACCCAGATTGTTGGAGGCAATATGATGGCTCTGTAAACTGCTTAGAGAGGGCTGTAAAGCATTGTGAAGCGGTATATAAATCTGTTCTGACCCCCTCCTCCGTCCAGTAACGAATGCCAAGACAAGCTTAACTGCAATGTACTTTAATAGCAAGACACCAAAACCTCGGTGGCTGAAAGCCAAGCAGAACAAACAGATAAGGACCTTGGCAGCAACTCAGACAAACTCAGGCAACAATAAACACAGATAAGGATTGGCAGCAATCCAGCCTGCCAAGATTACAGTAATGTCCTCCGACATTCAAACCTGCATTGACTTCTGCAAAGCGGGTCGTGTGCACCAGTAGATTTTTATAGTCTGGAGAGCAGCCTAATGACCACCAGCTGAGTACAATCACCTCCTGTAATTGTGTAATTGTTCCTGACGCCTAGTAGCTCTTCGATGGCGTGCATCCAGGAACAACTCACTCTCTGGCTCACTCTCCCTTGTCTCCTTCCTACTGATCCAAGGCTCAGGTGCCTCCTGATGGCCAACCAGCCTCTGCGCCCTGCTCGGAGTCGGAACCCTGTCCAGGATCCTCCACATTCTCCAGAGCCGACTCATAGGGCCCCTCACTGTCGGAGTCTGGTGGCAGCTCCAACGACTCCTGCTGGGCCACAACATAAGTCTAAGTGCTGTTGCTATTGCTACATATTCTTGTTTTCAGGAAGAAAAACATGCCCATAGTAGCAATAGCAATAGCAGTTAGACTTATATACCGCTTCATAGGGCTTTCAGCCCTCTCTAAGCGGTTTACAGAGTCAGCATATCGCCCCCCACAATCTGGGTCCTCATTTTACCCACCTCGGAAGGATGGAAGGCTGAGTCAACCCTGAGCCGGTGAGATTTGAACCGCCGAACTGCAGATAACAGTCAGCTGAAGTGGCCTGCAGTACTGCACTCTACCCACTGCGCCACCTCGGCTCTAGTGAACCATGAGTTCTCTTAACAACCACTATAAAAAAGTAGTAACATTGGTTTGATCACATGATGACCTGCTTTGCAACCATCACCACGTAGGACCATAATTGGCAGTTCCATTGATGTCATAAGTTGAGGATTACCTGTATGTTAAAAGGAATATGAGAAATGTGATCAATAGTCATGTGAGCAAAATTTAGATAACTGGCAAGTGGCTCACATTTATGACACTTGCGGTGTCTTATGATCATGTGATCAACTTTTGTGACTTTCTGACAAGCAAAGTCAATGAGTAAACTAGATTCACTTAACAACCATGTAGCTAACTTAACAACTGTCACGATTCACTTAACAATTGTGGCAAAAATGGTTGTAAAATGGGGCAAAGCTCACTTAATAAATGTCTCACTTAGCAATAGAAATTTGGGGCTCAATTGTGGTTGGAAGTTGAGGACTACCTGTACTATTGTTCTTTTTTTTTTTAATTGCACCCAATTTTTTGACTCAAAGAAGTTACAAATGCATGGGCCCTAGACAGATAGTGTCTTCTATGTCCCTAAAAGGATTGGGAAGATGTTTTATTTTGGAAAAGAAATACATAAGAATAAAGTAAAAATGTTACAACTCTATATGCGAGTATTTTCATTTCTTTCTATACTATTTCTTAGTCTATTGCTATTATTTCTGTATTACTATGCTAATTACAACTAGTATAACAATATTATATATACCTTCTATACTTTATTGAGGTAGTCCTTGAGCTATAACCAGTCATTTAGCAATGGTTCGGAGTTATGGGAAAGTGACTTACAACCTATACTTGCACTTACAACCACAATTATTCTATTTCATTTTTTTGCAGGTTTTTGTGTTTTATTATCTTCTTCTGTTCTTTCTCTTCTATTTTGCTATCACTAGATACTACCACATTCAGTATGTGACCCCCATCTGTGGTGCAAGATTCAAGGTTGCAGCTTTATTGGCGACTCTGCTTTTGCTGATGTTGCGAAAAGGACAGAGGTGGGCTACCGGGGATTCGCAGGGGTTCGGGAGAACCTCTAACGAAGAATCTGCCCAGTTCAGAGAACCTGCGAATCCCACTCCTGGCTGGCCCTGCCCGCCCTGCCCTATCCTCCCAGAAGTCCCAACGTGGCCCATTTGGGGTGCCAGAAAAGTACAGGGCCCACATGGAGGCTCGGGGAGGGCCTGTTTCTGGCCACTGGAGGGCCTCTGGAGCCCGGGGAAGGCCATTCACCCCCCCTCCGAGGCTCAAGGAAAGCCTCCAGAACCTTGGGAGGGCGACAAACCACACCCACCTGCCGTGGTGCACGCCCACCCAGCAACCAGGCAAAGAACCCGTTGCTAAAAATTTTGAAGCCCACCCCTGAAAACAGTGGGTAGGGTAAGAGAGAAAGCAACCTGAATGTTTGCAATCTTTGTAAGTTCTTCCGCAACCATAATGGATTTGAAGCAAACTACCTTCTTTCTATCTCTTTTCACGTATGCAGGTTAAATAAGCATGGTAGTGGATCTGGGTACTTGAGAGACCGCCTACTGCCAATTACCTCCACGAGACCTATTAGATCTCATCGATTAGGCCTCCTCCGAGTTCCATCTGCCGGTCAATGCCGACTGGCAAAAACGCGGAGGAGAGCCTTCTCGGTGGTAGCTCCGACCCTATGGAACTATCTACCCGTGGAGATTCGTACCCTCACCACCCTCCAGACCTTCCGCACAGCCCTCAGAATCTGTCTATCCCATCAGGCCTGGGGCTAAGACTGTAACCCGCCCGAATGGTATGAATGTTGTGTTTTTTAATTATGTATTGTCTTATATGTTAAAAGTTTGTCTCCCCCTCCCTTTTGGGTTGTGAGCCGCCCTGAGTCCCCCCAGGGAAAAGGGCGGCATACAAATAAACTTCTATACTATACTATACTATGGTCGGAACTAGTGATGAGGAAGTTGGTTTCTTGCAAGCAAGTTAGAAAATGCCTTATACTCTGCTTTTTAACAGATAATGAAGATGAAAAGCAACGGGCCTGGGGTGGGGTGGGTGCTTGCCAAGTTAGGAAAGAACATATACTTTGCAACAGCTCCCTCTTCACTGAAACTGGGGATATATTGAGTGTTTGCATAGTTCCAAACTCTTGGGGTGCAATTGTAGCATGAGTCTGTAGCAATTCTCAACCATCCAAGTTATGTTTGTCCCAAATGTGCTTTTTCAGGTGGCACTTTCTTGTTGTTGTTGTTTTTGGAAGGCATTTCGCTTCTCATCCAAGAAACTTATTCATCTCTCCTTTGGCATTCAAAATATTCTTACTTCAAGGCTAACTTTATCTACCAGTATTTCCTTGCTTATAAAGTTATTAAAGAGGGGAAATGCTGCCTATCTGAATCTCATTAAATTTATGTAAACAAATTGAATTTTCCTAAATTTAAACAAGTTGGAAGTCTTAAAATCCCTGTCTTAAAGTTCTCAAGCTCGTAGATATTGTTTGCTAACACAGGCACATTTAGCTGTGGCTGTATTGCAGATATGTGAAAATAACACACATTCTCCTAGTTTCTCAAAATACTCCCTTAATTGAATAGAACAGATAAGTGCAAGATTGTTCTTCTAGGAGGCTCTTTCCACGAATTGTTTTCAAAACAAAAGCTTATCTCAATACCTCCCTATTGCATTTGGAGAAGAGTTAGCATTATCATCCTATTGGAATGAAAATAGACTACTTAATGTAAGAAATGAAGCTAAGTGTAAATGAGCTAAATATTTCTACTACTAATTAAATCATTGCCAAAAGTGATTCCTACATCAGAACTACAGCTCTATAGCACTATAGCATGTAGGCTACACATGCTGAAAGGAACAATATAGTTGGAAAAGTTGAATGTATTTTATAATATTGTCTTCTATTGCAACTTGGAATATAAGAAGCAAAAAGAGATGTAAGACTCCTTATTGGAAACTCCTCTTTCCAATATAATCAAGATTCTTCATAGGTTTCAGTTTAATACAAGCCGGTTGAACTTTTAAGAGCATGTGGCAGAATAACTTACAGTTTACCAAAAAAATGCTTTCTAGTTTAAGCAAAAGTGTGAGTTCCTTGCTGGACTGTAGGGGGAAATGTTGCTACATATACATACCTTCCAGCTAATATAGCTTTAGATTGCTCTGAATGGATTAACAGATATTTCCTTGAGAGGACAAAAAGCCACCGTCCAGTGCAGCTCTTTTCAAACAATCAAAAAATGATGCCAGAACTTAAATATCACGAGACAACTGTGCTCCATTGGGCCATATTTCAGAGATATTTTCTTTGAGAAACAGAATGATCAAAGGCAGGGAAAAAAGCAGTGGGAGCAGGAGGGATTTCTGACCTCCTGATGTTTCCCCATTGAGTTTCCTTGTGGAAATCTGTCAGGGGCCATCAGAAATCTTCCAAGCAAGCAAGTAAAAATCTGATGGATTGGGGAAGGAATGAGGGATTTCAGGACTGGCTGGGAAACTGTCATGGAGCGTTGAAAATGAAGATCATGTGACTGCAGCAGAGGTCCAAAAACAGCCACAGAAGCACTGAAACAGCCCAAACTTCCCCAAATTTAATTCCCTTGGGAGTCATGTTTCCTGTATAGTAATTAAGACAGGAGTTATATAGGACAAATCTACCTGTATTTTAAAGAAAAGTGTTGTTCTGCAAGGGATAATTAATGTAGATAAAATGTTTTTTAATGCAAAAAAAAATTAGGCAGTGTATAGATACTGTAAAATTAAATAAATATAATCAAATATAATTTTCAGTTAAACTTTTTTTAACCAAAGGACAATGGAGCTACTTTTTGAATTATCCCTCCAATATAATAAGGTTTCCTTTCTGCAGTTCTCTGCCTCTAGCATCTTACAATTTTATATACGGCACTGGTGAGAAAACAGATCTCAAATGATTCACATTAAGTTCCTATGTGTAAGCTACCCTTGAATGCAGTGAACTCTAAGGCGAATCCCCAAATCTGTTATCATTGGGAAACATCAATGACGACTATACTGATGCTATTAAAGCATCTGCACTGAATTTCAAGAAGACCAAATTAATGATAACACATAGAACAACCAGCCTTAGAATTGGCAAATAAGATACCAAGGTGATAAATACAGTAGCGTCTACCTTTCATGATCAACTATGAACAATAAAGCAACAAGCAATCATGAAATACAGTACAGTTTGTAGAGCAGCCATGAAAGCTTTGGAGAAAGATTTTCAGATGCCATGATGTCTATATCAGTGTTTTTCAACCACTGTGCCGCGGCACACTAGTGTGCCGTGACATAGTGTAAGGTGTGCCGTGGGAAAAAGACTTTATATATAGTCAATATAGGCACAGAGTTAAAAAAAATTAACATTTTCTAATGGTGGTGTGCCTCGTGATTTTTTTCATGAAAAAAGTATGCCTTTGCACAAAAAAGGTTGAAAAACACTGGTCTAGATACCTGCAATTTTTCAGAATTGCAAATAAGTTTGCAAGGTATTACTTGTGGAAAGGAAGCAGGCTAGGAAGAGTGAACTTTGGTATGGCAGAAGACACCTGAGAATACTGTGGACCACCAGGAAACAATGGATCATCAAATCAGAGTCAAGGAATAAATGGCTAAGCTCAATATATCCTACCTGAACTCTACGTGAAGACTGAGCTCTTTGGAAAAGTTTCTAATGCTAAGAAAAGGCGAAGAGAAATAGAGAATGTAGATGGACTTAGCCACAGGTGGCTATTGTGCACCATTGGAAGATCTGAAAGACCTGGCCAAGCATAGATCATCACGGAGAAAATCTGTCTGTTCGCTAGGACTCAAAAACAACTTGATGGCACATAGAGTCAATCAAGCGATCAACATTATGACTAATGTCTTCCAGATGGTAAGCCTGACATATCTAAAGATACATGGAAACATACTGGAGTGGATTAAATTCACATCCCAGCAGGCCTACTCTATAGATGTCAGTGCAGCTCTTTCTTTGACCTGTTAAGCAATAGCTCCTGAAAACATTGCAACCACATCAATTGAACTCGCTGTTACTTAATGATGTTGCCTCCTGCAGTGGTGCTAATTTTCTATTCTAAGCTTCCTTGCAGGATGCAATTAAGCTTCTGAAAAGGCACTTTTGTTGAAGGCTCTGGAAGTTGGAAAAGTGATGCCTCTGAAACCTGGGTTCATCTTCACTGATATTCAGTTGGTTTAAAATGGTGGTTTCAAATGTTAACCTTCAATTCACATTTCGTTTTCTGAAAGATCTTACTTGCAAAGTGCAGTGGGGCAAAGTGCAAATAAATGCATTAAAAAAAGATCCCTTCTTACTGAATAAACCCATCAGCAATCTCATAAAATGGGAAAAATTTTCTAGGTAATTCAAATGCTAATCCAATTTGCCAGCTTGTTTTTCCTACATGTAAGAAAGAATCATACCTGGTTTTAGAGTACTTATAAAGTAGCAAAGTCACTCGCATGGAGAAAGAAAATAAAGAAGAGAATAGAGAAGAGAAGAGAAGAAAAGATAGAACAATGGAATGGAATGAATTAGAATAGAATTGTCAGCTCCTCTCCATTAGTTAATTAGGAAAGAAAGACCACGAGACTCCATGTGTAGAAATCAAATGTACTTTTACTAATTAAGAATGGTTAAAAGGCAAGGCATAGCGAAGTCTGATTAATTAGGCGCGAAAGCAGTTGATATATAGAATAGCCCATTCCCCACCCCTTGGCATCACAGTCCCAGTCCAATCATAAGTCTTCCAAATGTCAGGTGCAAGATAACTTCAAAAGGCATCACGAAGATGGAATGTCGGTGCCGTTAGATCTGGCGGGAAACACCCACACATGCGCAGTCCGATCAGTCGGTGAACTCCAGAACCTTCCACCAGCAGAATGAGTAACCCCTCCCAAATACCATGCCCTCCCTCCCCGTTTCATGGCAGCTGAAGCGATAGCAAAGCAGAAGCTGACAAGAATAGAATAGAATAGAATAGAATAGAATAGAATAGAATAGAATTCTTTATTGGCCAAGTGTGACTGGACACACAAGGAATATGCTCTCAGTGAACATACAAGCAACAAGCGACAAATAATCATACAATCAATATAAATCATAACATACAAATAACAAAGTGATAGTAATAAGATGCTAATGGAACAGATAATAGGAAAGATGAGAAGGTATAAAGTTCTTCACATGAGGTGATATATAGAAAGCCGATAATAAAAACCTATATTAGAAAAAATGGATTTTACATGCAATCTGGAGTTAGGAGTCACTGAGATTAACTCCTTGAAGAATTTTCCATTGGAATGGATACGAAATCTTAAATTGAAATTTGAGTAATACGTTGTGTTTAGGACAACGGGGGGGGGGGGAATCCTAATATTACTTGTACTCTAATGGATATTGAGTTAGCAACAAAGCATTTTCGGAGTGGTATATAATTCACTGAAAACATTGAAAGGGGCTTTTATGAAAAAAGGCAGATGTCAAGTTTCGGATTAACCCAAAAACTAAACTGCCAGTGTTATCACACTTTTCCAAACGCATATGGTGTGATCACACTCGAAATACAGCTTTAAGGCACAAAAGATCACTCAGGAAGTTGTAGCAGCTGAGGAAAGGTGACAGCATTAAGACTTCTTTAAAAAAAAAAATCTTCAGTAAAACGGGTCAGGAGGGCATAACAGAAGCATATTGAATGATAGAATATGGTTGGAGGAAAGACAAGGTTTATCAAGGCAGCTGAATGATAGAAGATTGAGGAGGCGGCAAAATGACTTTTCTTTCTCCAGCCAGGCTACGGGGATTTGCTAGTATCATGAGAGCAATTCAAGCCTAAAGGGGCTTAGCTAAATTCAGAAAGCAGAAGTGCCTATTCTGTATCTCTTGAGAAGGCTCCTCACTGTTACTGGGGGAAAGGGGGTGTATGAGTTTGAACATGTTATTGAATTTATAGCCTGTTTGTGGGTTTTTCTAAAACGTTTATTTGCTAGCGCTAATAATAAAAGGCTGGCTTGAACGCACCAGATGGGCTTTACTTGTGTTCCTTAATTTTTAATAAGCCTAAGGAGACTGCAGTATTATTATTAGCCATATATTTCAGATGTGGACCCAGGAGGATATAGAAGCATATATGTAAGATCACCTCTGGGTTCTGGGGGAAGGCTTTGTTTTACGGCCCTGACAAAATGCAGCAAGCTTAATTGCAGGCACCGTTATGTATATGCCGCTTGGAAAGGATTCAAATGACCCACCAAGGAAGTCAACAATGAGTAGCTTTATCTGTAATTAGGTAATTTGAATTGGTTGCCAAGGTCAGTGTTCCCTACACATTTGGGGGGGGGGTTGCTCTTGCAAGGAACAGGGAGATGGAAGATCATGAGCACTTGAGTCATTGCCAATGGTTCCCCACAAAGCCAATCGGAGGTATTTTATTGCCTGGAGGTGTTTTATTAGCCTTCTCTAATCCCAGCATGGAAGGCAACTGATCTATAGCTTCTTTCTTATTTGACTTCAACCTCTGTTTTTTTCTTGCCAAGTTTTCATGATGTTGGCTTCATCTCATCCCTAGCCCACGAGTGAGACAGCCTCATTTCCTTCTTAAATGTCACTGTACAAGTACTCCACTTACAATCATTTGCTTTGTAACTGTTCAAAGTTACAAAAAAAAAAGTGACCAATGACTGGTTTTCACAGTCACAAATATTGCAGCATCCCCTTGGTCATGTAATCAAAATTCAGGCCTTCAACAACTGGCATGTCTTTGAATGACCCAGGTCATATGATGACATGATTACACCGAATGACAAAAAGCCATAAAATGGAGCAAAACCCACTGAACTGGCTCGCTTAGCAACAGAAATTTGGGACTCAAGTGTAGCCATTAGTTGAGGACTATCTGATTAAAGTAGTCCATTCCTCACACTCTCACCCAACAGGGGTATGAAATTTATTTATGAAAATGAATATGGCTGCCAAGCTCACTGACTCTGAGTGGCTTACAAAAATGAAAGTCCAATACAAACACACACAGAGAGACAGCCCATGACACCAATCACTTGATGGGTCCTGTATCACCCTAAAGCAGTAATGGTGAACCTATGGTGGCATGCATGCCAGAGGTGGCACGCAGCGCTCTCTCTCTGGGCACGCGAGCTGTCACCCCAACTCAGCTCCACTGCGCAGATGTGTGCGCCTCCCGCTGGCCAGCTGGTCTTTGCATCTCTGCCACACCTGCATGGGTGTGTGTGCATGTGAGGGGCTGCGCGTGCATGTGGGGGGATGGGCTGCATGTGGGGGGCTGCATGCACATGCGCAGGGCCCACATGCACGTGCTTACATTGCATTTGGGGGGTTGGCATGTGCATTTTGAGCACTCTTTCCGGAAAAGTTTAGCTATCACTGCCCTAAGGTCTCCAGGCCAGCTAGCCTGAAGGTGGGAATGATGTTTCACACAGAGGAAGCCACCATGGAGAGGCCTTCTTGATCTCACTCGGACCTCTTTAAGAGAGGGTACCTGTAACATTTCCTGCCTCCCCATTCTGGTGGCTCTGATGGATGTAAGTGAGAACAGATGGTCTTTCAAATAATCTGGGTCTAGCCAAGTAAGGTTTTAAAGGTGACCTCAAGGACCTTGAATTGGACCCAAAAGCAAGTCAGCAACCAATGCAGCTCCTGCGAGAGATGTGACAGATATGCAAGAAAAGGTAAAGGTTTCCCTTGCACATATCTGCTAGTCAATCCTGACTTTAGGAGGCAGTGCTCATCTTCATTTCAAAGCCGAAGAGCCAGCACTGTCCAAGGACGTATATCGGTGGTCATGTGGCCATGCTTTGGTCATGTCGGCATTTAGTCATGCCGAATAAATTCCAAAGGCACACGGAATGCTGTTACCTTCCCACCAAAAATGGTCAATGTCAGCGTCTCAGCATCTTGAGATATGCACTAGATTTCCGTAAAACCATGGGGATCAGTGGTGGATTCCGGGTGGTATGGCCCAGTACAGGTATACCAGTGACAGCTGGGAGCAGTGGCCACCGTACTGGAACGGTGTTTCAGTGGACCAACCAGCCCATGTTCCTTATCTCTTTTTGAGGGAAACGGGCCAATTGCGCATGCACACACAGCGTAGTGCGCCTGCGAAACTTCGCTGAACAGCTGGGGCATCGCAGAGCAGTTGCATGCGTGGACAGCGTGCATGCCCGAAGTGGACCTCCTGCCCCATCGCAGCGTACTGGTTGCAACGGGATCCACAACCCACCACTGATGGGGAGGTAAACCACATATGGTAATCTGGTAGGCTTGTCACCCATTACCTTGGAGGAAGTCAGCGAACTAGCAAAACCTGAAAACTGAGGCAAAGAAGGCATGAGAAGATCAATATTGGATTAGCATTCTTGTCACGCCAAGAATGGACAGGGCATTTTAGACAGAATCCCCAGTACTCATTTTCAGCATCTTCGGGAGACATTGAAATATAATTATGGCAATATAATGATGAATAAAGGTGAGCTCCTCTTACTTGTCCCAGCTTCTGCCAACCCAGCAGTTCGAAAGCATGTGAAAAGGCAAGTAGAAAAATAGGAACCACCTTTGGTGGGAAGGTAACAGTGTTTCTTGTCCCTTCAGCGTTTAGTCATGCAGGCCACGTGTGACCATGGAGACATCTTCGGACAGCGCTGGCTCTTTGGCTTTGAAACAGAAATGAGCACCGCCTCCTAGAGTCGGGAACGACTAGTACATATGTGCAAGGAGAACCTTTACTTTTAATAATGATGAAAGCAGACTTTAAGATGGCTGAGTGATGATAGAAGAAGCTTAAGACATTGCTCATGAAACAGCCATAGTGGTGAAGAAATCTACCTTTCAATTGTCATGTAAAAGTTGGTAAGTAGATTTACTTTGCTCCCACAACTGCAGGAAGATCTGTTTCGTATGTTGGTGAGAAACCCACACTGATTTCTTGGGTCGTGATTTGGGTAGCTAATGCCCAAGAATAAGTTTGTTAGTTCCAAAGAGGTGGCATGATTAGCCTGATTGTAGTGAAGAATTGCTTTGCTCCTGTAGGAAAAGAGAACAAGTCCTTCCCGTGAATTAGAAGACTGCATTAGCACCTCCCTGTTGATTTCCACAACACCTATGTGGACAATTGAATCCAGAGGTGGCATGGAGTGCACAGTTACTCCTTGCCTTATGACCATAATTGAGCCCAAAATTTATGTTTATTAAATAAGACAGTTGTTTTGCCCCATTTCATGACTTCTTGACACAGTTGTTAAATGAGTCACTGCAGATGTTAAGCAAGTAACACGGTTGTTGAGTGAATTGGGCTCTCCCAATTCTGATTTTGGTTGTCAGAAGATCACAAAAGGTAATCACGTGACCCTGGAACACGGCAACTGTCATAAATGTATGCCAGTCGCCAAGCATCCAAATTTTGATCCGTGACCATTGGGATGCTGCAACAGTCATAACAATGAAGATGGTCGTAAGTCACTTTTTTCAGGCACTCATCCCTTTGAACGGTCACTAATTAAATGGTTGTAAGTCAAGGATTGGCTGTCATGAGGCATACACACATTCTCAACCAGGTACTTCTTTGCATTCATCCCAACTCATGTTTTCAACCCACGGGTTTTCCTTTCTGTTTGCCAAATGTCATTTGATTTACCCCTTTGGTCGGTAATGACCAGGCCTTGTGTTTCCTCCGTCTTGTTCCTTTTAGAGGAATTAAAAGACTAAATAACAGGCACGCTTGTCACACTGAAAGAGGGAAACAAAAGCTCTAATGAACCTGGCAGGAACCAATAATAGAAGAGTTCTGCAAAATGGCATGATAATTAGAAAATGCAGCAGAGCTATAGGGAGGGAGCCAGGGGCACTCCAAACTGTTTGCTCAAAAGGGAAGCCAGAGGGGGAAAGCAAAGAGAACAACAGATTGCCAGAAAGAGGGCAGGAAGGCTCCCTTCTATACCCAGGGCTGAACACGCCTCTGTTATTGTGGTCAAGCCATGAAATATATATAATGGATATTTGATTTCTGTTCCATGAAAGACAATCCCATGGCTCATGAAACACAAATAAAAGAGCAGAACCCTTGGAAAAAAACCAAAACCTGTTGGTGGCTATTTTGCAACAAGGCTGTTCCAAAAACTAGCCTATAGTTTTACTAAATGGGCTTAGCACAGTTGAGAGTCATGCAACACCCCCATCTGTAATTTCACCTTACGGGCATAGAAGTGGGTTGGTTTTGTTTTTTTTACAGACTTGAAAAGTTTTAAGATGTGTGGATTTTAATTCCCAGAATGCCCCAGCTAACATGAATTCTCCAGTAAAAGTAAGGGGTGGGAAAGGTAAGTTCAGACTTGCAATTGCCAGTTCAATTAGCCCTTTACGGTAGTGTAGACAAGAAGCATAACCATGAATATTAGATCCACCTTTATTGTACGTTTACATTACAGTTAGTCCTTGACTTATAACTCTTCATTTAGTGACTATTTGAAGTTAGAACAGCACTGGAAAGCGGCATGTTTTCCCACTTACAACCATGCAGTATCCCCATGGCCATTTGATCAAAATTGGGATGCTTGGCAATTGGCTCATATTTATGATAGTTGCTGAGTCCCAAGGCCACATGATCACCTTTTGCGACTTCCTGAAAGGCAAAGTCAGTGGGAGAAGTCAGACTTCGTTAACAACCACGTCACTAACTTAACTGCAATGGTTCACTTAACAACTGTGGCAAGGAAGGTTGCAAATTGGGGCAAAACTCACTTTGTCTTGCTTAGCAACAGAAATTTTGCACTCAAAATTGTGGTTGTAAACCAAGGACTACCTGTACATTAATACAATCATGGAAGTCTCTTGTTGAGACTCTGGAAAGAGTGCAGAGAAGAGCAACAAAGATGATTAGAGGACTGGAGACTAAAACATAGGAAGAACGGTTGCAGGAACTGGGTATGCCTGGTTTAATGAAGGACTAGGGAGACATGATAGCAGTGTTCCAATATCTCAGGGGTTGCCACAAAGAAGAAGGAGTCAAGCTATTTTCCAAGGCACCTGAGGATAGGACAAGAAGCAATGGCTGGAAACTAATCAAGGAGAGAAGCAACTTAGAACTGATGAGGAATTTCCTGACAGTTGGAACAATGAATCAGTGGAACAGCTTGCCTCCAGAAGTTGTGAATGCCCCAACACTGGAAGTCTTTAAGAAGATGTTGGATAGCCATTTGTCTGAAACGGTATAGGGTTTCCTGTCTAGGCAGGGGGTTGGACTAGAAGACCTCTAAGTATTCTATTCTATTATTGTCCTTTATTCTATTATATTATATTCTTGTGCCTTAATTCTACTCTCCCCAAAACTATGGAAGGTCCCTTCTAGAATTTTTCCATCTTTCCTCCCTCATTTCATTCATCAGATATTTTCTAGGCTGCAGCTCTTCTGCCTGAATCCGGAGGTCATTCCCACATACATTACAATTACTGAGTTTTCTCTCCATATCCAACTGTCCCAGGTGCTTTTTCAAATAGCAACTGGAATGCCTTTGTTTTTCATTGAAGATGTTTCACTTCTCACCCAAGTAACTTCATTTGAAAAAGCACCTTTGGGACAACCTGGATGACTGAGAATCTCCATACATGTCCCTATCTAATTGTTCTTCCTAAGAATCCTGCCACAAAAGTGTCCCTGTGTATTGTGATCATCGCAGAAATTTTTGTGGCACACATTATGAACTCATCTCCATTTTGGGGGTGGGCGAATCCTTTGTTCTTCAAGGGTAGAAATGAGGATGGAGCAAGGAAATCACTACTGATTTTAATCATCAATTTGATTACTCAGCAACAATAGGAAGACTGAACACCAAGTGCACTTGATCACACCTGCAAGAGCAAACATATCAGAAAGGAGCACTTTAGGGAAATTAAGATGAGCACAATACCCTAGAGAGGGAAATTAAATAACTCTAAAGTAATTGGCAAAGTAAATGGGAGTTATTAGAAGGCATTCAGAAAAGAACTCCTGGGACAATGAATGTTCAGAAGATAATATATGTGAATATCAAGCTCAGGGCTAGGTCCCATTTCCCATTGACTGTTTCTGGCTTTGAATGAGGAGAATTTTAGTCCAAAACAGTGGTGAGAAACCCAGATTGGACAAAACTAAGGATAAGAATAATCTTCCTGAATGCATCCCATCCTCCATCTTTTCTGCTAATCTGGTCAGGAAGGAGCTATAGCAATAGCAATAGCAGTTAGACTTATATACCGCTTCATAGGGCTTTCAGCTCTCTCTAAGCGGTTTACAGAGTCAGCATATCGCCCCCAACAACAATCCAGGTCCTCATTTTACCCACCTCGGAAGGATGGAAGGCTGAGTCAACCCTGAGCCGGTGAGATTTGAAGAGCCGAACTGCAGAACTGCAGTCAGCTGAAGTAGCCTGCAGTGCTGCATTTAACCACTGCACCACCTCAGCTCCTCAGCTTTCAGAAGTCAGATCTTGTGGAGATAATTTCCTCCTCTATTACCTTTTCCCATATGGAGAAAAGTTATTAAAGAACACTACTGTCTTATAAACATGATTCTACATGAGGCCATGGGTGAGAAGGTTCATTCATGGCATCAGATGAGGAAATTTATTTTTGAGGTAGGGTGATATTAATGTTTGTCAATGCTGATTGGAAGATTGGGCACTGATTTGGAATAGACGGCATATACAGGCAGCCTTCGACTTATGACCACAATTGAGCCCAAAATTTCTGTTGCTGAGACAGTTAAGTGAATTTTGGCCCATTCTACAATCTTTCTTGCCACGGTTGTTAAGTGAATCACTGCAGTTGTTTGGTAACACGGTTTTTAAATGAATCTGGCTTCCCCGTTGACTTTGCTTATCAGAAAGGTGATCACATGACTCCAGGACACCTCAACCGCCATAAACACAAGTCAGTTGCTAAGTATCTGAATTTTGATCGTGTGACCATGGAGATGCAGAAAGCTCATGCTGTCATTAAAAATACAAGAGTAATCAAATAAATATTAATTGCTACTGGAATACTTTGCCTGAGGCTAATAGTGGAGTTGGCCCTTGGAGGCTTTATCTTCTGAGCTTGTAGGAAAGGTGAGATGAAGAGGGCCTCCTGTCTATCCCATTATCACTGTCAACCTGTATTGGGCATTAAACATCATCAGGACCAGGGACATGCAGTCACTAGAGGCAGGGGAGGCAGGGCCTCACCAGTCTCCTGAGGGAAAGAAAGAATTTTAAATAATTTTTTAAAAATAATTAAAGCCAGGGTAGTTGCTACCAGATTCAAAGTCACAGTGGCTTGGTGTCTGCTCTCCGTGTTAACTTTGGGAGGAGGCTAGAGAACTCGGAGCCTCTTTTGCCTAAGGAATTGTTCGCCTTTTAAAAGTTAAGGCGGAGTTAACAAGCGAAAACTTTCATATGCAAAAGAGGCACTGATTCTCCCGCCTCCTGATCGGGGAGCAGCGAATCATGCCTTAAGAGCTTACGTTAGCACGCTTACGTTGGGCGGACAAGAGGAGAGTTGGGAGAGTTTCCACAGCTGGAAAAGGTGGACCGGACGGAGGGAGGGGGGGGGGATTCAAATTTATTGTAATTTAATTTGTAATTTTTTTATTGTGAGGTGTGTGTGTGTGTGTGTGTGTTTTTCTTTCTTCACAGCGGTGGGGTCGGAGGAGGCAGGGGGGGGCGAGGCGGCGGAGCGCGGAGGCGGCAGGGATGTTCTTGCCGCTGTGTCCCAACAGGCCAGGTGTCTCGCGTTTATGTCCTGATTCAGGACCACATGGTATTTGTACAAAATAATGAAATTAAGGGTCAAATATAGCTAGGAAGCAGGGGTGGGTTCCGGCTGGCACTACTGCCGGTTTGCTCATGTGCATACTTCGCTGCGCTTGCAACTGAGGAACAAGATGACGGAGTCAACAGTGCCGACCGGGGAACCAATTCGGGGGTGTGGCAAGCCTGGGTCGCTGCTGATTCCAGTGACCCAGGCTGCCAAACCACTACCAGTTCAGCTGAACCAGTCCGAACCGGTAGGAACCCACCATTGCTAGGAAGTGAAGGCGGCAGGGGAATGTAATCACAGCAAAGAAAAAAAAATGCTTTTTTCCCCTTTTGCTATCATGCACTTTGCAAAAGAAATCTTGGATCATTCCAGCTCATTCTGAGAATCCCAAAACATATCAAAAGGGACCTTCATTTTTTTTAGCAATCAAGCCATAGAACTCAAAGGCTGTGTTAAATGAGTCATTTTGGTTAACAGCCAGCAACACTATGAAAAACACTTAGTTTGCAGCAGTGGTATCTGTTCTATGGAAAAACCTTTCTAGATAACTACTGGCTGTCCAAAGATTTCTAGCCCCCCATCTGGTCGTCATCAATGTACTCATAGACAGCAGCAGAAAACTGACATTGCTTTGTGTTTGCCATATACCCAGAAATACTGGGTGTAAGGAGAGGAGGGGTCATCTTATTTTCCAAAGCACCTGGTGGCAGGACAAAAAGCAATGGGTGGAAACTAATCAAGGAGAGAAGCAACCTGGAACTAAGGAGAGATTTCCTGTCAATTAGTACAATTAATCAATGGAATGACTTGCCGCCAGAAATTGTGGGTGCTCCATCACTGGAGGTTTTCAAGAAGAGATTGGACACTTTGTCTAAAATGGCAATAGGGTTTCCTGCCTGAGCAGGTGATTAGACTAGAAGACCTCCAAGGTCCCTTCCAACTGTAGGAAGTTAAAACCCACCCCTCTCCTAGAAAAAAATGGAATATCCTGGGAAATATTGAAAAGGCAGAATATTATATTTCCCGGGATGAGCAATGGAGAAACATGTTTTTAGGCAGGAAGCAGACTCTCACTCTTAATAACCCCCACCTTTGTCAATGGGCCACCAAAAAAGCTTGGGCCAATCTATTCTACATAACAAAGATCCCCCTTCAGCTCCAGGGTGATGGGATTAAGGCATGGTAGTATTAGCCCTTTACTCATCTGCCCATAGGGCGTCTGGGAAGAAGCAATGCTCAACCAAACGTGGACTCACAGCCTGCAGAGGTTCCCCTGCATGGCCCCAATGGGAGTTTGAGAACCAATCAATACAAGATCAAAGGCCAAAGAGGGCATAAAACCAGGGACTTTCAGCATCTCTGTTTTCTTTTCTTCACCCAACATCTGGAAGCATGTGATCCCCCTTTTCCGTTCAGGAGCTCAAGCCACGTGAACCTGTCCACCATTAAAACCATCTTTCCAAAGAGCCTCCGTGTTTCCAGTGTCTTTTTCCCCACTTGGAGCTGAACCAACGTACACCCACGTTACACCTATCCTCCGCGAGCTGCACTGGTTACCGATCAGTCTCCGGATACGCTTCAAGGTGCTAGTCGTAACTTATAAAGCCCTTCATGGTATTGGATCTGGGTACTTGAGAGACCGCCTGCTGCCAATTACCTCCCACAGACCCATTAGATCTCACAGGGTTGGCCTCCTCCGGGTGCCATCTACCAGCCAATGCCACCTGGCTATTACCCGGGGGAGGGCCTTCTCTGTGTCAGCTCCGGCCCTCTGGAATGAACTCCCCGCAGGGATTCGGACCCTCACCTCTCTCCAGGCCTTCCGAAAAGCCGTCAAAACCTGGCTTTGCCGGCAGGCCTGGGGGTGATGAGTTCCCTCCCCTCTCGACATGTATGGTTGTGCGATTGTTGTCGACTTTTATTATTTGTATTTTGTCTTTTATGTTCCCCCTTTTTTTCCCCTTTGAATTGTTCGCCGCCCTGAGTCCTCCCAGAGAAGGGTGGCATACAAATAATAAAATACAATACAATACAATACAATACAATACAAACCCATTTCAGGACATTTTTTCCAACACAACTTTGTTATTCTGTTACTCTGTGCCTCCTTTCGTCTCCCCTCCTCTCTTCACCTCCCCTTCTTTCCTTTTCCTTTTTTTTTCTGAAGTCTTCGTCAAGATTGACCTACGGCAACATGTTGAACATGCCCATCATCCCTTGGCATGTTCTTGGCAACAGTTCTGAGTTGTTTTTCATTATTTCTTCTGTTATTGTAAAATAATCCTAAGGACACAACGTGCAAAAAAAAAAAAATATGAGTTAGGGAAGCTGTCTGTCAGAGTGAGAAACAGTGATAACTAATGTGGTGTTTTTAAAAAAAAAAAACAGTCTAAATTGCTTCCCTGCTGATTCATTGCGTAGTTGTTTTCACCTTCTGCCTCCACTGCTTTCTTTATTCATTTACCTGCTCCTTCATTTGCCTTTCATCTTATAAAAGCAAGGTGATCAAAAATGCAATATATTGTGAAGTGCACAATGAAATTGAGAAAACAGCATAAAGGAAAATAAAGTAGCAAATATAATACATAAGTAACTCGCATCAACCAAATGAATAAAAACAGTTTAAAATGCCTAGGCTAATCAAGATGTTGGACCTGGTGCTTAAAAGATTAGGATATTTTTGTAAGCAGGAGAGGTAGAAGAACTAAGGACCAAAACGCAAAGAATGCATTCTCTCCTATTGCTTCAAACACTTACATAAGCCACCGCTCTGGACTGTATTTAACTGGTGGGATCTCTTCATAAACCCAATTTTCGTCTCATCAGTGCTTTCCATGCGTGGCACCATCTCTATCTCTCTTCTGCTGCAGTGGGAATTTCTTGCCAAAAGACAAATAAGTGTTTATCTCTCTGCGGTATTTTCATCATGGCCTTTTCTTCCTTCTGCATTAGACTGTTGGAAGAAATGTCCTGAAATGGGTTCAGCTCCAAGTGGGGGAAAAGACACTGGAAACATGGAGGCTGCTTGGGAAGATGGTTTAATGGTGGACAGGATCACAACATAGCTTGAGCTCCTGAACAGAAAAGGGGGTGTCACATGCTTCCAGATGTTGGGTGAAGAAGAAAAAGAGATCAAGATGCTGAAAGTCCCTGGTTTTATGCCCTCTCTGGCCTTTGATCTTGATCTTGTATTCTGATTGGTTGTCAGACTCCCATGGGGCCATGCAGGGGCAATTCTGCAGGCTGTTAGTACACATTTGGTTGAGCATTGCTTTTTCTCAGGTGCCCTGTGGTGAGATGGGTAAAGGGCTAATACTATCATGCCTTAATCTCACCACCCTGGAGCTGAGGGGGATCTTTGTTATGTAGAATAGACTGGCTCAGGCATTTAAATGGCTCATTGGCAAAGGTGGGGGGCTATTAAAAGTGACTTGGTTTCCTGCCTAAAAATATGTTTCTTCATCCAAGGAAATATAATATTATGCCTTCTTAATATTTCCCAGAATATTTCATTTTTCTAGCAGAGGGGTGGGTGCTGACTTCCTACAAGACCAAGTGAACTATTGGGGAACATCTGGCTGATAGTACGGTGGCCACCATGCGTTAACCTGCTTGACTTCAGTGATAGGAGGAAAAGCATCTCTCTTTTTCGTCACTCAAAATAGAAGCCGAGGGAAAAATATTTTTTAGAGGGGGAGTAGATGTTAGATTCCCTCAGGGATCTTTTTGAGATGGATATATTAGTTGGGGTTATAGTCAGTTTGGCAGCCAATAGGGGTGGATCAGGGAAGGGAGCAATTAAAATGATATGGTTGCAGAATAGGAGATGAACTTTGACTGATTAGAACAGTGTTTCCCAACCTTGGTGACTTTAAGTCCTGTGGACTTCAACTCCCAGAATTCCCCAGCCAGCTATGCTGGCTGGGGGATTCTGGGAGTTGAAGTCCACAGGACTTAAAGTCACCAAGGTTGGGAAACACTGGATTAGAAGATAATTTCCATGGCAAAAATATCAGGCTGATTCACAAGGTTGGGGGGGGGGGGAATAGCTTATTAGATATTTGTACCCCTTCCAAAAATGTAATTTTGGAGCAGGAAATGATATAGAAAATGCCAGATGAAATATGTGAGTGCAGCTTTTTGAATGTCTCACAGCAAGGAAGACCTTTTTAGCTTTTTGGGGAGAAAAGTCAAGAAGATAAACAATAGATATTTACTAAACCGCTCAAAAACATGGATATTTTCTTTATTTTTTCATTGGTTTGTTTTCTATCCCACCATTCTACTCAACTAAGGGTAATTAAAATACAGAATACAAAATGTTTTAAGATAGGCATTAAAAGCAGTGCTGAAATAAACAATCTGTTAAACCACTGTTAAGAAAGAATGCATCTTTATAGTTAGAAAGTAAGATACTGCTTCTTAAACAGTTTGATTCTATTACCTCTTTTCCCGGTCTCAAATAATGTCATTAATCACATAACACAAAAAGCCAAAATTCCATTGTTTTACACAAGCATCTCAGCAGTGGCCCCTCCAAGACTAGATCCTTGACTTTCAAACAAGCAATTACAAACAGCTCTGTTGCCACCAGGATATTAAACATATAGAAGAAATCTGAGTAGGAGCTAAATACAACTCCAGAGGGAAGAAGCCACGGAGGCAGAGTGGTTAGAATGCATCACTGCAGGCTACTTCTGCTGACTGCAATTTGGCAGTTCAAGTGTCACAAGGCTCAAGGTTGACTCAGCCTCCCGTCCTTCAGAGGTGGGTAAAATGAGGAGCAAGATTGTTGGGGAAAATACGCTGCCTCTGTAAACTGCTTAGAGAGGGCTGTAAAAGCACTGTAAAGGTAAAAGTTCCCCTCGCACATATGTGCTAGCCCTTCCTAGCTCTAGGGGGCGGTGCTTATCTCCATTTCATAACTGAAGAGCCAGCACTATCTGAAGACATCTCTGTGGTCATATGGCCGGCCAAAGGCGCATGGAACACTGTTACCAAAGTGGTCCCTATTTTTCTATTAGCATTTTTACATGCTTTCGAACTGCTAGATTGGCAGAAGCTGGGGCAAGTAACGGGAGCTCACTCTGTTACGCAGCGCTAGGGATCTGAGCCACCAAACTGCTGACCTTTCTGATCGACAAGCTCAGCATCTTAGCCACTGAGCCACCGCGTCCCTTGTTAAGCACTGCAAAGTGGTATATAAGTCTAAGTGCTATTGCTGTTGTTGTTAAATAAATCTAGCTTCCTCACTGGCAGCTTGTCAGAAGGTCACAAAAGGTGATCACATGACCCTGAAATAATGCAGCCACCATAAATGCACGCCAGTTCCCAAGCATCTGAATTTTGATCATGTGACAGTGAGGGGTGCGGCAATGGTTGTACGCGTGAAAAACAGTCAAAGATCCCTTTTTCCTGTGCTATTGCAACTTTGAACCGTCGTTAAATGAATGGTTATAAGTGGAGAACTTCCTGCACTGTTCCCAAATCTGATGGTCTCAGGAAGAATCAAACCCACTGTTGGAATAGAATCCATCAGGATCATTCAATGATGTGGAGTGCTGGGAAGTCTTGACTACGAATTCTTATAATTGGAGGGTGCCATTTTGGCAAAATGCTAATTTAGAAGGCCAGTAAAATTTGAATGAACTAGAAAGAAAAATAAAAGTGAAGAAAGAACATGTTTTATGATCTTATCAGAAGGAGAAAGCTCCATTTTGAGTCCCCTTCGGGGAAAAGGGCGGCATATAAATGAAATAAATTCAATTTTTATACCTTGGGAGCAGGCCGGGAGACACAGCCTGTGGAGAATTATTATTGTAGCAGGGCGGAGGGAATAAATTGAGAGTTTGGGAGTGTGGAAAGTTATCACCCAGCCCTCTCCCAGAAAAATGAGATATCCTAGGAATTATTGAAATGGCAGAATATTATATTTCCCTGGATGTGAAAAGGAGGAAACATGTTTTAAAGACAGAGTAACTACCTGCAGCTTCCGGCCTCCACCCACTTTGTCAGTGGGCCATTAACATACCCACGCCAGTGCCTTTACATAATAAAGAGTTCTCCCCTTCAGCTCCAGGGGAATGGGATTAAGGCATGATAATATTGGCCCTTCACCCAACTCACCACATGGCATCTGAGATCTCAACCAAACCTGGATTCAAAACGCAGCCTGGAGAGTTGCCCCTGCATGGCCCCATGGGAGTCTGACAACCAATCAGAATACAAGCTCAAGATCAAAGGTCAGAGCGGGCATAAAACCAGGGACTTTCAGCAGCCTCCCTTCACTTTTTCTCCACCAACATTGAAGCATGTGATCTCCTCTTCTGTTCAGGAGCTCAAGCCATGTGGTCCTGTCCACCATTAAAACCATCTTTCCAAGCAGCCTCCAGTGTCTTTTTCCCCACTTGGAGCCAAACCCAGAAGGACATTTCTTTCAACAGGAGGAAGGGGAGGAGACAGGAGGAGGGCAAGGAGAGAAAGTCGGTAACTTGCCTGGGAGGGAGGAGAGAGGAGGTGAGAGGAGGGTGAGCCAAGCCTGAGGGGGAAAAAAGGCGTGGCACGACGAAACCGTGCTCGTCAAAAAGGCGGTGATAAAATCGCATCGCTAAAGCCGCGACGTCATCACCGCGCGCCATCACCACCGCGACAACAGCGCGGCAACAGAAGGGCGCTTTAAAACGGCGCCGCAGCAGAAAGCCGATTTCAATTAAGGTAAGGGTTAGGATTAGGTTTAGGGGTTTGTTTTAGGGTTAGGGTTAGGGTTAGGGTTAGGTTTAGGGTACTGAGTGCTTGGGAATGCGCGGATTTGCCCTCCGCGATTATGTCATCGCGGTAGGGTCGCTTTTTTCCTTAGCGCTTCGAACGGCATGAATTAGTCTTCACGCTTATGTCTCCGCGGATAAGGGCTTTGCGGATTTGTGGTGGAACCGAAAAAAGGAGATACTAAAGCAGAGGCTTCTGTGAGCCAAGTCTGAGGGAGAGAAGAGTATAGGATAGCAGAGGCTTCTGTAAGGTAAATCTGAAGAAAATCAGAGGCTGTGGAAAAAGAGCCTGGCAGAGAGTTGAATAGAGAGTGAAGATAGAGAAAGAGAAGCTCCAACTAGTCACCTGAATACCACCCCATCTGTGACTAGCCTGCTGAGAGGAGGCTGACCACCACCCCTTCACGTGACCCTGGCAAGTAGAGGTGCATCAGAGAGGGATTATAGCAGTTAATACCGCTTCATAGGGCTTTCAGCCCTCTCTAAGCGGTTTACAGAGTCAGCATATTGCCCCCAACAACAATCCGGGTCCTCATTTTACCCACCTCGGAAGGATGGAAGGCTGAGTCAACCCTGAGCCGGTGAGATTTGAACAGCCGAACTGCAGAACTGCAGTCAGCTGAAGTAGCCTGCAGTGCTGCACTCTAACCACTGCGACACCTCGGCTCTTAGGTTGGACTGGCCGCCATATGAAAGGGCCAGAAGAACCCAGACTCCAGCGGCCTTTTCAAGGGTAAGCGCTACATTATACATGCTGTTAGATCGGAGAGAAGCAGCAGGCGCGAGGCGCGAGTGAGTTTCAGCACTTTTTATTGCAAGAGTAAGTGACTGCGCTCTGCCAGCTGGGCTGCTAGAGCTCGCCTTTTAAGGAGCTCCGGCAGACCAACCGGCCAATGAGAGTTGTTTAAACTTCCCGGGGTTTGGGCAACCAATCCCCGGTGAGCATGTGAAAACATGTAAATTAAGGCGCTCCGGCAGCCCAGCCGGCCAATGAGAGTTGTTTAAACTTCCCGGGGTTTGAGCAACCAATCCCCGGTGAGCATGTGGAAACATGTAAATTTAACAACGTCCATACGTACGTAACACCTGCCCTAAAATATAACTTTAAGTTTGAAAACTTTGGCACTATATAACTTTTTAAAGTCAGTTTGTTGCTGCGGTGAAGGCATCAGGCTGAAAACCAGGAGACCTTGAGTTCTAGTAGTGCCTTGGGCCAGTGGGAAAATTCAATTTTTTTTACTACTGGTTCTGTGGGAGTGGCTTGGTGGGTGTGGCAAGGGAAGGACATTGCAAAATCCCCATTCCCTCCCCACTTGGGGGCCAGCCATAAGTGGTATTTGCCGGTTCTCCAAACTACTCAAAATTTCCTCTACTGGGAAGGGGGGAAGGTAGGAGGAAAGGAAGGGGGAAAGGAAGGAGAGGAGGAGAGAAGAAAGAAGGGAAGGAAGGAGGGAAGGAAGCAGGGAAGGAGGAGGGAAGGAGAGAAGGAGAGAAGAAAGGGGGGAAGGAAGGGGGAAGGAGGGAGAGAAGGAAGGAGGGAAGGAAGGAGAGTAGGAGAGAAGAAAGGAGGGAAGGAAGGAGGGAAGGAAGGAAGAAGAAGTAGGAATGTTGTAAGATAAGATGGAATTATGGGATGGTAAGAAAGCAATTTCAAGTATATTGTCAACTGTAGGGGGGAAATTGTTATAAATACATATTATTAATAACAGTTATGAGATCATATAATTGTGAATGTATATATGAAATTAATAAAATTTTCAAAAATTTTTTAAAAAATCCTCTACTGGTTCTCCAGAACCTGTCAGAGCCTGCTGAATTTCATCCCTACCTTGGGCACGAAACCAGCTGGACCGGTCACTCTCTCTCAGCCCTATGAAGGAGACAATGGCAAACTACAGTACTTCTGAAAACCCTTATCAATAAAACTGTGGGGTTTATCCAGGAAATCTCTGAGAATCGGAAATGATTTTGAACCGAAAAGTGGTGGTGGGGAATCCTTACCTTTCTAATACCTATACTCTACTCAAGCAGCAGATTGCTCTTCTCAAAGAGGCCCATTTCACTTGAGGAAGAAAAACTAAAGAAAGAGCATTTCCAACACTTTGAATTCTTTCTAATGAAGAACACAAGCTGTTACCCTGGCAACATTTCACTCTGAAGTAGTGGAATTTAAAAAAAAAATCATTTTCTAAGGATATGTTGGTAGCAGCTGGAAACTAAAGGTATGAAGCAGGTGTCATTGTTTCTGAAGCAGCCAAGTGGTTACTTGGCTGCTTCAGAAACAATGACACCTGGGAGGGAAACCCAACATCACTTTATAGAGGATTCCGTGAGTATTGCACAACCTGGGCTTGATATATGTTTCGGGGTACCTAAAATGGGAATGTAGGGACGGGAAAAAACCTACTTTCTAGGTAGCAATAGCAATAGCAGTAGACTTATATACCGCTTCATAGGCCTTTCAGGTCTCTCTAAGCGGTTTACAGAGAGTCAGCATATTGCCCCCAACAATCTGGGTCCTCATTTTACCCACCTCGGAAGGATGGAAGGCTGAGTCAACCCTGAGCCGGTGAGATTTGAACCGCTGACCTGCTGATCTAGCAGTAGCCTGCAGTGCTGCATTTAACCACTGCGCCACCTTGGCTCTTAGGTGTAGCCTCACCGTAGTTTGCTAGGATGCTAAAGTTCTTCCTCTTCAAGCATTTGTGTGACTTTGCAGTAGAGGAAGCTACAGGACAGTTACAGCAATGGTGGGTTCCTAACCCTCTTACTACCAGTTCGCTGAGAGGAAGTTTTGTGCTTACTGAAAACTGTTCTGCGCACATGCAGAAACATGCCAGCGATGGGAGAAGAGACCGGGAAACTGGTTTGGGGGCTTGGCAGGCCTGGGTCGCTGCCAGTTCCTGCGACCCAGGCCAGAAAACCACTACCGGTTCAGCCCAACCTGGTCTGAATCTTTGGGAACCCATCTCTGAGCTACAAATTCTGTCCAGATACAGGGGGGGGGGTGTCCAAATTAAAAGCAGAGTCAGAAAAAACATGGGATGGTTTGGCACAAGGAATCAGGACTACGCATTAAGTTCCCTTTCAGAAGATCTATTTCTCAAATCTTTATGCGAGAATCTAGTCAACAATATTAAATTAATGCCATGGTACATAAAGAGTTAACAGAATTCAAGAGAGAAGCTAACTTGGATTGTTTGTGACAATGTAATGACTCCAAGCTGATTACTCTCTTAACTCTGCCCCCAAGCTCCATCTTCTTCTCCTCCTCCTACAAGGCTCCATCAAAGGGCTTTACTCTTGAGAGGCCAATTGAGACAAGACAGTTACCACTGAAAGCTGTTTTATTTTTGTTTGTTTGTTTATATCCAGCCTTTATTGTTTTTATAAATAACTCAAGGCAGCATTAAATATATGTAATGTTCCTTCCTCCTCCTATTCCCCCCCCCCAACAACAACAACTGTGAGGTGGGTTGGGCTGATAGAGAATGACTGGCTCAAAGTCACTCAGCTGGCTTTCATGCCTAAGGAAGGACTAGAACTCACTGTCACCTGGTGATTGGTCCAAGTTCACCCAGACAGCTTCTATGCCTAAAGTAGGATTAGAATCCACCATCTCCTGGTTTCTAAACTGGTACTTTAATCACTAGACCAAATTGATTCTTTATGTCTTTTTCTATTCCAAACAGATGTAGAGGGCAGAGAATGGCTGAAGCAGAGGTGGCATTCAGCAGTTCTGACCAGTTCTGGAGAACCGGTAGCAGAAATTTTGAGTAGTTCAGAGTAAATGCCACCTCTAACTGTCCCTGTCCCCATCTATTCCCTACCTTCTGAGTCCCAGCTGATTGGGAGAAAATGGAGACTTTATAGTAACCTTCCCCTGGAATGGGGTGGGAATGGAGATTTTACAGTTTCCTTCCCCTGCCATGTCCCCCAGCCATGCCCCTCCCAAGCTACACCACAGACTCCAAGCCATATCACGTCCATTAAGCCACGCCCACAGAACCAGTAGTAAAAAAAGTTGAATCCCACCACTGGACTGAAGGGCAGAAAAAAGAACCACGGTCAAGGCAATGGTTAGATAAGAGAGGCCTGAGCCCAGATCAAGAAAGTAATATGAGAAAACATGTCAGATAAGTTCCTCCTTATTTCAATCACGAGATAAAAGGAGGCGGAAAGCACACTTGTAAGATTCTGTGGAGTATAACTGTTACAGTAAAGGTAATTCTTACTTAAACGGTGTTGCTTTCTCAGTCTGGCCTACCTTGTGGGATTGACAACCACATCAAATTCAAATTCTTGTGTTCAGTCTCTCTGTTTCTTTCCAGTTCTCCCCTACTCGTTCTTGTTAAATCTTGTTCTTCCTTCGCAAGGATAATCTCTCTCTTGATCTTCATCCTTTCGCCCCTCTTCTTCCTCAAAATCAGAAGTGTCATCTTTCTTCTGGAGTGTGCTATGGATATACCAGCATCACAGCCAACTTTTTATCTTCACCGGAAGAGGAACCAGAGGTGGGTTGCTCCCGGTTCAGCCTGGATCGGGCGAACCAGTAATGGTGGCTCTTCCCAGATGCTTCTGCGCAGAAGCGTTGCGCAAGAGCAAACCGCTAGCACTGGGATTAGCAACCCACCTCTGAGAGGAACGGCTAGAGCAGGGGTGGGTTTCAACCGGTTCGCACCAGTCCCTGCGATCCGGTTGGTCGCCGAACCCGGAAGTAAGTAACTTCTGGGAACGGCAAAGCCCCCCCCCCGCGCCCGCGCGCGCCCGCACACCCGCACCCGCTCCTTACCCGGTTTTTACGAATTCTGCGCTTCCACGCATGCGCAGAACGCATACAGCGCCTGCGCGATCCTCCAGGAGCAGCTGGAGCATCGCGCAGACGCTAGTATGCATACGTGCGCCGCATGCGTGTGCGAGGACGCCGCGTGCATGCGCGAGGATGCCGCCGGCCTCGTTCCAACCGAACCGGTTGGAACGGGGCGAGAAACCCACCCCTGGGCTAGAGGTTGTAGAGAGGAAAAAAGACGTCCTTGTTAATTTTGTGGCCTTTCCAATGGCAGAGCCAAGGACCGATTGTAGCAGAATTGCAAGTTCTAGAAGGGCTAATAGCCATCCTAAATGAGTAGGATCAGTCCAATGGTGGGATTTAGGCGGTTCACACCTATTCGGGAGAACCGGTTGTTTCTAAGCAGTTTTGAGAACCAGTTGCTGGAAGAAATCTCCTTTTGTTTTTTCCCCACTTTCCAGGGCTAATCCTGTAAGGAAGGCAGGAAGGAAACATTCTGGTGTTGTTTCTAGCCTCATCTTTATTGCCCTGCTTACAGAAACTGACTCTCCAGTTAACCCTTACTATATTGTAACAGCCTATCGATGTGAGTGATGTTGAGTGGCCCCCCGCCCACCCAGTCACATGACCACTGAGCCCCGCCTACCCAACTGGTCATTAGGGCAGAGAACCGGTTGTTAAATTATTTGAACCCCATCGCTGGATCAGTCCAAAGCGTGGGAATATTTCATGGCCACAAAGACTGCACAAACCCCAGTCTGGCAGTTCTCCACATGAAGTGGCCACCTGCCAACATGAACAGTGCAAATTCAAGAACAGATTATTCTCATTAATCTATTTCAACACTTTCCTTCTATAAGAAGCACTCAAATTGCTTACTGCAAATCAACACCACCTCTCCTCCTCACACAATATGCAGAGAAATGCCAGTCAAGGGCCCTCCTCCCTCTCATCTATCATGTGGTGTAGATACCCACTTTTGAAAGTGACTGATATAAAATAAGAACATTGTCACATGCAGAAGTTGGAAATAACTTTTTACAGGTATGAAGTTGAATTACTACGTTTTGTTTATTTGTTTGAAGTTACAGTGGAAGATGAAAAAAGTGTCTTGTGGCAGTTTTTCACCCAACCATTGCGATATCCCCATGGTCACACAATCAGAATTCAGATGCTTGGCAACTGACTCATATTTATGACCATTGCATTGTCCCGGGGTCATATGATCTCCTTTTGCGACCTTCTAGCAAGCAAAGTCAATGGGGGAGTCAGATTCACTTAACAATTTTATTTCTAGCTTAACAAGCGTGATTCACTTAACAACTGTGGCAAGAAAAATTGAAAAAATGAGGCAAAATTCACTTAACATCTGTCTCACATAGCAGCAAAAATTTGGGCTCAATTGTGGTTGCAAGTTGAGGACTACCTGTGGCTCAATTAGTCGAGTGATTCTTAAACTTGGCAACTTGAGGATGTGTGGACTTCATCTCCCAGAATTCCCTAGGCCAGCAATCAAGGCAATGAAACTGGCTGGGGAGTTCTGGGAGATGAAGTCCACGCATCTTCAAGTTGCCAAGTTTGAGAAACACTGATTTCTAGTCCAAGTCTTCCCCTAATACAGATATCTACTGTAGGAAGTTAAAACCCTTTTCTTTTGGGGATGTCAAGCCATGTGATCCTGTCCACCATTAAACCATCTTTCTAAGCAACCTCCATGTTTCCAGTGTCTTCTTCCCCACTTGGAAATGAACCCAGAAGGACGTTTCTTCCAACACCAATAAACCTTGGCTTGAAAACGGTCAGCAAAAGGGAGTCCACAGCTCTTATAGGCAGGCTATCCCACAGCTCAACATCTTTTTATCAGCAAGAGATCCATCCGAATGGAAAAGTTATCCATTCAGTGTACGAAGCAATAACTTTGGGCTTCAATCATGTGAATGGTGAACCTCATTTTGAAAGCTGTGGATTTGACTGTCTTTTTGAGTCCGCTAACCTTCCGCAGAAAAGTTAGTTATACAGAGTGGGATTTGCAGACAGCAAGGAAGTAACAGCTCTATCAAAGTGTAGGATTAGTTCAGATGAGAAGTAAGTGGAGAAATTAAATAGGTTTATAGCAAATTGTCTGTTTTAATCCTCTGGCTTCTATTATGAGCAATTTTCAAAAGGGCATAATCATCAGAAAAGCTCTACAGGGTTGTGTCCAGATACTGAAGCTGTCACCGTTATTAGTCTATGTACCAGAACATTTTGTACTGGATTATTTTATCCTGATTTTATGTTGGTTTGGTATGTTTTATGTTCCAATGAAGTAAACCACTAAGCATGATTCTGGAGCTCAGGAATATAAGGATACAATCAATCAATCCAAGTCATTCATATGATGGTGTGTAGAACTAATCAAGCGTTTGTAATCAGCACAAGTAGTCCCTGATTTATGATGACGATGGAACCTGAAATTTCCATCAAATGCTATGACAGTCATAAGTTGAGGCATCCACACATGATTTGGCAAGATTTTTGATAGCAGTTGTTAACTGAATGCAGTGGTCATAAACCAAACTCCATGGTTGTTAACAAACACTATGGTCATAAAGCAAATTAATTGTCTGCAATGGGTGATTTTTTTTATTTTTTATTTTGCTAGAAGCAAATATTACTGCAAATATCCATAAATACAAGCCCGCTACTGAGCACCGACAATGTGATCACATGAGCACAGGAGATAGGGCAGCTATTGTCACTTACAAATATAACTTTTGGTGAGAGGGCACCTTTTGTAACTTTGATCGGTTTACTCATTGTCATAGTTTCAAATTATGCCCATGAATTGATTTTAATTTTTTTATATCCTGTATTCAATTATCACTGTTCCTATCAGAGCCATTTAAAAAAATCTGAAGTTTCGAACGGTGCAGTTAATAAACAGAGCTCATTATTTATAAAAAGCTCCCACGTTATTCTATTTTTCCATAGCCAGGAGAAGTCTCCAAGGAGCATTATTTGAAAAGGAACTAAACCCAGGTGGTCCTTGCTCTTGAAAAATATTTAATCATTTAGAGAAAAGAAGGTCATTTCAACATAAAAGGCTAGAAAGGCACGAAGCAATATATATATTAAACTTACTTATATTGGATAGTCATATCTCAAGGTCTAATCGTTAAAGGGCAAACAGAAAAGGAACTCTCTCTCTCCCTCCCTCTCTCTCCCTCCCTCTCTCTCTCTCTCTCTCTTTTGGTTCTTTTGTTGTGTAAAATAGATTTCCCTTCAATTTCTCCGCAGCATTTTTTTTCAAATTGTAAAGAGAAAGCAGCGGCCGAGTTCAAGGAAGATTATAAGATGGTTTTTCTCCTTTTAATCATCTTTGAACATTTTGTACAGATGTAGTCCAGCCCTTGATTGCCTCTTGGCAGTAAGTTGATAAGAGTTAAACATCGCAAGGTACTTACTAACCTCATTCATTTCTCTTCTTCCTGATTCATATTCAGAGCTTGCCATATTCAAGAGCTCTTGGTAAGTTTTTTTTTTCTTTTGAAAATACAGTTTTCGGTTTTAATTCTGGCCTTCCTCCTTGCCCTGGCCTAGATAATAGAAGCCCAGACATGATTAGCTACCTGCAATGCAGGTATCTTGCGAAATGAGTTTGTAAGCCTCCTGGCTCTTAATATCTTGAAATCGCATAGAAATCAATGGTGTTCCTGGAGCAAATTGTCATATTTCAGCTCTTGAGGATGTCGAAGGACAGAATGTGCCCCCACAAGCCTTAAATGCAGATGATCACAACAACAGTGATATAATACAGGTAGTTCTTGACTTATAACCAATTGTGCAGTGACCTTTTGAAGTTTAAATAGCATTGAAAACAGTGATTTATTACCATTTTTCACACTTATGACCATTGCAGCATCCCCATGGTCATGTGATTAAAATTCAGGCAAGGCAACTGGTATGTTGTAATGGCAATTGCACTATCCTAGGTCATGAGAGCATCTTTAATAATCTTTGCAGCCAGCTTCCGGTTAGCAAAGTGAATGGGGAGGATCCAGATTTGCTTAATGATTGCATGATCCACTTAACATCTACATCAATGGTGGTATTCAGCAGGTTCTGACCAGTTCTGAAAAATTTCCAGTAGTGGAAATTTTGAGTACAGTAGTTTGGAGAACCGGTAAATACCACCTCTGGCTGGTCCCGCCCTCATCTATTCTCTGCTTCCCAAGTCCCAGCTGATCAGGAGGAAATGTGGATTTTGCAATATTCTTCCCCTGCCATGCCCACCAAGCCACACCACGCCCACCAGGCCACACCATGCCCACCAAGCCACGCCCACAGAACCAGTAGTAAAAAAATTGAATCCCACAACTGATCCACATCTTAATTACAATTCACAACTGTACAATACAATAACAGATTTGGAAGGGACGTTGGGGGTCTTCTAGTGTAAGTCCAACCCACTGCCTCGGCAGGAAACCCTATACCGTTTCAGACAAATGGCTATCCAACATCTTCTTAAAGACTTCCAGTGTTGGGGCATTCACAACTCCTGGAGGCAAGCTGTTCCACTGATTGCTACCCCGCCCGAATGTTGTATGCATGTTGCTCATTATTTTATTATGTGTTGTTGTCTCAACGTTGTATCCCCCCTTCCCTGGTTTTCTGTGCGCCGCCCTGAGTCCCCTCAGGGAAAAGGGCGGCCTACAAATGCAAATAAACCTCTAAACCTCTATAAACTTGTTCTAACTGTCAGGAAATTTTTTCTCAGTTCTAGGTTGCTTCTCTCCTTGATTAGTTTCCACCCATTGCTGCTTCTTCTACCCTCAGGTGCCTTGGAGAATAGTTTGACTCCCTCTTCTTTGTGGCAACCCCTGAGATATTGGAACACTGCTATCATGTCTCCCCTAGTCCTTCTTTCTCTTAAACTAGACATACCCAGGTCCTGCAACCGTTCTTCATATGTTTTAGTCTCCAGTCCCCTAATCATCTTTGTTGCTCTTCTCTGCACTCTTTCTAGAGTCTCCACATCTTTTTACATTGTGGTGACCAAAACTGAATGCAGTAGTCCAAGTGTGGCCTTACCAAGGCCTTGTAAAGTGGTATTAACACTTCACATGATCTTGATTCTATCCCTCTGTTTATGCAGCCTAGAACTGTGTTGGCTTTTTTGGCAGCTGCTGCACACTGTTGGCTCATATTTAAATGGTTGTCCACTAAGACTCCAAGATCCGTCTCACAGTTACTACTGTTGACACATACACTATCCCTGTGCATTTCGGTTTTCTTGCTTGAATGTAGAATCTTACTTTTTTCACCATTGAATTTCATTTTATTAGATAGCGCCCAATGTTCAAGTTTGTCAAGATCCTTCTGTATCTTAAGCCTGTCTTCTGGAGTGTCTTCTATTCCTGCCAGCTTGGTGTCATCTGCAAATTTGATGAGTTCCCCATTTATTCCCTCATCCAAATCATTGATGAACTGTGGCAAAAAGGTTGTAAAATGAGGCAGAACTCATCTAACAACTGCCTTGCTTACCAAAGGAAATGTTGGACTCAGTTTTGGTTGTCTGTATTCACAAATAAAATTAACAGAACACCTCTTTTCTGCCTGATGCATTTTTCATGACTTCTAATCTAGATAACCAACCAACCACATTTCTCGCTGTGTAAATATAAGACTAAACATGGCTTATGGGAAAAGAGACTGTCTCTCCAGTGTTTCCCACCTTAACTATTTTAAGATGTCTGAAGTTCAATGCCCCAGCCAGCAGTGAAATACATTTAAATGCCATCCAGCTGTCCTTTCTGAGCTAATGATACATCATAGTTGGATGAGTTCAAAGCAAAGATATGGCAAGATTCCTCCTTATTAATTTGCCACTCATTTAATCATAATCCCTATGGATAAGTTCTTCTTCCTGGCAAGAGAAAGTTAGTCTATCAAACTTAATATGACAAGAACCCACTTGTTGTCAACTCTTTGAGTCTCTCCTAAGGAACGGGCAGCCTCTGATTTTGCCCAGTGAAAGCACTGTGTTTCCATGCATTTTCTCTGGCTTGAGAGAATATGAGAGTCTTTGCTAATCAGATTGACCAATGGAATAAGGAGAGTCACAGAAGCACAGACATTATGGAACAATTCTATCTTGATTGCAGCACAGTGGGTTTGAATAAGCGCAGGGCATGTCAGCCAAGACAATAGATCTGTCTGGAAAGGCTCTTCATCCCTTTAGGTGGTAAAGTTGACCGGAAAAAAAAATACATTACTGACCTCTTAGCACATGGTCCCTCTTTGTTGTTGCTCAAACTTTAACAGTGTCATACACTTTTCCATGCAGCCTTCATTTGTTTATTTGTTGGAATTTAAGGAGGATCTGACTCCCAGTTTATTTCTCTAAAGGTAAGAAACAATAAAAAGGAAAGAATGAAATATATAATACAATAGCAGAGTTGGAAGGGACCTTGGAGGTCTTCTAGTCCAACCCCCTGCCTAGGCAAGAAAACCTTTACCGTTTTACCGTTTCAGACAAATGGCTATCCAACATCTTCTTAAAGACTTCCAGTGTTGGGACATTTACAACTTCTAGAGGCAACTTCTGTTCCACTGATTAATTGTTCTAATTGTCAGGAAATTTCTCCACGGTTCTAAGTTGCTTCTCTCCTTGATTAGTTTCCACCCATTGCTTCTTGTTCTACCCTCAGGTACTTTGAAGAATAGTTTGATTCCCTCTTCTTTGTGGCAACCCCTGAGATATTGGAACACTGCTATCATGTCTCCCCTGGTCCTTCTTTTCATTAAATTAGATATACCCAGTTCCTGCAACCGTTCTTTTTATATTTTAGCCTCCAGTCCCCTAATCATCTTTGTTGATCTTCTCTGCACTCTTTCAAGAGCCTCCACATCTTTTTTACATCGTGGCAACCAAAACTGGATGCAGTATTCGAAGTGTGGCCTTACCAAGGCATTATAAAGTGGTATTAACATTTCAAGTGGTCTTGATTCTATCCCTCTGTTAATGTATGTATGTATGTATGTATGTATGTATGTATGTATGTATGTATGTATGTATGTGTGTGTATATATATATATATATATATATATATATATATATATATATATATATATATATATATATATATATATATATATATATATATATATATATATATATATATATATACACACACACACACACACACGTTGTATTTTTGCTGATAAATAAATAAAGGGAGACTAGTATAGATCTATTTCAAGCTATTTAGCTCTCATCAGCTAGCCATACCCTGATAAAGGAGAAGGACCTTGTGGCTTAGTGGTTAACACATCTGCCTAAAATGTAATACAACACAGGTTCTAATCCCAGTAAGGATACCTGGCATCCAAAACGAGCCAGGTGGAGAGTCCTGTGAGGGACAGAGCAGGGTTGGTGGGGCCAGCCAGTCCTTTGAACTACCGATTCGGTGAACCAGATGTAAAATTGGTTCACCTGAATCGGTCCGAACTGGCTGAATCCCACCCCTGGACATGTCTACATCTAATTCCACAGGCTGGCAGGCGGAAGCATATTCCAGGCGTACAGGAAGGATAGCAGACTAATAATTTCCAAGGTGTTTTACACAGAAAATCCAAGAAAATCAAGTGCCTCTTCCAAGAATATATTGAAAATAACATCCATGCCCATGTAGTGTCGATTCAGTAGCAATAGCACTTAGCACTTAGACGTATATACCGCTTTACAGTGCTTTACAGCCCTCTCTAAGCGGTTTACAGAGTTATCATATTGCCCCCCAACAATTTTGAGCCCTCATTTTACCCACCTCAGAAGGGTGGAAGGCTGAGTCAACCTTGAGCCTGGTGGGATTTGAATGGCCAAACTGCAGGCAGCTGGCAGGCAGCAGAAGTAGCTTGCAGTACTGCACTATAACCACTGCGCCACCAAGGCTCAATAAAATTGTAGGCCATATGCTATTACACTGTTCCCTCTAAGGACTCTAGACAAACTCTTATTTCAAAAGAAGATATTTGTAACTCAGGATTGAACCGTTGGGTCCTGGATACTCTCTAAACTTTGTTGTTGTTTTTGCAGACATTCTATTACCCAACTAGGTAACCTTATCAGTGCTGATGATGCTAACATCATCAGAAACCCCACGTCCTTCGAGCACTAATAAGGTTACTTAATCAAGTAATGAAACATTTCCAAGAAAACAACCAGATTCTGGAAGCCCCATGGATCCCATTGCCTATAACCCATTTCGAAGAATGGTATATGGCAGCCATAGCAAACCTTTTTTGGCTCATGTGCCGTAAGTGGGGGGGGGGCACAGGGGGGTTGTGTGCAGGGGTGCCGCACCCATAATGCAATGTGTGACCCCCAGTGCGCATGTGCGCACTACAGCCCCCCTTTTTTTGCCCTCCCCAGGCTCCAGATGTTTTATAGGGTTGACTCAGCCTTCCATCCTTCCGAGGTGGGTAAAATGAGGACCCAGATTGTTGGGGGCAATATGCTGACTCTCTGTAAACCGCTTAGAGAGGCCTGAAAGGCCTATGAAGCGGTATATAAGTCCACTGCTATTGCTATTGCTATTATAGGAGCCTGGGGAGGGCGAAAACAGTCTCTCCCATCCTCCCGGAGGCCCTCCGGAGGCTTCAGGGACCTTCAGGAGTCATATACTATATGGCTTCACTTAATGATTGTGTGATTCCCTTAAGTGCATTGATTCTCTTAACGATCATGACAAAAACAATCATGATGTAAAATTGGCCATGACTCACTTAACCATCTTGCTTAACAATAGAAATTAGGGTCCTTTTCATACAATTTCTAGTCTGACAATAGTATTACATTCGGATTTATTTTAATATCTGTGTTCTTAATTATTTTTAGACTCTATTATACACATTGTTTTATTCTTATACACATATACGGGGGGTGGGGGCGCGGCAAAGAAAAGGGGGTCAACTTATTTTCCAAGACACCTGAGTGTAGAAGAAGAAGAAGCAATCGGCGGAAACTAATCAAGGAGAGAAGCAGCTTAGAACTAAGGAGAAATTTCCTGATAGTGAGAACAATTAATCAGTGGAACAGAAGTTGCCTCCAGAAGTTGTGGACGCTCCATCACTGGATATTTTTAAAGAAGAAATTGGACAACTATTTGTCTGAAATGATATAGGGTTTCCTGCCTAAGCAGCGGGTTGGACTAGAAGACCTCCAAGGTCCCTTCCAACTCTGCTATTCTGTTATATATGCACATGGAAAGACGCTGCACTTCTTTTATTCAATATCTTGTTGAATAAAAGGGTTGTAATAAATTGTGAATTTGAATAGTAAGGCCAGCCATTTTCAGCCTAGGACAGTGATGGCGAACCTTTTCAGCACCGAGTGCCCAAACCAGAACATGTGTGCATGTGCGTACATGTGCATGCATCAAAGAACTGGAAACCCAAAGACCAGCTGGCCAGAACACGCCTGCCTGATTTTTGGCCATTTTCAGGCTGTTTTCCAGACCGTTTTTGGCCTGAAAAACAGCCTTAACAGTGGGGGGTTGCAGGCGGTATGCTCCAGTATGGATGTATCAGAGCCAGCCTGGAGTGCCGAATAACATTCCGGTACAGTGCTCTGGAGGGCCCACCTGCCCACCCGATGTCCTTACCGCTCTTTTAAGTCTTCGGGGCTTCCGGGCATGTGCATGGCGCATACAGCGCCTGCGCATTGCTCCGCTGAGCAGCTGGAGCATCGCAGAGGCTTGCGGAGGCACTAAGATGCGTGCACGCATGATGTGCGCATCCATGTGGACACCGCCGGGGCTGTTCCAACCGTACTGGTTGGAATGGGATCCGAAACCCACCAATGCTTAAAATGGCCTGAAAAATGGCCTGTTCATATTCAGGCCAGGTTTTTGGGTCATTTTCCGGAGCTCCGGCACCCACAAAGCTGGCAAAGGCACAGATGCCCACAGAGATAGCTCTGCGTGCCACTTCTGGCATGTGTGCCATAGGTTCACCATCATGGGCCTAGGACACCACTGAGCATGCTGCGCATATGGCCTCTATCTTCAGATCATAAGGCTAGCGTTGCACTTAAGACAGTTTGATCCTTCTCCTATCTCCTTCCATTCTGAGCTTTGATTCCACCCACTGGTGTCATTCAGCTTTCAATGTTATTGTCCCTATAAATCTGGTTCTAAAAAAAAAAACCACAGATCTCTACCTTTAGCTTGTTATCATCTATCACTGACATAAAAAGAACCCAAAACCTAGTTCAGAGAGCACCAAGGAACCCCCCTCGTTTCAACCCGGAGTTACAAATATTCTCTTTTATTGCCAGCCTCTTTTTCTTTTCTCGTAATTTGGATGTATTTGATGGCCGAAGAGATGAAGCCTCAAAGGCTGAGTCATAGCTCAGCTGCACTGTAATTTGGGGTGCCTTATCTGTCCTTTATTTTGATGCTACACCAGCTGCACTGTAATTTGGGGTGCCTTATCTGTCCTTCAGTTTGACACTGGCATTATTGGTTTTAATGAATATACTTTTATAACCTCCAAGCCGAAGCAGGTTTGATACCAGGCTTATGAAGCATTTCTCACAGGATGCTCAGGCGCATTTCCCCACTGATGGTATGTCAAATTTTCTCCTTTCATTTTTTCTCAGATCAGACAAGAGTAGTCTCAACAGTTTACTGTACACACAACGCTATATTTGGGTACTCGGTCCATTTCTTTATTTAATTAGCTCATAATCCCTCCTACGGGTTTTGGCTAGAGCTAATAGACAGCCCCGCTATTCCTGCTGCTCTTTGAACTTGTCCTTGATTAGGATTTTTAATAACTAAAAAAAAACCTTCGTATTAATTGCCTGCTTTGCATGGATGACTCATCCTAAACTCACAGGACCTGTGGAAAACAAGATTTGTTTGTCTTGTAATAGCTTCATCAATGAAATATGAGCTACTTCAGCTGGAAGCAAATATGACAACCTCGCTAATGTCAGGCCAGTGTGAGCGTATTTATTTATAGTCCAAACAGATTAATTTGCTCCTGCTTTTGTTTATAAGCACCATCCATTATAAACATCGGTTTAAACTTTTCAGTGTATTAGGGTGTCCTCTCCTTCACGATCTAAGTAGGAGGGACGTGGCTGAATAGATATTAGCAAGGTAAATATTTTGGAAACTGGGAGCAAAACAGGATTTTCTGTTCCAGTTTCTGTGAGCTTCAGTTTAAGATTGCTCACTCACCCACTCACAGCCCTGATAAACGGCCCCATTCAAACCACTGCCAGCCAACCACTGAAGCACGACTGGTTCTTTAGAATACACGTAGAACCAGTGAATTGAAAATAACAGTAAAGCTTACAGTGTACATTTGCTCTTTCTCTCTGTATATACAAATACTCTTCAAAAAAAGGGTAAAGAACAGACCTACTGTACAGACCAATCAGCCTAACGTCAATTCATTGGAAGATATTAGAAAAGAGAATCAACTCTGCAAACATCTAGAAACAAACAGTTATAACTAGAAGCCAGCATGGTTAGTTAAAAGCAGATTGGGCCAACCCATCTTATTTCATTCTTTGACAAACGGACTAAATTAGTAGACCAGGGAAATGCTGTTGACATAGTACACCTAGATTTCAGGAAGGCATTCGGCAAACCACTTGTCTGAAATTGAATAGGGTCTCCGGCTTGAGCTGGAAGTTTGGACTGGAAGACCTCCAAGGTCCCTTCCAGCTCTATTCTGATTGAGATTGAGATTGGTAACAAGCATCCATACTTAGTCACTTTCCTTCTCAATTTAGCTGAGAAGGGAAGGAAGTTGCCAAGTTTGGATCCAAAGATAACTAAAAGAGTAGGTGGGCTTCAAGATCCCTTTTATCCCCCAATGTCCCTATTTTGTTGGTTCTCAAGACTGGCATCTACTTTCAGAAAAAGAGGCAGAAAAACTGTTGAAACATAAAGGACAGGAGATAGGAGAGGAACTGACAAGGAACGCAAATGAGAAACAAGAATTTGACAGTGTAGAAAAAGAAACGAAAAATAAAAATCAGTTAGACAATGTGATTGAGATTTACAGAGGCATAGAAAGAGTAGAGAGAAAAAAATGGAAAATGGTATCCAAAAAAGAAATTAGCCAGTAATAAAGAGAGAAATAGTGGGAAGCGGAAAAGAAAAATCCTGAGGAGGATTATCCAAAAAAAATCTATCTAAAAGTGAGAGAAAAGATCCAGAAGCAAAGAAATAATACATATAAAAAGAAGAAAAAGAGGGTGGAGGGAAGAAACTAGGAATAGGGGATTAGTAAAACAAAATGAAATATGCTAATCATGGTAATGGAATGTAGCTAATTAAGATGTGAGTGAACTATACTAATATTATTAATTGTGCAAATTAATTAAGTAAAGTCTTGATTGTATTTAAAAAACTGAACTTGAAGATACATGTTAAAATAGATGGAAATGAAAGGAAAGATTTGGTTTATTTCTAAAGGGATAAAAAAATGACATGTTCTATGTATGAAAAAAATAGTTGGAAAATATGGGAAGAAAATAATACGGCTAAAATGGGAAGTGGAAATATAATGTAAAATGAATTATGTATATGTGAAAATGTTAAAGGGGGGAACCAGACAACACCCTGTTTACAAAAGAATTTTAAATATGTAACAAAAAATTAAAAAAAACTTTGTTTGAAGGAAGACTTCCAGGGTCTCTTCTAGCCCGCCCCCGCCCCCCCAAATAGACTGACATCTACTTTCTCCTTGTTATATCCATTGATGGGATTTGAGGAGAGGCTTCCCATGGGCTCAAGCCCAACTTCTTTTGTCTGGTTCAGGTGACATTTTCCTTTGTTTACTGTGACTTGTCTATGGAGATTCTCAATTATTCATGTTATGGTTGTGCCTGCTTCATGGTCTAGTCCAGTGTTTCTCAACCTGGGAGACTTGAAGTCCTGTGGACTTCAACTCCCAGAATTCCCCCAGCCAGCTATGCTGGCTGGGGGATTCTGGGAGTTGAAGTCCACAGGACTTCAAGTCTCCCAGGTTGAGAAACACTGGACTAGTCTCATCCTGCCCCCACCCCCACCCCCAATAATTGAAAAACCTAAAAAAATGTTTACTTCCCTTCACTTATGATCTCTGACCTGGCAGCCAAGCCTGCATTAATGACTTGGGCACTTCATGTATAAACTCATTTGACTGACGTGTTGGTAGGAAGAAAAAGCATCGGTCCTCAGTTGGTAGCTATGCAACAGTTTTATTTATTGTCCTTTGTGGAAAAGAGTATATTTTTCAATGTGATCTGCTGCATTATTTTTTTATTGGCCTCTTTTAATGACATTTAAAAGTTCCCTTCAATGGCACATGTGAGAAACAGATGGTCCTTAGATTTCTTTAGTACTATTATTATAGCTTTATTGATTAGCCTATAGGCCATATCAAAGCACAAGGTTCAAACAAATATCTACCCTTATAATTACTAGGTTCCTTTTTATTTTATTTTTTATATATCCCCATAACAAAACAACTTACTTTATGTGTGGCCAGAACCTGAAAATAACATTTAATACAGCATAGTACTTAAACAAAAATGGTTCGGTTGAGATCTGCATATGTGGGACTGATTTATTTATTTATTATTTATTTATTTAAAACTTTTATATGCCACCCAATCCCAAAGGACTCCGGGCAGCTTACAAACTAAATATAAAAAAAACATAAAAACAATACAATTTAAAACAACAATCATCCATCAAATTCATTCTAGTCAGGGCCGGACCTCAATAGTGAGGTCAACAGCCCCAGGCCTGCTGGAACAGCCAAGTTTTTATGGCTTTCCTGAAGGCCATTAGAGTGGTATGGTCTGGATTTCCGGGGGGAGCTGGTTCCAAAGAGTCGGAGCAGCCGCCGAGAAGGCTGTCCTCCGAGGACCCGCCAGCCGACATTGTATGGCCGACAGCATCCGAAGGAGGCCCAATCTATGGGATCTTACTGGTTGCTGGGAGTTATGCATCAGCAGGCGGTCTCGAAGGTATCCTGGCCCTAAGCCATGTAGGGTTTTAAAGGTGATAACCAACACCTTGAATTGAGTCTGGAGACCAATAGGCAGCCAGTGCAGCTCATGGAGGATAAGTGTAACGTGGGTGTACCTCGGCACACCCACTATCACCTGCGCGGCCGCATTCTGAACTAACTGCAGTCACCGAACGCTTTTCAAGGGTAGCCCCATGTAGAGTGCGTTACAATAACCCAGCCTCGAGGTGACAAGGGCATGAGTGACTGTTAGAAGCGCATCCCGATCCAAATAGGGCCGCAATTGGTGCACTAGGCGAACTTAGGCAAAAGCCCCCATGATTGGGGTAGATGATAAGGGTGACACCAAAATATAATTTATGTCATTTTATTCTGTTTAACTTACTTATATATTAAATTATATTGTATCTTATCCTATAACTATTGCATTTTACCCTACTCTTATTTTAAATTGTTTGTATAGGATTTTATTGGTGATATGTGTTTGAACCTTGTGCTTTGATACAGGCTAATCAATAAAGCTATAATAATAATAATAGTACCAGGTAAGTGTCCCCTAAATATCACAGTAGGCTTTAGTACTACTGGTTATTGATCAAGTGTAAACTTTATCTGCTCTTGCAGACATGTTTTGCAATCAAAAGCTAGGGAGGGGGGAAGTGAGTCTTTCCCAATAAATTTAAAAGTATAGGAATGTAGAAAGTTAGTAACCACCCTTCTCCTAGAAAAATGAAATATTCTAGAAATATTAAAAAGGCAGAATATTATATTTTCCTAAATGAAAAATGGAGAAACATGTTTTTTAAAGGTATCAGTACCTGAGAGATAAAAAGATGGCTAGGTCTATTCATAAGCAAATATCCTCACCCAAGAGCCAACAAATGTAGGATTAACCCTCAACCATAGTAGGAATTGCCCAAAATCCCTTCATTACACCACCCAGAAAGCCTAGGACTCAAGGCAATCTACATAGTTATTTCTGCATGGCCCCATGGGAGTCTGACAACCAATCAGGATACCTGCCCTTACACAGAAACAGGAAGCTCTAAGGCAGGGCCCAAGAGAGGGTATAAATCTCTCTCTCACACACACACACACACACATTCTCTCTCTCTCTCTCTCTCTCTCTCTCTCTCTCTCTGAGGATCTCACAAACCATGTGGTCCTGTCCACCATTAAACCATTTTTCCAAACAGCTTCCATGTTTCCACCATCTTTCTCCCCACTTGGAACTGAATCCAGATGGACATTTCTTCCAACAGGAACAAAACAAGAAGCATGTAATGAAAGTAAAAGCACTAACTGATCAGATTCCATTTATTATAGTGCTTTATTTATAAAACCTTGATCTTGCATTTTCATTGCCCTTTCTACAGCCTGTTGCCTGTGGCTAAATTTTCTTGTATGGTGATTAATAATTAAAAGAGAGATTTCCATGTTCTTCTCAACATAGCTTCAAGTTCTTGGGCAGCCCATTGATTTCCTTTGATTTAGCTGTAAACACTTTCAAGGGTGGATCACGGATTGTCTTCCCCCTGGGGTGATTGCCAATGGCTTGTCTAAACAGATGTGGGAAGAGGGGGGGGGAGCTGGTTACCTAAGCAACAGAGGAAGAAGGCAGTTGGAAATCTTGGGGTTGGATGGGGAGAGAGAAAGCGATGTCAAAGAGGTGAAGGACTGGAAGAATTACTCATTGGGACTTGTGGAATTAAGTCAAGCAGAAGAACCAAAGGAGGGTCCTTCAGGTGCCAGGAATAGAAGGGGCAGTCTCTGGAAAGAAAGTGAACTATAATTTCCAGTTCACAATGTGGAAATTTGACCTCCCAAAGGGGCATATCTTCTGCCACCATCTCCTTCTTTGTCTTCCTCTTCTTCTTCCACTTCCTTTTCTTCTCCTCCTTTTTTTCCCTTTGTCCTTCTTCCCTCCTTCACTTCCCTCCTCCTCCCCATTTCCACTTTCCACCTCCCTTAATTTGTTCCTCTTCTTCCTCTTCTTCCTTCTCCATCTCTTCCTATTCTGATCCTCCTTCATCTCTTCCTCCTCTCCCTTCTTCCTCCTCCTCCTCCACCTCCATGCCACTTCTCCTCATCTTCGTTGTTGCAAGAAGTTTATACCTGAGCATTGCCTTTACCAATAGAATTTTAAAACAAAATGTAGTACAAGTTTGGTGTTGCTGTATGGTTATAAATTGGGTTAAATTTTGTGTAGATCTAAAATTTATTTCAGGGATGTGCGATTTGCTTCACTGAGCTGTGTCCTCTTTTTTTCATCGCCTGCTCCGTGTTTACAGTTCCCCTTTCTTCTTGACTCACTTTTCTGCCTATTGCATCAGGTTAAATGTTCCAGTTTAAGAGCTGCACTTAACATTCCAAGAAAACCTTTTATTTTTGACTTCACGGAATCTTGCTCAATTTTCTTTGGGCTCATTGTGTTGAAACCAATTGGAGGAGGGCCTTTATCAAAGTTGTTTACATTGTCACATTCAATATAATTTCAACAATAATCTCGGATATGATACCATATTTCATAACACTGTATAGATGTAAATATACACACACACACACACACAAGGAAACATGTGAAATGACGTGATTGGCAGTTAATTATTTGGTGTTAAATATATTCAGTCTCCAAACAGCTTGGTAGCAATCAGGTATAAGCAACAGGGAACAAGTTAGATTGATTTTATTTTGTGCGCTTATCCAAAATGGAACATTTTGATCATCACTTACTAGAAGTGGAGCTAACAGTTTAAGCTTTTCATTTTTAAAAAATTCTGCACCATAGGAGAGATTTTGCCCAAACAACCTTATTGTCATTTTGTATTCTTTCCAACTCAGTGAAATGTTGGGAGGGAAAATACAGTACAGAAAATTCTCACAGCTCTGTTCTAGTTCCTTCTCTGTAGTAAAACCCTCCAAAACCAGAACAGAACAGGATAAATTTATGAAGGGGTGTTAATGAGGGGGGTTTCCTATTTGTTGCCATTTCATGTACCCTGTTTTCCCGAAAATAAGACCTCCCTGATTAATAAGCCCAATTAGCATGCACTAAAATAAGCCCTCCCCCAAAATATTGCAACACAGCAGCAGCCATGAGGTGACCACACTTATCGCCTCCTGCACCTCAAAAATAATAAGACCTCCCCGAAAATAAGGTCAAGCATTTCTCCAGTAGATATAAGATGTTTATTGACACTTTCCTCAATTGTTCCACTTCAGGCTCTGAGCTTATTATAGTGAATATAATTTGCCATTGGAAAAACAAGACCTCGCTCATGCCGTCAACTTACATTGCAAGTAGTCCTTGACTTATGACCATCATTGGGATCAGAATTTCTACCTCTAAGTAAAGCAGTTGTTAAGTGAGTCATGCCCAATTTTGTGATCTTTTTGCCATGGTTGTTAAGTGAATCATGATGTCAACTTTTAAAGGGTTTTCATGACTACTATCAAGTTGACATAGAAAAAGGGAGGAGAATTCCATGCATACCTTTGGCCAGAGTCAGGTCTCATATTCCTACAGCTGGCATGTGAAATGCGCATGTTCATAGCCTGCTGCAGCACCTTGTTGGTGGATGTGATTTATGACACAGACAGAAGGAAGGGGATACAGGGTTCAAATGCAATTAAATGGAAATCAGTTTCGGCTCCACAGAAGAACATGCCAAAATGTTGATCCTAATTAAAAGAATGGATTTCTTTTGAACTTTGTCTCGAGGCTTGTAAATTAATTAGGTCATCTTTTGGAAACTTCACACATAATAGATGAACCGCCCAGTCACTAAGCAAACTTGACTTCCTTGTTGACTTTGTTTATCAGAAGCTGGCTGAGAAAGTTGCAAAAACCCCAGGCATGCTGCAATCGTCATTAGTACACACTGATTGCCAAGGATCTAAATGTTGATCATGTAATCATGGGGATGCTTTGTTGGTTGTAAGTGTGGGCATATGTTACTTTTTCAGTGATGTTATAACTTTAAAGAGTTGCTAAAAGAATGATTGTTAAGCTGAGGACTTTCTGTGCAGTATGAAAATAGTCAACCCTAAACAGATCTGTGACAGCGCCTTCAATACACCACCCAGAGTCACTTGTGGGACAGTGAGATGGATGGCATATAAATTTAATAAATCAATACAGAGTAGGTCTACAACCCAGCTTTCTGCACTGGAGTTGAAATATCGTACAAAATTGAACCGAGAAGATAATCTCTACAGCTCAAGGTTGGTGCGCTCCGAACTTATATCTTTGCTCGCAGGTGCTTCATTACGCATACCTGAATAGAGAACACTACTAGAGCTGATAATGATATATCTGCAAGCAAAGAACCAAGCTCAGAGTGCACCGAGGAGTATCCAAGATGGAATCCTCCTGTGTCCAAGAAAACAACCCCACGATTTGGAAATGCGTTATTTCAAATTATTTATTGTTTTAAGGACTTTAAAAGACTCCTTGACTCAACCAAGGTGTTGAAGGAATTTAGCTCCAATTCTCCTCCTAGAAAAGTGAAATATCCTGGGAAATATTGAAAAGGCAATTAATAGATAGATAGATAGATAGATAGATAGATAGATAGATAGATAGATAGATAATAAAAGCTGGCTGGAGATTTCTGGGAGTTGAAGTCCACAAGTCTTAAAATTGCCAAGTCTGAAGACTTCTGGCAAGATTTTTCCTTGCAAAATCCATGCTAATTTTCCTCCCATAGGATCTGCTCTACCACACCTCACTTTTCCTTGATTACTCTTTCTATTGATTTGTCTGTTAAGCTTTAACAGAATAATAGAGTTGGAAGGGACCTTGGAGGTCTTCTAGTTCACACACACACACACACACACACACACACACACACGATCAAGCAGGAAACTCTATACCATTTCAGACAAATGGTTGCCCAGTCTCTTCTTGAAAACCTCCAGTGACGCAGCACCCACAACTTCTGGAGGCAAATCATTCCGCTGATTACTAATTTCTCCTTAGTTCTAGGTTACTTCTCTCCTTGTTTTGTTTCCATCCATTGCTTCTTGTTCTGCCTTCAGGTGCTTTGGAGTGTCAGGCCTATAGCCATTCTTTTCTTACGGATCTTTGGCCTGCCACACTTTCTATTATTCTACTATGCATTTTCTATGGTGGGAAAATGGGAAGGGGGAAATGTACGGAGTTAGATGCTATGTAGCCATAGCAAAATACTTTCTAGAAAGCCAAAGGTCATCCTTTGTCTTTGCACCTCTGCACCTGACCGGAACTGGATGGGTGGAATTGCCAGCATGGCAGTGGAAGATTGGACCATGTGATGGACTTGTGACACCCCCCCATGCACCCACATGTGCATGAGCCCCCTCATGCATGAGTACATGTCCCCCCTGCCCCCCATGCATACACACATGCATCTCCTGCATGTGCCCTCCCCCCCACGCATGTGCGACAGAGACCCGAAAACCAGCTGGCTGATGGGAGGTACACACGCATTCACAGTGGAGCTGAGCTGGGGTGACTACTTGAGTGCTTGCAGAGAGGGCTCTGAGTGCCACCTGTGGTATGTAGGCCATAGGTTTCCCATCACGGCTTTAGATCCTGTACTCTTCAAGAATAAACTCTGATGACAATGAGACCATTGTTTGTGCACTTACATAATGAGGTTACTCAGACCTTTGTGGCTGGCTTCAACATGAACAGCTTCACTTGGCTGAGACAAATCCCGCCTTCCAGCCTGAAACCACTGACTTCAAGGGAGTTAGTTTGCCTTAGTTAGTTACCTTCTTTTGCAAGAAATCAGCTCTGCGATACCAAGAAGCTTACATTGACCAAGTTAAGGGTAGGTGACCCTATAAGATGTGGTTCCACCACAAAACCGCGGAGGACAAAATCGCGCTCGATGAAAGCGCGCATTTGACGTCATCACAGCGTGACGAAAACATCACGCTGTGATCGAAAAATGTAAAAATAAAGCGAAAACCTTACCCTAACCCCCCCAAACCTAACCCTAAACCTAACCCTAAACCTAACCCTTAACCTAACCTAAATCTAACCCTAAACCTAACCGTTAACGTAACGCTAAACCTAACGCTAACCCTTAACCTAACGCTAAAAGTAACCCTAACGCTCTAAACCTAACCCTAACCCTTAACCTAACCCTAACCCTAACCCTAAACCTAACCCTTACCTTTATGTGAATCGGCTTGCTTTAATTTTAATTTTATTTCAATTTTTAATTTTTTTCGTCGCGCTGTGATGACGTCAAATGCGTGCTTTCGTCGAGCACGATTTTGTCCTCCGCGGTTTTGACGGATCACGATAAGATATATCTTTAAAAGTGTAACCTCCTCCTGTAAGGGACAATGTTCTCTGAGAATGTGTCTTCTGCTCAAAGAGTTCCCGGGTCCAAGTTTTAACATTGGGAGAAGAACAGATGTCCTTCAGAAAATACAATAGCATGTACAACTGTTTCAATGAAGATACATTTGAATAATACTGCCTCTGCCCCATTACACCTACCCCATCCACCAGACAGGATATATTCAATGTAACGCACAGCCACTAAAATCCAAAATGGCGGCGGCCCAGCAGAAGCAAGGGAACCGGTTCGGGGGCGTGTCAGGCTTGGGTAGCTGCCGGTTCTGTAACCAAGGCAGGAAATCCACTACCGGTTTGGCCGAACTGGGCCGAACAAGGAGCAATCCACCTCTGCATCAGAGGTATGATTGGCCCTCACTTGTTGGTTTTCCCAAATAAATCCAGAGTAAAAAGCATTCCGCCTGTTCGTTTACATTAAAAGGACTGCCCTGTTTTTTATGTTTCTTTCATGAGGAACAAAAATTGTTGTTCTCATACACTTCTGCAATATGTTGAATTATTCTTGGGTTTTGAAACAAACTCTGCCAACTGGCTATGTCTGGATCATAAACCAAGCAAGCACAGATGTTGGATTCCAATTAAACGGATGGTAGGTTTTTTTAAAATGAGTGTGCCTGTATGAAATCAGCTTATGGACATTTGATGTAAACGTATGGCTTCTGCTGTCTTTTTTGTGCCTATACTGTGAAAAAGCAAAACCTTTGATTTTGGGGTATGAAAGGAGAAGGAAAAACAAAATAGATATCACAAAATCAAATCCATGCTTGGCTGTCCCCAGCAAATGGCAGCTTTTCCCTGACTGTGAATGATCTTGAAAAAGCTAAGCAGGGTCAGGACTGGTTCATACTTGGATGGGACATCACCAAGAAATTCTGCAGCTGTAGACTAAACGGAGAAGTTGAAAAAGATGGCAGTGGTTAACATTTCTATACTGTTGGTTTGGTTGGTTGGTTTATTAGATTTAAATGCCACCCTTCTCCCAAGGACTCGGGGCGGCGTACAACATTAAAAAAAACACATATTACAAAAGTTAAAAAGAATTAAATAGAATATCCCAAACAAACCCAATTCAGATTAACAATAACATTTTAAAAAAATTGATTAAAATTAACCATGATCAATAATTTATTTTGTTTTATTCAGGCCAGGCTGGCTTGCTGGAAAAGCCAACTTTTTAGGGCGCGTCGGAAGGACCGGAGGTCGGGGATTACACAAAGCTCTGGGGGCAGCTCATTCCAGAGGGAAGGCGCTCCCATAGAGAAGGCTCTCCCCCTGGGGGTCACTAGCCGACATTGTCTGGCCGACGGCACCCTGAGGAGGCCAACTCTCTGGGATCGCACTGGACGGTGGGAGGCTACCGGTGGCAGTAGGTGGTCTCACAGGTATCCTGGGCCTAAGCCATGGAGCGCTTTAAAGGTCATAATTAGTACCTTGAATCGCACCTGGAAGACAACCGGCAATCAGTGCAGGCCACCTAAAAGGGGTGTAACATGAGAGCACCTAGGTGCCCCCATGATAACCTGTGCAGCCACATTCTAGACCAATGGAAGCCTCCGGGTGCTCTTCAAGGGCAGCCCCATGTAGAGAGCATTACAGTAGTCCAGGCGAGAAAGGATGAGGGCATGGGTGACTGTGCACAGAGCATCCCAATCCAGAAAGGGGCGCAACTGACATACCAGGCGAACCTGGTAAAAAGCTCCCCTGGTTACTGCCGTCAGGTGTTCTTCTAAACTAAGCCGCGTATCCAGAAGGATGCCCAGATTGCGGGCCCTCTTTGAGGGAGCTAAAATTTCTCCTCCTATCATCAAAGATGGAACAAGATGCACAAATCGGGATGATGGAAACCACAGCCACTCAGTCTTGGAGAGATTGAGTTTGAGCCTGTTCCTTCCCATCCAGATCCGCACAGCCTCCAGGCATGAGGACATCAAGTCTAGGGCATCGTTTGGGTGGTTTGGGGTAGAGATGAAAAGTTGGGTATCATCAGCATATTGATGATACCGTACCCCAAAACCACGGATGATCTCACCCAGTGGTTTCATATATATGTTGAACAGGAGGGGTGAGAGAACCGATCCCTGGGGCACCCCACATGCCGTGACGCACCTCAGGGTCAATCCCTGCCCTTCAGTCAACACAAACTGCGACTGGTCTGACAGGTAGGAGGTGAAGCACCGTAAAATGGTGCCCCCCACTCCTAACCCGCCAAGTCGTCGCAGTAGGATACCTTGGCCGATGGTATCAAAAGCCACTGAGAGGTCTAATAGGACCAGGACAGAGGAGCAGCCCCTGTCCCGGACCTGCCAGAGATCATCGACCAACGCGACCAATGCAGTCTCCGTGCTGTATCCGGGCCTGAAACCCGAATGAAACAGATCCAGGTAGAAAATTGTTGCCTAGAAAATTTGATAAACGTGACCGTGAAACGATCATCAGCTCCACTTGAGAACTGTTACAGATTTTCTTTTAATCCAGTATATTACATGTAGTACTTTGTTGTTGTTTTATATCCATTATTACTAAGAAGTGATCCCTTAGAAAATGTACTATTTTTCTTCTGAAGGAATAGAGAATAGATCTTGCAAGACATAGTAATAAAATGTTAGACATAATACTTTATTCTTTACGATCAGTGTTTGGAGTTTATTTTTCTGGACACAGGAACAGCATCATGAAAAAAGTTCAAAAACTGAAGATGTGACTGTAGTGCAATGATAGAAAGACTTTCTGTTTTTTATGTGCATCACAGATGAAGCCTCAATCCCATAATTGTGGGCATCATCTTGAACTTTTTGGCCATACCATGTGGCCACACCATTGGGATGGCTAAAGTGCTGAAACTGGAGTATCGTCAGCAGATCTTTCCCTCTACATGTCTAGCTCTCTTTAACTTTTGGGAAGTTAACTTTATTAGACACCAGCTGGATACCAGTGCTTTGCTATGAAACTGTAAGGAACCCCAGGCCACTCCTGAGTGAAGAAGTGGAACTGAGGTAATGGAATGTGAGGCAACTGGTAGTTGGAACAGGGTTCTTTTCAGGTGGGGAGGGAGAGTAGAATGTCTAAACTCACAGCTTGCAGGCTGGATGAGTCACGTGGTGGCCATGCCATGCCCTGTTTAGAGAAGGAGTAGCAACAGAACATGTTACTGTAAGGCAGCTTCTATAAGAAATACTGATGATGTGATGGTCATTTTGAAAAATCCTTTCTTAGCAAGCACCTAGAAGCCAAGAGGAACATACATGCCAAATTTCAGGATTGTAGGCTTTGCAGTTCTGGAGATTTTGTGATGGGTGAGTGGTATTTGCCTTTTATATGTATATATATTCGGATGAGAGAGAAGTTCCCTGAGGATGGGCCATGAGTCTGAAAGCTCGGAAGACTAAACCTCTGTTCCTGATGATCAACCCAAATTGGATCCTGCATCAAAAAGTGTAATTTCAGGATTGAAGGTTTTATCCAACAATCAATCCCATCAGAAACCCAGTTAGAATTCCTTTTCCCTCTGCAATGCGATATCCATTTTCATTATCTTGGCGCACCTATAAAAGAGTTAGGGCTATTCTATCTCAAATATTTGTTTGTTTTGATCTGGCCTCTAAGTTTTTCTCTTTCCCCTTTCTCTTCCTGGAGTGAATCTGTTATCAATGCTAATGTGCGCTTATTTGAAGGCTGGTGAGTAACAACTGTGCCATTTCTTGTCACTTTGTCACTGTGTGGTGAACCATTCAGCCTGAAATATGGGGGAGGGAAGGAGCCAATAAATCATATTTCATGCAAGCCACTATTTTGATGGGAAAATTGGCTAAGAGTGATGAGAAGGACAGATTAAGAAGGCTCCCAGTTGCTTTAAACAGGATCTAAGATTCTAAGGCCATTTATTACATTGTTCCAAGCTAAACCTGTTGCTCTGCGAGCACATAAATTCAAGAATTTTCTCCTCAGAGAAGTAGACAGGAGGAATGATGAATATGATTCCCAACTTGCAATGGAAGCAATTTTGTCTTTAAAATGTATTGACTGAAATGCTTTAGAAAATCAAATCATTTGAGCTAGTACCGTAGAGGTAATACTGTAGGGAGTGAAGCTTAGAACAACACAAAATGGGTTTATAACAGGGGTGAAATGTTACCGGTTAGGACTGGTTTGCCCGAACCGGTAGTAAGAAAACGCTACCGGTTCAAGTGAACCAGTAGTTCCAATGATCAGCTGTGTGACAATCACCTGTGCCAGCTAATTGTCACACAGCTGATCGTTGGAACTACTGGTTCACCTGAACCAGTAGCATTTTCTTACTACCGGTTCGGGCAAACCGGTCCAAACCGGTAGCATTTTTAATGTTCCAGCAATCAGTTGTGCGACAATCAGCTGTGCTGGTTCCAAACCAGTAGCATTTTTTAATGTATGCATGTGAACCAGTAGCATACTTCAGAGCGTTTCAATCCTGATTTATAAATACTGCACCTCATTTTAAAAAGTCTCTCTTGCTCTGGGCTTCTCGGGAAGAAATGATGGACTGAGGACATCTCTATTAAAAGCCAAGTTGACAATCACTGCAAAATTAAGAGGCAGCAAGTAGACCAGTTTTTCAGTAATTCCTCTCTGGACAAGGAGAGGACTTGAGATCACCCACAAATGCTCCAGACAATTGCTCTTCATGAGGAAACTGCAAAATAGATCTCTGGGGTATTCAGAGCTCAGAGTGCTGAGCCCAAACTGTAGTGGACTCCTTTGAAATGACACTAAGTTTGTCTACTTCTTTTTCTAATCACTTTAGAAATTGTTCGTTAACTGTGGTTAATCTTTAGAGCAGGGGTATGAAACAAGTGGGCTGCAGGATGGATGTGTCACGTGCTGACCACGCCCACTCCAGTTTAGCGAAGAGGGGAAAAGTTGTGATATGTCACGTGACAACATGACAACGTGAATTGCCCCCCTTTTAATCAGTTTAAATTAACAAAACTGAAAACACCAGGTGAATTTCTTTCAATCCTTAATTAAAATTTCTTTTGCTTAGTTAAATTTAAGGACTTAAAATATTTTCTGTCATAAATAGCAAAAGAATAATTGAAAGTCTAGATTTCAGAAAGTCATAAAATGGACTAAGGATTCATATAAATTTGAAATAAGGTTTTGGAATTAATTATAAGGAATATTATTGTTAGGAAATTCTTTTGTTTTATTTTTGTTTTTTTTAAAAAAACCACAATGACATAAGACTTTAAAATTTGGACACTAGAAAGAGCTAAAGATTACAATTGAAGGAAAAGGACACTCAAGCTTGACTTTCAAATACAGAAAGAAGCAACATATTTTAACATTGGATATATTAAAAATATTTTTGAACAATTGACCCAAAAGTTAATGTTATGAGTACCTGACTCTGTACATGCAAGATAAAGGTAAAGGTTCCCCTCGCACATATGTAGGAGGGGAGAAAATTTCTCCTTATTTCTAGATTTAATTTCTCCTTGGTCAGTTTACATCCATTGTTCCTTATCTGGTCTTCTGATACTTTGGAAAATAGTTTGATTCCCTCCTCTCTGTGGCAGCCCCTCAAATATTGGAACACTGCTATCCTGTCTCACCTGGTCCTTCTCTTCAGTAGAATAGCCATGCCCACTTCCTGCAATTGCTCTTCATATGTTTTAGTCTCCAGTCCTCTAATCCTCCTGGTTGCTCTTCTCTGCAATACAATACAACACAACACAACACAACACAATACAATACAATACAATACAATACAATACAATACAATAGCAGAGTTGGAAGGGACCTTGGTGGTCTTCTAGTCCAGCCCCCTGCCTATACCATTTCAGACAAATAGTTATGCAACATCTTAAAAACTTCCAATGTTTGAGTATTCACAACTTCTGAATCTGGAAGCAAGTTGTTCCACTGATTAATTGTTCTAGCTGATAGGAAATTTCTCCTTAGTTGCTTCTCTCCTTGATTAGTTTCCACTCATTACTTCTTGTTCTACCCTCAGGTGCCTTGGAGAATAGTTTGACTCCCTCTTCTTTGTGGCAACCCCTGAGATATTGGAACACTGCTATCATTTCTCCCCTGGTCCTTCTTTCTCTTAAACTAGACATACCCAGTTCCTGCAACCGTTCTTCATATGTTTTAGCCTCCGGTCCCCTAATCATCTTTGTTGCTCTTCTCTGCACTCTTTCCAGAGTCTCCACATCTTTTTTACATCGTGGCAACCAAAACTGAATGCAGTATTCCAAGTGTGGCCTTACCAAGGCATTATAAAGTGGTATTAACCCTTCATGTGATCTTGATTCTATCCCTCTGTTTATGCAGCCTAGAACTGTGTTGGCTTTTTTGGCAGCTGCTGCACACTGCTGGCTCCTATTTAAATGGTTGTCCACTAGGATTGCAAGATCCCTTTTTCTAGATTCTTAATAACTTTTTTATTGTCTGTTGACCAAAACTGGATGCAGTAATCTACTGTAGATGTGGTCTTACTAAGTATTTATAGAATAGTATTAGTATCTCACTTGATCTTGATTGTATCCCTCCATTAATGCAACTTAGGATTGCTTTGACTTTTTTTGCTGATGCTGCACACTGCTGGCTCATATCTAATTGATTGTCCACTAAGACTCCAAGATCCCTCTCCCAGTTTCTTCATGACCATTGCAGCAACCTGGGGTCACATGATGGCCATTTGTGACTTTCCCAACTGGCTCCTGACAAACAAAGTCAATGGGGGAAGCCAGATTCATTTAGTGATCTGTATTTCACTTAACAATTGCAGTGATTCAGTTAACAATCATGGAAAAGGGTCATAAAATGGGGAGCAACTCACTTAACAACTGCCTTGTTTGGAATGCTGGTCCCAGTTGTGATTATAAAGTGAGGACTACCTGTGGTGGACATTTGAGGCCATCCAAAATAGCCACTAACTCCTTCAACGTTTCATCCATTACTTGAGCTCTGACTGGGGTGGGGGCGGGGAGCGTTCTTTTCTGTTCAGTCTCCACCCAAGCATGTGATAGATTTTCTAGCCAGCTTTATAGATTTGTGTTTCCATCCTAAGCTTGACTTTGTGCTGGAGGTATTTGGGAAACTTTCAGAGGAAGAATTTGCAAAGAGGATTGAGGACTCACGGTATATGCAATTTAAATGAGGCTGAGTTGTGCAGAGAAACGCTGCCTTTTTAAAATTCAGTTTGATGAAGGAGAGCTCCCTTCGAATGTCTTTGAAAAGAGGGAAGGATCTTGGTGCATTTTAGCCCAGCTGTAACTAAATGGAAAAACAGTTCCGCTGTAAAAACAGTTTCTCCTGTGGCATCTTATTCATAAAGTCCTTCAATGGTTCTGGGACCATTGGCCATTTTCAAGTATTTAGGACAGCCAGAAAGAAGATTGGAGGAAGAAGGGAGGAGGGGGAGGGCAGGGCAGAGGAGAAGGGAAAGCAGAGAAGGAGCGGAAAGGGGAGGGCAGAGGAGGAGAGTAGCGGGGGAGTGGAGGGAAGGGCAGAAGAGAGGGGAAGGGAGGGGAGAGGGGAAGGCAGAGGAAGAAGGGAAGGGAGGGCAGAGGAGAGAAGGCAGAAAGCAGAGAAGGAGTGGGAAGGGGAGGGCAGAGGAGGAGAGTAGCGGGGGAGTGGAGGGAAGGGCAGAAGAGAGGGGAGAGGAGGGGAGAGGGGAAGGCAGAGGAAGAGGGGAAGGGAGGGCAGAGGAGAGAAGGCAGAAAGCAGAGAAGGAGTGGGAAGGGGAGGGCAGAGGAGAGGGGAAGGGGGATGGAGAAGGAAGGCAAAGAAGGAGAGGACAAAGGAGGAGAAGGGAAGGGAGGGCAGAGGAGAGAAGAGGGGAAGGCAGAGAAGGGGAGGGGTGGGGAAGGCAGAGGAGGAGAATGGAAGGGGGGCAGAGGAGAGAAGGCAGAGAAAGCAGAGAAGGAGTGGGAAGGGGAGGGCAGAAGAGGAGAGGGCAGAAAAAGCAGAGAAGAAGAGCGGGTGGGGGGCAGAGGAGGAGAAAAGGGAAGGCAAAGGAGGGGGGAGTTTTCTTCAGAAGGTACAACGCGACAGCAATTCTAATTACGACACTGTTTGCCAAAATGCTGTGAAAGGTCACTTCCCTAGTTACAATTTCCTATGACAAAACTCTTCCTACTAGTAATCATCTGCATGCTTGAAAAATATAATGAGAGGAAACCAATAACGAGCGCTGTACCTTTTCATTATTCTAGCCTGCATCCTAATCAGACGAAGCCGTAGCTGAATCCCGGAGACCTGGAGTTTAGCACTCCTTGTCCCTCAGTGACGTCCAGTGTTCACTGCCATGTCAAGACCAGGGTCAGACAGGAGGAGGAACATGAAAGCAGCTGCCGTTGGAGCAATGATAAGTGTTTGGGTGGATCACGAATAGTGAGCTGATCATTGTACAAATGTGAATAAGGAAGCAACGAGGTTTATTATGGTTTGTGGCACAATCAGCCAGATGTTTAGAATGCATTTGGTATTTTTACCCCCCCCCCATCCTTCCCAAGGAAAGGCAGAGATTGGTGGTTTGTTTTGGGATTGCCCTCAAGACGCCTATAACTCTTGGTAGCATCTTTGCTTTCTTTTCCAATAGTTGTTCTATTTTTATTTGTAGGTCTTTGTATTTTGTTATCTTCTCCAGTTCTTTTTCTTCTATTCTACCGTATCAAGGTGCTGCCCCCCACGTCAATTATCCAGACTTTTTTTTTGTCTTCATTATCAACAGTTGTTAAGGCTGGCGTGTTATGTGGCAGGTGCCTGTGTGTTTGAATCCTAAAATCCCAGAGTGCTTTGGTTTCTTCGTTTTCTATTATTTTCTCTATTCTATGGTCTTACTAGTTCCTGCTTGCAGGAAAAATTGTATATCTATTGTGATTAGTCACACAGTCAGCCAGATGTTCAGACTGTCAGGTTTCCTAAAAATGCCCTAATTGATTCATGAGTATCGATCCAAGTTTCAATACAAAACTAGTCATTTATTAGGAGCACCATTAGGCAAGGCCTTTACGCAGTCAGATCTGAGCTTTGTTTGAAATATAGCTGAACTTTACCCCTGTTCCTTCCCTCCCCTCAGTCTGTGTCATAAATCACATTCCCCAATGAGGTGCACCCCTCCCAAGCCTGCTGTGGTTATCTGAGATCCGATTCTAGCCAAAAGTATGTGTGGAATGCGCTCCTACCCCCTTCCTTCACCATGACAACTTTAGGAGTTGACATAAGCTGGATATTTGCCCTCCTATCCAGTCCTTCCATGGACCTGGGATAGGTAGATGTTGATGTTTGACTGTGTTACAGATACTGTCACAGCATTTAAGCTGTTCCAAACAAAGCTGCCTTTTGCAATTGATTGATATGATGAATTTGTCAATTCCAATGGCGCTTAAGGGACGCTTATATTTGCTAACCGATAGGGAAGGTAAGTTGATTTCACCCCTGAATGAGACCTTCGACATAACCATCCACTCAATGTGGCTAAGTGAATGGTTGAAGGGCTGCTTACTTTTAGCGTTTAGATGCAAAGGAAATTGTGACATATCCATTGAAAAACTGACAAACATACAATATTGTATGGTCTATATCAGTGGTGAAATTCAAAATTTTTTACTGGTTCTGTGGGCATGGCTTGGTGGGCGTGGCAGAGGAAGGATATTGCAAAATCTCCATTCCCACCCATTCCTGGGGGAAGGATAATGCAAAATCTCCATTCTCACCCCACTCTGGGGCCAGCCAGGAGTAATATTTGCCGGTTCTCCGAACTACTCAAAATTTCCACTACCAGCTCTCCATAACCTGTCAGAACCAGCTGAATTTCACCCCAGTCTATATACTTTCCAGTGCTACATCTGATCAAAGCATGCAACCACCAAATTAGCAAAAGGTCTACATTTGTAAGTGATCTTCTCTTCTTCCAGAATAATAGAAATTGGAGTTGGTAATATTGGCTTGGGATCAACAGCAACATATCTTAACATCCTGCAGTATTAATTGGATATAGGACAGTTCATTTTTCAAGCAGCAGTCCAACTCTCTTTTGGCTGGTATTTCAGATTTCCAGGCATTTAAGCAAAGAAGAAACACATTGGCAGTTATATTCTTCTACTTCTGTAGATGAATTGCAACTATTGTTTAGTAAATTGCAAGCTATATTTTCAAAGACTGAGAGTTTCATATTATGTAAATTCCCTGGTGTTCCCAGACGGACAGTCACACAAGCATACAAATTCATTTGTTTCCTTCCACTTATTTGCTTCCTCTGTAACTTACCTTACAATTAAGTTTGAATTTCACTGGAGCTTAATGTCCATAGTCTTTGTAGAGTGGTTCTTAATTACTTGCTGTTTGCTTTTTATAATGCTGGCTCAAGAGATTACTCCATAGACAAGGCATGCCTAAACCCTCATTCTCCAAATTCTGGGATTCAACTATAATTCTAAATTTGGGAAGTGGAATGTTAATGTATCTGGAAGGGTGGGAAGAAATGTTATGGAAAAATTATTACAAACAACATCCTTCCCCAGTTCATTTTTGTTTAAAGTATCTGACCTGGGGAAAGCTGGCCGAATTCCCCATTTGGGGGTGGTGGTGGGTGGGAATGATGCAAATAGTGATCTACAGTTCCTGTCTAGTCACCTTGATATTACAATGGCACTGAAAAAAGTGACTTATGATGGTCCTTGCACTTGTGTCTCTCCTTGATTTGTTTCCATCCACTGTTTCTTGTCCTGCCCTTAGGTGCTTCAGAAAATAGGTTGACTCCCTCTTCTTTGGGGCAGTCCCTCAAATATTGGAATACTGCTATCATGTTACCCATTGTACTTCTTTTTTACTATCCCATGGGGTTATCGTTGTAGAACAAATAGGAAGAAAAAGTTGTATTGTATATATTCATAATCTTGAGTTATTTATAAAGTACTAAGGCAAGACAACCCAAATACTATGGTCATATGTTGTGGACTTACCCCTATTGCCAAAGCAGTTTCCTTTAGAACAGGGGTGTCAAATTCATGGCCCACGGGCCGGATGCGTCACGTGCTAGCCACACCCACCCCCGATTTAGCAAAGGGGGGGAGGGAAAGTCCCGATATATCACATGACAACAATCTAACGTGAGTTTGACATCCCTGCTTTAGAAGTTTAGATGCACTATAGAAGGTTTCCTTTCTAGGTCTTCAGGAAGCTGTCCATGGTCCTGATAGCCGAGCTTGTGCAGTATTTTGGTTGAAAGCCTCCATGAATGTCTTTTGCCTTGAACGGCATCTTCATTCTTTAAATCCAGTAAGACTGAAAAATGCTGCCTATGTATCATTCCTATTGTGTTTTCCTGAAAATAAGACAGGGTCTTATTTTCTTTTTACCCCCGAAATAAGCACCTGGCCTTATTTTCAGGGAGCTCTTATTATTTTTGAGGTGAAGGAGGCGGTGAGGGTGGACACCTCCGGGCTGCTGCTGTGTTGCAATATTTTCTGGGAGGACTTATTTTTGGGGATGGCTTATTTTTGGGGGAGGCTTGTTTTGGGGGGGAGGGATTATTTTAGCGCATGTGCTCAAAAGCCCGATTGGGCTTATTATCCAGGGAGGTCTTATTTCTGGGGAAACAGGGTAGTTCTATTTGCACAAACACTCCCCAGGGTTGCCTATGGGATATATGAAATATGTGGATATGCACAATGTTCACCCTTTGCTACCGAGATGTGTTGCCGGATTCCTGATACACGTTTTTTTTTAAATTTCACAGATATCTGTGTTACAAGCTTTCACACTTTATTCAATATTGCGGTGCTTTTTTTAGAAAACGAAAGACAAAAAGCAAGAAATAGAATCAGATTTTAGTGCCTATGAAGCATTCGATTTTCCACAAATGTTACAAAACAATGTAGCTGGAATTGATTGATATTTCCTATTGTTGCTCTGTTCCTGCAGACATTCAAACAGAAGTAATTATCTATCACTCTCCTCCGATTACTTCTTCTCACCTTAATTCATGTTACAAATCAAGGGGCCTTCGTGCATTACATGAAACAATTTCATCATAACTGCCCTCCCCCGCACCAAGATCTAGTGGTGCTATACTGAAAATTGTAATAATTGTCCCAATACAGCTGAAGGGCACTAGGTTGGGGAAGCTCTTTTGCTGAGAAAAAAAATAGAAATTGGAAAGTTTCATTAGCTGAAGAGATAATACTATAATGGAGAATCTGGGCTGATTTGGATCTCTGTTAGAATAACATTGCTCAAGTGTGCTATAACCTCTTGTTTCCAGCATCCAAGCCCATGTATTTTTCATATTAGACTTTTTCCAAACACAAAAATTATTTGATGCACTGTGCTTGTAAAAATTCCATACTGATGACACTTTTGATTAGATGTATCCAAACACCGAGTTTTAATTATTCTTCATGGGCCTTCCTTTTGAAGAGGATTTGGAAGAATGGTGTAGAGTGTGAGGGGGGCAGCAGTTTTTTTGGGGGGGCGCCCCTAGAGCTGTGTGCATGTAACACCTTTGCTATGTGAGCTGCATTGAGTGCCAGTTTGCTTCTGGGTCCAACTCAAGGTCTGTGTTATCACCTAGCTACACAGAACCAGATGCGTGGCTCTTGGTGTCTTGAGTGTATGAAACAATAATACAGGAATGGAGAATCCATGGCTTTTCAGATGTACCTGAACTATAACTTCCATTTTTCCCCCCAATATCTATCCTGCCCACGTCTGCCAGGAATTTTAGTTCAGCAGTTTCTGAAGGATTATATATTCCCTACTAACTAACGTCATGAAATGAAGTATTAAACTGACCCAAAAAACGTGTGCAAAGTGCCTCATTCTCTTTGTGAATGAACTATTTAAATATCCTACTTGCATATTGAGCAGTACATTTATGAGATATGAATTCTCCAAAGAGTTACGAAGAAAGATTTCTCTTACTGTGGAGCTGATGTCACATTATGGATGATCTCACGGATTTCATGATTCTCTTGGTGAAGAGAACATCCTAGAGTGACATCGATATGAACATCACAATGTCACATTAGCCAGTGCAACTGAGCCAAGAAGAAAAAATCAGATTGATTGAGATAACTCTATTATATGAGTGCCGGGAAAATACTGTATCCGAACAAGCAGCTATTGACTTCAATAATCTCCTACAGCAACGAAGAGCTAACAGAGATATTAAGAGCAACTGGAATAAATGGATCAATTGGAAAGGAACGATGTTTATTTCAAGAGATTTTCCTCCTCCTCCTCTGGAGGATGGATGGGAGCACGAAATCTTCATAGAGAGAATATCCTCTCCTGAGATGTAAACCTTCTCAATCATGGTTGTCCCAAAGTGCTTTTTTTTTCCAAAAGGCAACTGGACTTTCTTGGTTTTCGCTTGAAAACGTTTCGCTTCTCATCCAAGAAGCTTCTTCAGTTCTAACTGACGGTGGGGAACGGAAGGATTTATAATCTTTGAAGTCACTTGGTCATTAGCACTCTTTCTGAGGGTTGTTGGAAGCCACTTGGGGGTTTCATCTGTATTCCCAAAGTCAATGGATGTGGGACTTTCTTGGAACTGTTGAAATGTCCCCACTCATTAGCACTCCAATTCAGGTGACTCTGAGAATATAAATTCCTCTGTTCCCCACCAATCGGTTAGAAGTGAAGAAGCTTCTTGGATGAGAAGGGAAATGTTTTCAGAAGAGAAAACAACAAGAAACTCCAGTTGCTTTTTTTTGGGGGGGGGGGAAGAAACCACCGATGGGCCTCCTTCCCAGACAACGGTTTATTGTTGTCTGGAGAAGAGGTTCTTAAAGGCGTTGTTGTAGTTCTTGTTGAAGGAGGTATAGATCAAAGGGTTGAAAAACGAATTGGAATATCCGAGCCAAAGGAAAACACTTTTGCAGGCTGGAGGGATGTCGCAGGAGCAGAGGGAGCTGATGAGTTCGGTGATGAAGAAGGGGATCCAGCAGAGGACAAAGACGCCGATGAGGATCCCCACCATGAGGGCAGCTTTCCTCTCTTTCTGTTCCCGCCAGGTGTCTCCATCCGTTTGGAACGTCACCGTGGCATGGCGGGCAGTGAATATCATCTGTGGATGCTGGGAATCCTCCCCGATCTGCGAAATAGAAGTAGCATCTTTAGATTAATTGCTTTTCTGGCCAGGTGGTCCTGTTGCTGAGCATGAGAGCATCTCCTGAAAGGAGGATAAGGTCCTGTGGGACAGAGATTCATCCACAGCAGAGCAGTCAAACTCCTGGCCCGTGGGCCACGCCCACACCAGGTTTAGTGAAGGGAGGGAAAGGTCCCATGACACTGCCATGACCACCAGCAGAGGGATTCAAAAAATTTTGAATCAGTTCTGTGGGCGTGGCTTGGTGGGTGTGGCAGGGGAAGGATACTGTAAAATCCCCATTCCCTCCCCCACTTCAGGGGAAGGATACTGCAAAATCCCCATTCCCTCCCTACTCCAGGGTAAGGATACTGCAAAATCTCCATTCCCTCCCCACTCCAGGGGAAGGATACTGCAAAATCTCCATTCCCTCCCCACGTCAGGGGAAGGATACTGCAAAATCCCCATTCCCTCCCCACTTCAGGGGAAGGATACTGCAAAATCTCCATTCCTTCCAGATCAGCTGGGATTCAGGAGGCAGAGAATAGATGGGGGCATTGCCAGTCAGAGGTGGTATTTACCGGTTCTCCAAACCAGTATTTTGAATTTTTTTTAAAAAATCTCAAGGTTTTTTTACTACTGTTTCTGTGGCAGTGGCTTGTTTGGAGGATGTGGCTTGTTGGTCATGTGATGGTGGGCGTAGCTTGGTGGGTGTGGCAGCGGAAGAATACTGTAAAATTCCCATTCCCTCCCACTCTAGGGAAAGGTTACTGCAAAATCCCCATTCCCCCCCCCCCGATCAGCTGGGACTCAGGAGGCAGAGAAAATAGATGGGGGAGGGGGAGCAGTCAGAGGTGGTATTTACAGTTTCTCCGAACTACTCAAAATTTATGCTACCGGTTCTCCAGAACTGATCAGAACCTGCTGAATGCCACCTCTGGTGGCCATGTGAGTTTGACACCCCTGATCTATAGCAAGACCTACCAGCCACTGTTGAATATTTACTGTCAGCTGGCTACCAAAAAGCGAAGGGGAAAAGCTGGGCTCACTTAATGATGGTGTGATTCACTTAACAACTGCAGTGATTTGCTTAACAATCATGGCAAAAAAAAAGTGGTAAAATCGGGTATGACTTACTTAACAATTGCCTTGCTTAACCATGAAAATTCTGGTTCCGGGTATGGTCATAAGACAAGCACTATCCATATATGATGCTCCAACTACTACTAGGTGCCAGAAGTATGACAAACTCATTTTTATTTCTAAATAGAAGATCGTAAAATGGAACAAAGTTCACTTAACTGTCTCATTTAGTAACAGAGATTTTGGGCTCAATTGTGGCTGTAAATCAAGAACTACCTGTACAGTACTGGAAGTTCATAGTGGCTCACTGTCTTCAAATTTACATGTATGATGGCAGATTATATCTTTATTCCTTAAGACACGTTCTTAAGACAATGAAGCTGGCTGAATGAATTTGAGCCAATCATTCTCTCTCAGCTCAACCAACCTCACAGAATTGTTGTTACAGGGAAAATAGGAGCAGGAAGGAGCATTCATTATGTGTCTTATTTATAATAATATCAAAGGTGGAATAAAAATTGACTAATTAAACAAATAAAATAATGCCCATATGATATTTATTATGCTATTTATTGGCTTAAACCCAGAATCATTGCAAGGAACCAGTAAAATAAAGTATTGGAGTATTCAAGCAAAAATTGTTTTGCGCCTGATTCTCTGGTCCAGCATACTTCCTAATTACGTATATGCCAATCAGTCAGTTCTGATAATGCTTTAAGATTGATTTAAAAATACACGAAAGCAAGCTGTCTTGCAAAGTTTGCAAAATATATCTTGCAAATACATCAGAACTGCCTATTGCGTTTGCCTCTGAATTTTCCCAATTGATCTCTTCGTTTGTAAAAAAAAAAAGAAAAGAAAGAAATCTCTGGAAGAAGACTGGAATTGCCTAAAGGCTGTGTTGACTCACTCACAAGGGACTTCTGGCATCTCTTTCCTTCCGCGGCAAGATTACCCCTCCAGAACTAAAGACGTATTCTCCCTCCCTCCCCCGCCCCTCCCTCCCTCCCTTCCCCCCCCCTCTCTCTCTCTCACACACACACACACGAAATGGTGGCAACTTCCTATAGAAAACAAAACTGAGTTGCTGTGGGAAAGCAACGGTGTGTTTTCCTTGGATCAAATGAACTGCAAAATCAAGCAACAGAAAGCTGCAGCATGAGTGACATCACCACAATTCCTCTGATCTGCTGGAAAAAATCCTGATCATGTATACCTGCTTTCTTTTTCACTACCTGAAGGAACTTTCTATTCCAGTGTTTCTTAACTTTGGCAACTTGGAGAGAGGTGGACTTTAACTCCCGGAATTCCCTAGCTGGCAAGTCACTTGAAGTCCATTCCTCTTCCAAGTTGCAAAGGTTCAGAAACACCAGGGGATTCCCATAAAATCTCAATCGCTCCCCCCCCCCCATTTTTTTAACTGCTCCAAGTCTTTTGGCCAGAAAGGGCCATGTGGCACAATGTGTCTTCTTCCTGGCCGCCTTATTTAGCTCATAAGACAAGGTGGGACTTCAGTTATTGCAGCAATGCAGTGGTGGGTTGCAGACGGTACGCCCCAGTACAGGTGTACCAGAGTCTGCCCGGAGCACTGGATACCGGTACGGTACGGTGCTCCGGAGGGCCCACCGGCCCACCTGAGCTCCTTAACTGTCTTTTAAGGCTTCCGTGTTTCCGCGCATACAGCATCTATGCAATGCTCTGATGAGCAGCTGGAGTGTCACAGAGGCTTATGGAGGCGGTAAGACACATGTGCATGCTGTGCACGTCCATGTGGACGCCACCAGTCCCGTTCCAACCATATTGGTTGGAACAGGATCTGGAACCCACCATTGCTGCAATGGGGTATCCAGGAATGGCAGCTGTGGAGTTGGTTGGTGGTTAAGCATGCCAGCTGAGGAATTCTGGGAGTTGAAGTCTACATCTCGTTAAACTGCCAAGGTTGAGAAACACTGCTCTATTCCTTAGAATGTAAACACAAGATTTTTCATGATTGTGCATTTTATTCTTGGCCTCCAGCAGTTCAAGGCAGCCTATAGAGCCGGGATGGCGAACCTATGGCACGTGTCCCCAAAGCGCCACATGAAGCCATGTCGCCCAGCACGCATGGCCTTGTCTGTTTGTCTTCTGGGTTTCTGGCACCCATGCGTGCGTGAAGATCAGCTGTCATTTGCATGCGGGGCAGTGCCAAAAACTTGTCTGTGCAGTCTAGCTGATTGTTGGGCGTGCATGTGCGCCAGATCCTGGAAGTTCAGCTTTTCTGAAGGGCGATCCATTCGGGTGCGCATGCACGCCAGCCAGCTGACTGTTGGGCGCGAATGCACGCTAGAACTTAGAAGTTCAGCTTTTCCGGAGTGCATGCGGGTGCAATGTTTCCATGCAACCTTTTTGGCACTCAGTGCCAAAAAGATTCATCATCATTGCTATAGAACAATCCTACCTCTAATTTTCCCTGCAATATTTTGGGTTATTGTTGCAGCCCACCAGTGGCCAGCAGAGCTGGCAGCAGATTCGGACAATGAGGAGATTGGGGAGGAACATGGGCCAGGCCTGGAATCTGGGGAAGGCTCGGATGAGGGCTC